>NW_016107332.1:4488442-4544639 GCF_001604975.1 Cebus imitator
CAAAAAAAAAAAAAAAAAAAAAGAGTCTTCAATGACTGCCTCAGAGGTGGATCTCAGGATGTCTGGGGCTTCTATGCACACATGTTTCTTGTTGTTTACAAAGCTCTTTGGACTTAATCTGAATAAGAGGAGAGTTGCCCTAAAAAGCTGGAGATAAATTATTGGCCATAAAGTTTCATTTTTTCAACATTTAATTATTAGAATAATTAATTTAATAACTGATTTTAAGGCATGTATTCCTTGCTGCTTAGTGGTTTATATCTCTTTTAGGAGCACACCTCATTATGTTCTCTATATTGTCACATAAGAGATACTGGTTCTGCTTTTAAATCTAGGAGCCAGTTTAAGTGACCATAGATGATACACTCAGTATCACTGACAGGGCTGGAAGGCAATCAACTAACAAATGGTGTAATTTGCTTGGGTCTGAAGATTCTAGAGTTTCTGAAAGAACAAAATCAAGCCTGCTTTCTATATCCTTGAGGAAACTTTCTATATTTATAGTAATGCTTTCCTCAAATTCAATCCGATTGTAAAAATGGATGATAATGTGCCAAATAAAGGAAGCGTGAGTGTGCACACACACACACACAGACACACACACAATACACAAGCCTCAATGTGCTAAAAACTATAATATGGTAAAAAAAAAAAAAAAAAAAATCAACTGCTTCCAACTTAAAATGCCCTGTCAAGGTTTTTTTTCTTTAACCCAAAATGTTCACTTAAGTAATGTTCTACCACACAGTTAAAGTTATACAGAGTAAACAGAAACAGAACTCAACTGTGCCCTTACTTGCTATATTCAAATAACTTTCTTCAACACTTACGCAATTCTGTGAATTGGTAACATCATAAAAAATATGTTAGATTGGTACGAGTTGAGTTAAAATTTCTTAAGTATTGTAAAGTCTTGCCAAAACTTTCCAAACTATTTTTTCTCTTCAAGAAGTCTTTACTTGGTATAAATTCAGTGTTTAAATATTTATGTTTATTTAAGTTTTAATTACATTTTCTCTTTGGGAAAATATTTGGTTGAATAATTGACTAATTATAAAAGACAAGTTCCAAATTAAAAATAATCAAAGTTTCTGACATTCAAGGAAGATATGCTTTATCTCTTTACTCTAAACACAATTCTATTCTTTTTCCTGAAATCATATCTGTGAATTTCTATATTAATTTTGTTTAAAAATTTATTTAAAAAATGCTGAAAAACCCATAATGCAAAAACTACTCAGAATTAAACAACTAAGGAAACAACACAAATGTGCAAGTGAGAGCCATCCCTACCCACTGCTCCTGCTTCAGTAATTCTACAACACAGTGCTAACCCACTTAACCTATGTTTTTCAATCTTTGTGTGTTTATAGGCAATCCTATATATACACATCTACCAAACAGCTGATGGTGCTGTTTATTGGTCTTGTAATTTAACTTTGTTTTTCCTTACATCTGCGGTTAGCTTTCTATTTACTGCTATCTCAGATGTCACAGTCTGGAGATCTGCTGGGGAAAAGAACTGCACATGAATTTTGTTTGGTTTGAACCACTTAATGTGTTTGAAAAAGTGGAATTTGCATCACTTTTGGTGACAGACTTCCTGATTCCCATTAATTTTACTCAACTCTTTATTATCATATCTGCTTAGTGATCTGAAGCATTTATATTTGCGGCTTCCGAATAATTTGTAGCTCTCTTAGTAAATTCTGCAGAGAGTAAGAGCAAAGGCTGGAGGTGTTTGAGAAATATCCAGGGGTCTGAGTGGCTGGAGTAACATGAAGAAGGTGAGGCAGAAGGAGGAGGTTAGTTCAGATGAAGTCAGAGAGCCAGGAAAAGACTGTGGCTTTTTTCTTGCACGAGATGGGGGATCCATGGCAGGGTTTTGAATAGAAGAGTATTGAGTTTTTTTTTTTTTTTTTGAGACAGAGCCTCACTTACTCTGTTGCCCAGGCTGGAGTGCAGTGGTGTCATCTCAGCTCATTGCAACCTCAGCAGTGATATTGTTACATTCTCATTCATTTAGCCTCTCCTCATGTTGGAGCTTGAAATGGCTCTTTCCTCCCCACCTTTTTTTTATTATTAAAAGCAATGCTGCCCTGAGCATTCTTAAGTGCCTACTCTATGTTATTTCTTTGGTATACATTTTTGAAAGTGGGGATGCTCAGTTGTAGAATTTTGCATATTTAAAACTTTATTGCAAATTACTCTACAGTACAAAATTACCATTTATACTTCCAGGAATAGTATATAAGAGCTGAATTTTCCGATACCTTTCACCAATGAGTTGTATCGACTTGGTAAATTTTTTCCATTCTGAATAGTGAAAAAAATTATGGCTTTAATAAATATTTTTTAAACTATTGATGAAATTGACCTTTTCATATGCATATATAAGTGTATACACACATACACACACATACACATATATATGTATGTATATATATATATATAGTCTGTGAATTGCACAATCCTATGCTTTGACTGTTTTTCATATGGATAATCTGTCTGAAATGTAAAATATTAATCTTTGCCTTAAATGTTGACGATAACTTCTTTTAGTTTTTTGGATGTCTTTTAGCTTTGCTCTTGCACTTTTGACATATAGGAATTTAACATTAGTATTTAATTAAATTTCTTATGTGTTTCTTTAAAAACTTCCTTGTCTTAGTAAATTTGAGGGGCAATTTATACTCATGCAGTGTTTGTGGGAATGTAAGTAATAGTACATATAAACAATGGTAAAATTTGCCCAAAAAAGTCCCATATATATATATACATATATATATATATATACATACACATATATATATATATATCCCATATATATGTAAAATCCCATATATATATATATATATATCCCATATATATGTATAGGGCATAGCACAGGAATGTGCAATTCACAGAAGGTATATAATATAGTATAAAATATGGAAAGGAGGTCAATTATTATATATGTATATATATACACACAACATTGTTTAATGGAGCTTTAAGTGTAAGGAAAAAACCCATAAGATGTTCATTTCTTTAAATATTTAACAAATATATCAAACATTTTCTGTATATAAAGTGCATTTGAAAACTTGAAACTGAAAATCTAAATTTTTTAAAAATATCTTTAAAAATATTGTGGGATGGAAGCTGATATTCTTTTGAAATTTTCATTTTCAATTTATATGTGTTTTCTGAACACAATAGAACACATACATCACCTCTCCCTGCCGTATTGTTGTATTGAGTAACGTTGGGATTGATGTGAAGATTAAATCTTCATTTCTGACTTTATCTGTCTTCTACTTTTACACGTTTAACCTATGAATAGAACTGATTTCTACTCTTACATTTGTTATAAAATTTTCTATATTAATTTACCTGAAGGAGGTAGCTTATTTGTAACTGAAACCTCAACCATAATCAGCAGTAAGATGTGAATTTATTCTGAGGATGATACAATGGCCTAAATTAATGTGATAATGAATTCCAGCAGTTTTTCTGTTTTCAGCTTGAAAATCTTTGAAAGTCTTATTTCTTGATGATTAGAGAGATTGTTGTGGGTTTTTTGTGGCACTTATTTCCCTTAAGGGTTCTGATTGACAGATCCCATGTTTAAAGAAAAATACACACACACACACACACACACACACACAAGGCACCTCTTTTAAGTATATGTTCAAGGTGCTATATCTCTCCATCTAGGGCTCTCTTGCAAATGCTGGATTTGGGACTTCCTGTCTTGACCTGGGATCCACACATTTAGGATTGCCTGTAGAACTTTTCCAGCTTTTAAGACAAACTCTGAATCCATGAATTGAGTCAGTTGCTGGAAACCTAAAATTATATCTCCATTGAAACAGAGCAGAGAGACAAAATACATACACAAAAACAGATTTTCTTACCTCAGAGAGATGTGAAGGACAAAATGGCTCCAGTGTATGAACTCTGGGAGTAAAACAGCGAAGATCTGCTCCTAAATCCAGTAAGTTAAAGAAACGGCGGTGCTACTGTTCACAACAGCAGAGACTTGTAACCAACCCAAATGTCCATCAATGAGACTGGATAAAGGAAATGTGGCATATAAGCACCATGAAATACTATGCAGCCATAAAAAAGGATGAGTTCATGTCCTTTGCAGGGACATGGATGAAGCTGGAAACCATTATTCTCAGCAAACTAACACAAGAACAGAAAACCAAACACCACATGTTCTCACTCATAAGTGGGAGTTGAACAATAAAAACAAATGGACACAGGGAGGGGAACATCACACACCAGGCCTATCAGGGGTTGCTGGGAGAGATAGTATTAGGAGAAATACCCAATATAGATGACGGGGTGATGGATGCAGCAAACCACCATGGCATGTGTACACCTGTGTAACAAACCTGCATGTTCTGCACATGTACCCCAGAACTTAAAGCATAATAAAAAATAAAAATGAATAAATTAACAAGAAACAGCAGTGCTAGCTTAGTTCCTGCTTTTGAGGCACAGTAGCCCTGCCCCTTATTAGTAAATGAACCCAGTGAATGGAAGGCTCTTGTCAATTGGATCAGAAACTCGTTTTTCTGGGTATAGCAGTAGATAGGAGTGAAAAGTGGTCTTGCAAGAGAGGGGACAGAAATGTTCCCTTCAACGATTTTCCATATGGAGAGACAGTAGAAGCCTTACTTTCTATGAGTTGAAGCTGAAACATATGTGGAGATGTTTGCTTTAACAGTTCCATCTGCAAGGCTGTCATACTATTTACATTTATATTTTGCAACTTAAGTTGAGCACTGACACAATTAGCAAGCAAGGTGCTAATCTGCAAATATCTTTAGGATGCTCCACTGAAGTTTTATTATGTTGACACTTACATCTTGCAAATTGTTTTTAATTACAGCAGTAGTAAGAATGGACAATGGAAACCCTAACTGCATTGTTTTAGTTAAACGTGGGTCTCACAGTTGTGTTTTTGTTACTTGTTGCATGCAGGTAACTATAGGTTAGATGCTTTGGGAACATAAATATGAGTATGGGTTGGACACAGTGGCTCACGCCTGTAATCCCAGCACTTTGGGAGGCCGAGGTGGGTGCATCATAAGGTCAAGAGATCGAGACTATCCTGGCCAAGATGGTGAAACCCCATCTCTACTAAAAATACAAAAATTAGCTGTTCATGGTGGTGGGTACCTGTAATCCCAGCTACTGAGGAGGCTGAGGCAGGAGAATGCCTTGAACCCAGGAGGTGGAGGTTGCAGTGAGCTGAGATCACACCACTGCACTCCAGCCTGGTGAGAGTGAGACTGTGTCTCAAAAAAAAAAAAAAAAAAAAAAGTGTGAGTATGTTATAGAAAGGTCATAATAAAATATGATGATTGAAAATGAAGCTTTGAAATTATACTGCCTGAATTTGAGTATTTGTAGTTCCGCTTAATGTTTCTAAGTTTCAGTTTCTTTAGCTATAAAATGGGGATGATAATAAGGTTATATAAAGATTAAATTAGATAGCATATATAAAGCATTTGGCATAATGCCTGGAACTTGGTAAGTATTCAAAAAATGTTTGTTATTATGATAATGACTACGGTACTATGACTGCTACCACTATTGGATAGTGTATGAATTACTCAACACTGACCTCCAAATCACCCTTCTGAGGAATACAGCTATAAATGTTATCTACTGTAAAAGTTGTCATGCGACTCTGCTGTGCTGCCCACAACTGATTGAACTGGCAGTTGGTACCTACAACCAATGATTCTGAGTTGTCTTGTTGACATACTTTTGAATAGTAGAACTTTTGCCCACCCTGGAGTGATTGAAGTCTATTCACAGTGATAGCATTGGTGACTGGCTTGCATTTGGCACCATGTGGCTGTGTAATTACTTGTGATACTTATCCCACCTTTGTGCTCATGAGTCATGGTTCCAGCACTGAACTAAAGCTGGTTGATGCCTTCCTTACAGTAACCTACACTCAGGGTATCCTATAGCCTACCCATGCAGTTTAATGATTTAACTCACAGGGATTGAATTAGTAATATGTTTTGCAGTTGTGCCTGCAGACTTGAGAGTGACTGACCCTCAAGGGGGATTGTTTGCCTTCTATATGAGAGCTGTCACTTTCTCCAGGAAAGCCATGTGTAACAGTGGATCTCAGTGCACATGGAATCGAATGGGAATGAATGTGTCAGAATTACCTTTACTCTCAAAAAGACATTCTGAAAATATCACATGGATAAGCCAGTGGCTTATTCAAGTATTTATATTTCTTTATTTTCCCTCACTAAGGTTCAAGTTTATTCACAACAAGGGAAGTATAATTGCACAGACGTACAGAGATTTTGAAGTCTTTATTGTTTAGTATATAGCTAGGCCACTGAAGTATTGAGATCCTATAACACAGTGGCTTAAAAACAAGGAATTTTATTTCTTTTTCACATCAGAGTTCCAACATGACAGGGAAGCCGTGCTCCTTGTGTATCTTTAAGGACTCAGGTTTGTTTAAAGTCATTTTTCTGACATCTCCTAGGGAACTGTCATCATCTGCATGGTCTGTTTGGGTCACCACCATGTCTGTGTTCAGGCTGGTGGCAGGTGGAATAAGAAAGTGAAAATGGCAAACTTGATGCTAAGGGGCGAGCTTACTGGCCAGTTCTAGAAGTGGCAAAGACCACTTCCCTTCAGCTCCACTGGTGGGGACATAGTTCATGGCTGCTCTTCAATGGAGAGGGGCTGAGAACGGTAGGTACTCTAACTGTGCAGCCGTGTGTCCTAGATGAAGGGGAGAAGGGACTTTTGGAGGGCAACCTGTAGTCTTACCACAGAGGCCTTGTTGAGAAATATGAGGTGGACAACAATATTATCAAACATGAGCTGTGACCAGGAGACTGTTAGAAAAAATATGTTCTCACTGAGTTCTTAGGAAAAAGCTTATGATTTACAAAGCTTATAACTTTATACTCAATACACTTATATATACACATATTCATAAATTTATCTTGAATAAATTCTCAGGATGATATTGCAATGCATATACTGTAAGTACGGGACATGATGTGACAAACTGTAACAGCTGCTGTACTATGAGGCCTTTAGATTTGTGATTTGGGATACCTGAGATTTAGTGCCAGCACTGGCAGTAAATGGGTAACTTTGTCCAGTGCATTTAATATTTCTGGGTCTCACTGCCCAAGTTCTCTTAAGTTGTAACAGTACAGTCCTGTCCTGTTGATTCTGCCTCTATAATAGGTCTTAAAAGCATCCATTCTTCTGGTCACACTTCCTTCCAGAGTTCATAATCCAGCTTCTTTTCCTTCTCTAGCTACACTGAGTTTATTCTTCCCAGGTTGATCCCACTGATGTTCTTCCAGCCTCTAGACCTCTCTGAATGCTTCTTTCTCATGACCTCTGCCTCTTGCAGTCTCTCTGACTGCCTCTCAGTCTTGTTTCTTTGGCACGGCCATTTCCTTCTCATCTTTCATGTCTCAGCTTTGATGTCTCTACTTTAGAGGAACGTCTCCTACCACTCTATCCAAAGTTTTTAGTTTATCTCAAACTCAGTTTACTTTCTTCACTCATACTTCGTAATTACCTTTTGCATCTGTTTGTTTCCTTTCTGCTCCCCTCATTGTACTCTTAGCTTCATCGAACTATTAAGGTCATGGAATATATCTGTATTATTCGTCCTTTTAATCCTATCACCCGGCACAGTGCCCTGCATTCAATAAATATATGTTGAATAAATTAATACAGGAATGTAGAAATGTGTGGTCTAAATAGGTAATTAAAACATGATTTAATGTAATTAAAATAAAAAATGTATTCTTCAAAAGTTTTGGAGAAACTTTAAAAAATATATCAGTGAATCTTATTTTAAAACAAATATTTCATAATATGAATTTCTCTCTTTTAATAGTGTTTACTTTTTAATTTTAGATTTACTATCCTATCTGTCTTTAAATGTTCTTTGATTTGAATGCTTTCTGAACCCAGTTAAGACGAAAGGTTTAGGGTAGAGAACTCACTATACTTAGGCTGTCATTTTGTTTTGTGTAATTTTAATCATGACAGTCTTTATCAAATCCATGTTTATTTAAACATTTATTTCCTTTTGCATAAGTTGGGATGGAATATGTTGTTTTAATTAGCGGCACCGCTTTCTTGTTCCTAAATGTATTGCTTTGGCATTTGACCAAAAGCAAAACAGAATCAACACAGTGTAATCTATGGAAGGGAACTGAATCTCACTGCACATAGGATTTCATCAGCTATAGGCTAAGGGATAGTCTATCCAGTAAAGCATGTATATAGCAACTATACCTCTATACTCCATGACAGTCAGAGCTGCCATTTCCGGTTCTCAAAAGAAACTTTTTCATTTGGCTTAGATCAGCCTACAGCTAGATGACAACAAAATGAAATAAAGTTGAAGAAACAAACAATTGTTAAAGAAATCTATTACTTTAATGAGCTCTTCTTCTGTATGTTTTATAAGGGGAATATCAAACTTTTTAGGCTCTAATGAAAGTTCATCACATAAATGTACAGAGAATAAAAAGAATCACGCAATTGCTGTGTCAGAAAAAGTAGCAAAGGCCTTTTTATGGGAGCTGACTTGTAATGGTAGCAGTGATATATATATATATATATATATATATATATATATGTATATATATGTATATGTATATATACATATATATGTTACTGGCTAATTTGATTATGGTAAATCATCATTGTATTTTATTTATTAACTTATGATTTCACAGTTGCAGGCTGAGTTCCCTTTAACAAACTCCGTATTTATTGAATTCCCTCTATGCCCAAGGCATAATGGGCATTGGGCATTCTTTTTTTCAAATACGCAATCATCATAGTCACATTATTGTGAAAGATATGAGTACTATATGATAATCTTATTCAAAAGGAAATCCTGAATATTTACTATTAATATTTAATGTCATTAAAGTCAAATTTATCTCCATTGGCTGGCTTTTTTTTTTTTTTTTTTTAAAGCAGAGCAGTTGAAAGCTGCAAGGTGAAAGGGAGTGGGTAAAGCTGGATTGTCGTGGCTCAAACACAGCTCAAACTTTACCCAGCCATAAGCTTTCTATTGGCTTGACTTGGAAAATATAACTTATACGTGTCATGTAAAAGGGCAAATGGTACACCAGAACTTTATTGTAACAGTATTTTCCCTAAAGCGTAAATTAGCACAAGATTTGACTTGGAAAGGTTACCACTAAAATTCTACCAAAACATCATTGTTTTATATCTGTGAAATACAAAATATCCCTGAACAGGAAGCCATCCCACAGATTTATAGATTAAACTTTAGATTCTTTTTCTCTTTTTTAAATACATACATGCACGTCACTAAAATGTCTGTATATAACATGTGAAATATTCTTACTCAAGAAATTTCTTAAGAGCAGGTTAATTTTTATAAGACAATGGCCTTATATTTCTATGTATAAAATATCTACAGACCTTCTCTGCAAAAGTCCTAGTTTTGTTTAGTTCCAAGTAATGTGATAGAAGGGTCTGCTATAAAATTATTTGCAAATGTGGAAGCCATAGATTTTACCATAGATTTAAGAAAAGAGCTTACTTTAATATTATCCAGCATAGAGCACTTTTTTTTCCCTTTTAAAAAAATATATCGGCCAGGTGCAGTGGCTCATGCTTGTAATCCCCACACTTTGAGAGGCCTAGGTGGGCGGATCACGAGGTCGGGGGATCAAGACCATCCTGGCCAACATGGTGAAACCCCATCTCTACTAAACATACAAATATTATCTGGGCATGGTGATGCGTGCCTGTAATCCCAGCTACTTGGGAGGCTGAGGCAGGAGAATTGCTTGAACCAGGGAGTTGGAGGTTTCAGTAAGCTGAGATCGTGCCATTGCACTCTAACCTAGGCCAGACCAAGACTCCATCTGAAAATGAAAATTTAAAAAAAAATCTAGGAAAGTCAAAAATGAGCCAAAGGGGAAGAAAACAAAAAAATTATTTAAGATTTTAGGCTGTACAAATAAAACTATAGGAACAAAATTATTAAAAATAGCTTACTGACAAAACTCAGCTGAGATTTACAACCCTACCCCACATCATCATAGTATACATAGCGGTAATTGTAACATTGTTTTCATATGAAAAAAAAATCAAACACATGTAAAGGTAGCCTAATTAAAAAACATTTCAGGACAATATGTTTATTATATTCATTTACAATTTCAATTACAGCCCACATTTATACACATGTGGCTTGCAAAATGCCATTTGGATATAATATGGTAAATTTTAAAAACCACAAAATCCTTAGCTTTATAACACATTCACAGTAAGTACAAACGTAAGCTATGGCTTAGTGTATACCACTTCTATCTCTAGGTAAAAATATAAAAGTGTTGGGAAATTTTTATGCAATGGATTCAGTAAGCTCAATTTTTATTCAAGATAGCATTAAAAAATTCATAGTTAAGCAACCATTACTATCATAGTGATTGTTTTTCTGAGTGTTGAGGGTCTGGGCTGAGAGAGAATTTGAAGACATCTAAAAAATGTTTCCTCCTCTCTGGAAATTACATACTTATGTAGTTGTTTTTGGTTTACTTTTATTGTATAATTATATATTTATTTTAAATATATATATGTGTGTGTGTATATATATATGTGTGTGTGTATATATATATATATATATATATATATATATATATTTGCTTCTCTTTATGTATTTATTTTTTTTGAGACATAGTCTTGCTCTGCCACCCAGGCTGGAGTGCAGTCATGTGACCTCAGCTCGCTGCAACCTCTGCCTCCTGCGTTCAAGGGATTCTCCTGCTTCAGCCTCCCGAGTAGCTGGGATTACGGATGCCTGCCACCAAACCTGGCTGCTTCACATTTCTTTTGTGTATGTAAATGAGTGACTATTATAGCCACTCTTTTCTCAATCATTTCCTCTTTACTGATGGTAGGTACCTCTGGGCCTCCTAATATATGGAAAAAAGGAGGAATCATACACCTCAAGTCACTGTGGAATTTGGAGGAATCTTACAGTTCTAAACGCTTATCAACATCATCCTTTAAATGCTAACTCTGCAGCCGTTGCATGTGATGCATGGGTGCCTCGCTTATAACTTCTAGAATTCTACAGTTGCTCACCAACCACATCCACACAAACTGACATAAAAGGCATACACCCGACAGCATAAGTACATACTGAGAAAATAAAAGAAATAATAAAAACCTACATAGTAGCCTGGTGTACCACTGTTGGGTGGTAACTGCGAAGCTGTGAAAAGTGTTTCCTATTTAGTCAGAGTGAGGCCAGGAAGAGCTTGTCGATGCTTTTCAGTACGTCTAAAAAACTTCATGGAGACAGAGATTTTTAAGAAGGGAGTGAAGTCACCAAGTTTCCAGAGAAAGAGTGTATTAGGTAGAAGGTATGTGGCCATGAAGGTGGCTTATTATTATTAGAGTAAGAAGATTAAACAAGGAAGACAAAGGGTAGATTTGCTTCTCGGGAGTGGTGTGTTAACACAATTAAATGTTTTTATGAGCTACAGCAAGCAAAAGAGATTGATGAGAAGAAAAATAACCTCAGCAGAAGTGTCAAGAATCAAATAGAGAGAAATGTACCTGAGTGGGAGAGAGTCAGCTGATATTGTCTAGCTCATAGGATTGAGAGGAGATATTTGAGGTGTTAAGAAAGATGGGACAGGGGTTAGAAATATCAGGATGTGCACTGAAGTATCTTGTGTACTGAAATATTCCTTATACATAGAGAGGGAATTTTTACCAAAAGATGCATGGATTCATATGATTTGGTCTTTGAGGAATTAATTTAAAAGAACTGTTAAAATGTGTTCTTTGCGGAACAGAAAACCAAACACCACATGTTCTCACTTGTAAGTGGGAGTTCAACAATGAGAACACATGGACACAAGGAGGGGAATATCACAGATTGGGGACAGTTGAGGGGTGAGGGTCTAGGGGAGGGTTAGCATTAGGAGAAATACCTAATGTAGACGATGGGATGATGAGTGCAGTCAACCACCATGGCACATGTATACCTATGTAACAAACCTGCATGTTCCGCACCTGTACCCCAGAACTTAAAGTACAATTAAAGAAATGTGTTCTTTGGGATCCAGTGTAGGCTACAGGGAACTGATAATGTTCCTAGATCCTAGAAGTTGTAATCAGCTCAATTGAGTAAAGACCCTTTGCCCTAGGACCATAACATTATCGTAGCCCAAAACACCTCCAAGTGCCCATTGGCCATTTGGCCTAATTCTAGGTACTATTTACCTAGAAATAGGTGAAGCTATTGGGATGCAAGCTTTTGGGATGCAGTTTTCAAAATCACATCAAAATATTTTTGAGGCATAGCAGTCATCTAATCTGCCCGAAGAATTATGTTGCTGTGACAAGTGATGTCTTAAACCCATAAATTTGTGATGCTAGAATGAGTCATTTTTGATATCCTTTACAAGCTAAAAAGTACTCAGTCCTGTTAACAAAGCAAAGAAATGGTGTCAAAAATAATTTTAAAACCTTTTGACCTGTAAGGTTTAAAAGAATTAGGCACAGATTCTTTGCTTTAAGCCTCTTGGTGACAAGAAATATGGTACTCTGCCAGACTGTTTGATTGACAGTAGCGTTTGTAGTTTCAGCTGCTGATACAGTATGCTTCTTGTATATTCTGGGTGGGTAAATATAGAAGACTATTTGTCACCTGGGTTGATGGATTACAAATAAGTAAGACAATGTGTTTAGGATTCTGAAGCATAAATGAAAAGTCAGAAACCTTATATTATTTACAATATAACGTTTATGCTTTCAGATTTGTTATGCCTATTATATCAGTAAAACTGGTTGGGTTTTAAAATAACCATGCAAGTCATTTTTAACCATCTCTTTTCATTAAATAGTTATTTGCTACAAGACTGCATCAATTAAGTGTACAAAAAACTGATTAGAATGAAGAACTTATTATAGATAGCTGCATTTATTTTTAAAGATCATGATTTAAGTATCTCAAAATTTTTCCACTCAGAAGGACCTATGACTAATGACATGTTTCTCCACCCAAATAAAGCTTGTTGTTTTCAGTTCCTAATTAATGTTCAAGCTTGTTGTACACACTTATGCTTAGAGCAGTGGCATTTCTGAAAAATCTTCTTGGTCAACAGCCCTCTAATAATATTGATTTCTCTTTGTACAACATTTTGAATTTGCTAAAGTGTTACAAGTGCTGTAACATAATTTCAAAATGATATCGCGAATGGTTCAGTAATTAATATTTTCAAAGAATCGTGCTATTCAAGATGGAAAGATTATTAAGGTGATATTACAGGGTCCTTGGATTTAGAAAGAAAATTTGCTTTGGAAAGCACATTATCACCTTTCAGGACAAGAAGCAAAATTGGCATTTTTAGCATGCTACTCTTATCTTTATTTGCTGATAAAGAAAGAATCCAGAGTTTTTCGAAACTTTAAATAAAAGCCTATGGTGAGTTTCACATTACCCAATGTTAAAAGAAGAAATAAAAACTCCAGACATAAAAGGATGGGAACAAAATAGAAACAATAGTCTTGACATTTTATTTTAGAGCTTTTAAAAAATGTTACTATTCGAAACAAAACACGACATATGAAGCCTATGTTTTCATCTACATAATTATATTGAAGTACATAGAAGTGTAAAAGCTAATGTATAATGATAACTTCATGTTGTAACACTATCATTTCATAATGGATATTCAGCTTCTTTTTGAGTAGGTTTTCTTTTGATGTCTATGTTTGAAGACCATTTATGTTAAATGGGAGGAAACACACTTAATTCCTATCTCAATTATTAAAACTTGTGGTTTGGTTTAGAGAACTGTAAAGATGCAAACAGCATTTTTTTGTGAATCTCTGTTATGACATAGTTGTTACTTAAAACTACCCGAATTTGACTGTATGCGCTATCAGAATAATGGGAGAAGCCAGTTTAAGTTGTATTAAGTAAATTATAATTCCATACTTTGAAATATATAGTCTTTAAAAAATCAGTACTATATAAATTATAACTCTATACCAATAGTACACACTTGGTTAAATACAACAGTTAAAAATTCTTTCAATGTGATTCTATTGTTCTTTATACATTATTTTTATGTGCTACAAAAATTCTTTTGTATTCTTGTTCCACAAGCATACAAACATAATTCAGACAGGAATTGTTAATCACTACATTATTTAAATATCAGTCTGGTTACTGACATGCTCAGAGAAATGTTAGATTAGTTTACAAGCTTAAGTTGTATGGCTGACATTAAATTCATTGTGTATCTTGTTAAAATTTGAAACCAGAGGCTTTAAGTTGTATGTTAGGTTTTCAAACTAATGAGATCAAACCAGTATAGCTAATAAACTCAGATATCAAGTTCTTATTTTGTTTCTTAGAAAAAACGGTAATTAGACATTACAATGTTAAATATCTTATGGTCCAGTCTCTTTACTATATGGATAAATAAATGGAGGTGTGAGGTAAGGAACTACTGCGATGAAGGTTACGTATCAGTGAGTGGGGCAATGAACTCAAGAGCAATGCTGCTTTTCCTATACAACTTGGCTACTAATGGACTAGGATAATTTAACTTAGTATTTCCTGGAACTGTGTAGTCAGTATTCCCTGATTCACTTCACAGAAATATACTGTATGTTGTTTACCAATAACAGTATTTTTGGTATACAACAATAACAACAAAAAGAATTTTTAATTGAAAGAGCACAATTTGTAGATCTTTAGCAGACACAGAGCTGTGGACACCAAAGGAGGCACCTCCATCTTTGCTCTTGACACATTTATGGTAGGAAGGGTGGAGGGGGCCATGAGACATTTCCAGCTGCATTAACTCTTTAATCTTAGAGGATATTAAAATAGAAAGTTTTCAGGGGGTAGTGGGCTAAGGGAGGGATAGCAGGGGGTTGGGGGGCCAGGGGAGGGATAGCATTAGGAGAAATATCTAATGTAGATGATGGGGTGATGGATGCAGCAAACCACCATGGCACAGGTATACCTGTGTAACAAACCTGCACGTTCTGCGCATGTACCCTAGAATTTAAAGTATAATTTATAAAGTCATTTTACAAGGAAAAAAAAGAGAAAGTGTTTCTCTTATTTTTGCTCTTGGAGATGCTTTTAAGAGGTTAAAAATTGATGATATTTCATATTTGTGAAAATAAAAAAAAAATAATTTGAAGACACTTAAGCACCATTCGATTTAATGGTTTTCCACAATTAGACATGACTCTGAGAAATAACACTGAGCAGCCTAGCCAGTCCCAGGGTGAAAACCCACAGAACAACTTTTCCAATTGAGGTAAAAATTTAGCCTTCTAGGAATCTAAGAAATGAAGCACAAGGACAATTCCATGAGGCATAAATTAAAGCTTGTGTACCCAGTTAGGAAGACCTCTTGTTAGTATCTGTTACTGTTAGTGCTTCTTGAAAACATAGAAATTCCCATTGCTTTACTCATGGTTTTGTTTATTTGAATGTGATATGTTAACTATTAAAATACGAAGTGTGAAATATTGTTATAAAAATGTAAATGATTACAATTTCAATATAATATATTTAAAGTATTGTCAAATAGGGTTAAATTAATTCACAGGTAGTGGTGAATCTAACAGCTGGCCTGTGCCTCTAGGTTTCTAGTTCATTTTCCTCTTCATTAAGTTGAAAGTTAGTCATACTTTATGACATGCACAGATATTAGAAGACGTTCGTAAGTCTAAAGGCTGAAGAAAATGAGGAGACATATGGAATGTAAATAAAGACATGAAAAAGAATTGTAAAAGTCAACCAAGAGCTCTGACACTAAATTCATTGAGGCCACTGATATCAATTGTCATGAATGGTGACACTGGCACTATAAAAATTGTTTTATGTATAAGAATGACTGTGACAAATTTTTAATTTTTGAAAATACAGTTTTATAAAGTTTCTCTGACATTTTAGTTTTTGGTTTGAGAATTACTTTAAAAGAATATGGGACAATTCAGTTACTGGATTGCTATTCAAATTACTGGACTTAATATTCTTCACACAAAATCTAACGCCAAAAGAACAGATTTATTTTCATATCTAACAGGAACTTAGTAGACAATGCTAAAGTTAGTGAATTAAGGCTAATTAAAGTTAGAACCCAAATTATGTTCAATGCAAGCAAGCCTTTACTTATTGCTTTTGGTAAGTACAATTCAATGGGATAATGTATGTCAATTAACTGAAGCAGTCTGATAGATGAGCTTCTGGTAAATGTACCCAATTTTATATGAGAGACTCAGGGTTTTATGGACTGTCAGAGTAAGACTTAGTAAGAAATACATCATGATTAAATGAGTATACGATGTGTGAAGAATGTTTACACCAGTGCAAGGAAAGCTAGTTGGTCAACTGCTAGAAAGTCAAGTCGGCAGTAGTTGTTTCTAATGTATCTTTTTTCTGTATGATGTGCCATACATATGACGATTGCATTTTAGATAAAGTGAACGGGCCTGTCAAACATTTATCAGACACCTTCACTGTAAGGTCCTGTGGAGGTGCCTCATGTTAACCACCATATTTAAACCTCAAGGAGCAGCCCTATGTATTTGGCAATTTTATTCTCAACTTCATTTTAGAGGTGGGGAAATTAAAGTGAAGATAAGTAATTTTTCCAGGGTTCTAAGATTATGTTCAAAGGCAGGATTTTAATTCCAATGTCTTTTTTCTATGATATCACACAGTGCTTGCAACTCGATTTTCTGTAAATTAATGAAGGAAACATCATAAACATCATACAGAACCCATCTACAAATTGTTTGGTAGTTAGGTCTTTTTAGTGTTACTTTGATAATGAATTCTCTGGTTAAAAAAATTCTTTTATAATAATAAAATGTTTTTAAAAGTCCTCCTTGTATTTTTTCATGTGCAATAGCAGATGATGCAGCTGTGAATGATAAAAATACCTCACTGCACTGTCTGTCATTGCTCAGCTGAAGAGAAACAGGGCCAACTGTGACCCTAGCTGAGAGACTTTGAATGTTTTTTTTTTTTTCCAATTTTAATCTACCATATATTGAATGCTTACTTTGTGCCAGCTAATATGCCACTTAGATACTGTGTATTCATTTTTTTTAAAAGTAGTGTAGCTTTATTATTTTCTGGTTTTGCCATTTTTAAAACTCTTCTTCCCCTCTCTGCCTGCATCAGGACTTCTCCCTCTCACACTACTGAATCAGGGAAGAATCTGCTACAAAAGTATTTATTGACCGAGAGATAACTGTATCTCATTTTGAAGGTGATTAAACTGTATTAGTATTTTTAAATCTCCAGGCAGTATACATTGGAATCACTAGTGAACTTGCAAAAAAGGCATATTTTAAAACATCACCCAGGTATTTTAAATCAGTACATTTTAAATAGCAACCCAATTTACTGCATGTAAAGAAGGCTTGCCTCTTGGTGGAAAGGCATCTTCTCCATGACCAGGATCTGGAGACCAGTTGGGGATCCTGGTGGGTTGTTTGGAACAGAAGCATCTCAAGAATCATAACCTTATAGGCTTTCCATCTCCAGAGCTATCCTTTTTTTCTTTTCCTTATCTATCCTCATTCTTCAGGCGTTTATGATTTGTTGGCAACAATGGATAAGAAGCAGTCTTTGCATGAAACAGTCTAGCAGGGAGACATTCACATTATTCCTAAAAATGGCATCAACCTTAGACCCAGGCAAGAAGAGGCCCTGCCTTGGCCTGTGTGCTTTAGAAAGCTTCTCTCTTGTCTGCCATTTGGCTGTGCCCCTTCCCATGGGAGTGGGGATTTGGAGAGACAAAAGAATGTAATCAACTGAGTTTATCTCTCCTAGACAATGGGATTCTCTGCAGGTCTAGCCCCTGGGCTATGCCTTTTTCCTGAGTCCATTCTTTGGCTCTGCCATTGGTTTGCACACACCTAAACCCAAGAGACGGTCCAAATACCTAGCTGTTTTCAGAGACAATGGTTGGAGCTTGAGCATGGCTGGGATATCTATGTGTACACATGTGAAGCTATTGTAGTGTGCAATAAAGATAGAGGTGGCAGGACTGGTTCAGAAGAGAAGCTGATGTTCTGGGATTGAAGGACAGGTCTTCCAATGTGGCAAGTTCTGGCTCAGAGAAGTACAAGGAGCTTGAGAATTGCAGCTTTGAACCTAACTGTCTAGAAGAAATATTTCTCAGGGCAGGAGAAGATAATATATTTTATTTAACAGTTTGTCAGCTTGATTTATAACTGTTAAACATTTGACTATATAACAAGTGAGCTTCCATTTGTACTGTTGCCCTAGACCCTGCAAATGTCGGGGGAGGGCTGTACTTGGAATTAAGAGTCCTGAGGAGCGGAGGCACCCAGCTTGTGTGAATCAGGCAGCACTTGAGCTAGATGTTAAGTGATGTTTAATTGGTAATTATTTAGGCAAGACAAATGGATCGAAGATGAGAGAAAATGGCAGGGCAGGAGGACATGGAATTGACAATGGCGTTTAATGCATGAGCCAAGGCAAAAAGGCAGCAAATTGTATGAAGTGTGTTTGGGCCTTAAAATGCAAGTACAGCAGAGTTTACTAGAAAGCTAGGGAAGTTCCGCTTTTATATTTTCTCACTTGAGCAGTCCCTGATGAGCTCTGAGGATTTCTGGGGGTTGTAGGGGTTTTAGGTAGAAAGGGGATGCCAGATTGCAATCTGGAATCATTTCTGTGTAAACATTTCTATTTAATTGCCTAAGGAGATTTCAAAGAAAGGGACCTGTATTTTTAAGTCCCAGTATTTGTTGTGATTTCCTTTTTCGTTCTAGACAAATATTTACTTTTGTATCTAATTTTGTATCCTTTTTCTTCAATAGAATTCTCTCCTAAATTATAGGTGCCTCAGATTTCACCCAAAGTGGATTCACCTCTGAGTTCAATATATCTTGGAAAGATGAGGCTAGAGAAGTTGCGGAGAATCAGCCTTGATTCTTTGCAGGCCATGGAGCCATGGGATTTAGTCAGAGAAGTAACCTGGGCATTTATATCCTGGGTATTTTCCACATGATGGGCCATTTGAAGACAATAGACATATTGAAGATTCTTTTAACAATCCCACAGAGTAAAAATGTGGTTTTGAACCAGGACAGTGGAGAAAAAAATATTTATTGAGTACAATTGGCAATATCTAATGTTTGATTAGAAATGTACACTCAAAAAATTCAAGGAAGGGTTTGCAATTTCCATTTTTTGGGGTATTAAAAATTACATCCAGTTTTAATTGTGTTGAGTTTATATCTGCATAGGATATGCAAGTAGAAACGTCTAGCAGTCAGTTAAGTGTGATTCTGAAGCTTGGAGGAGACAGCTGGGCTGGCTAGAGATATCTGTGAATATGTGTGTTTGTGTCTGTGTGTGTACTCACATACACTCATGCACATACAAATACTTATGTACATTTGCATGTGCATTTATATATACATGCATATCTTTTTGAACTCATATATTTGGGAGTTATCAGTATACAGTTGAAACCACTATAGTTAATGAAATCGATCAGGAAAAGTATTTAAAATGAGTACACCAGGGAGCTGATGACAGAAACCTGAGAAACACAAATGCTTCAGTAATGAAGAGAGGAAGAGGACAATGGAAAGGAGACAGCAAAGTAAGAATTTACTCAAAATCTTAAAAAATCACAGAAGGGCAGTTTTTTAACGAAGGGATAATTGACAGTGTCAATAAAGCAATGATAATTAAAAAGTGCTATTTAGTAACTAGGAAGTCATTGGAGATTTTCTGGAGTTTCAGAGGGGATGGAAAGTGGCTTTCAGTGAGATAAGAACTGATTTGGAAGTGAGGAATAGAGACTAGCTTTCTTTAAGAATACAGTTACTGTTAACAGTTAAGTTGTAAAAATGTGAAAGATTGTCTTTACTCTGAAGGGAACTGGAAATCAAGTGAAATATCACTTTTTCTCTTTCTCTCCATTATCTACCTTTGGGCTGAGAGAGGCTTGGGCATGCTCATAATGTCTCATTGAGTCAGATCCCTAGGGGCAGGTATGATTCAAGAGTCTTAGCGGGACTCATTATCTGCTGTCCCTGAGATGATGATGATGCTTATAGTGAAGTAAAAGTATTGGTAGCTGGTGTTTCAGGCTTTGCTAGAGCAAGACATGAAAACAGTGAGTGGCAGCAAATCACTCTGGTATGATTTCTTCAGGTGCACTCATTTCTTTACACAAACAATAGAATTAATTTGAGTTTGGTATTCAGCTGGGATACATAACAGAAGTTAATGGGTAATATGGTTTGGCCATGTCCCCACCTAAATCTCATCTTGAATTGTAGCTCCCATAATTCCCACTTGTTGTGGGTTGGAGCTGGTGGGAGATAATTGAATCATGGGGGTGGTTCCCCCATACTGTTCTCAAGGCAGTAGTCTCACGAGATCTGACAGTTTTATAAGGGGAAACCCCTTTTGCTTGTTTTTTTTATAAAGAGGAGTGCCTCTGAACGTGCTGTCTTCTTGCCTGCTGCCATGTAAGATGTGACTTTCCTTCTCCTCACCTTCTGCCGTGATTGTGAGGCCTTCCCAGCCATGTGGAACTGTGAGTCAATTAAGCCTTTTTTGTTTATAAATATCCAGTTTCAGTATGTCTTTACTAGGAGCATGAGAACAGACTAATATAACGGAACAAGAAATGGAATGTTCTAGAGCAATGGTCCCCCACCTTTTTGGCACCAGGGTCTGGTTTCATGGAAGACAATTTTTCCATGGATGGGGGAGTATAATTTTGGCATGATTCAAGTACATTATATTTATTGTGTACTTTATTTCTATTATTATTATAGTATAACATATAAGGAAATATACAATTCACCATAATGTAGAATCAGTGGGAGCCTTGAGCCTGTTTTCCTGCAATTAGATGGTCCCATCTGGGGTTGATGGGAGACAGTGACAGATTATCAGGCATTAGATTCTCGTAAAGAGTGTTTAACAAAGACCCCTCCCATGCGCGGTTCACAGTGGGGTTTATTCTTCTAGGAAAATCTAGTGCTGTGGCTGATCTGACAGGAGGTGGAACTCAGGTGGTAATGCGAGAGATGGGGAGCAGCTGCAAATACAGATGAAGCTTCACTCACTCACTGGCTGCTCATCTCCTGCTGTGTGGCCTGGTTCTTAACAGGCCACAGGCCGTGGTGGTCTGGGGGTTGGGGACCCCAGTTTCTAGAGGTTAAAGTACAGTTAGAAAATCAACATTGGGGATTGAGGAAGAGAGAGAAACAAAGAGATAATCGACAATCTCAGAAGAACTTGAAAAGGTCAGGACTCCAATGAAGTTAATGGAGGAGGTGAATAAAGAAAGGATCTGAGGAACCTGGGGTGGTAGAACATGGGTTTAGAGTTTTGAGAGTTTAAGATTGCAGAGATGTAATGATGTGTGATGATAACAATTGAGAATCTAGCTGATGTTTTGAAGTCTATGATGAAATTGATTGAAAGTGAAAATCATTCAATTTAACAAGGTTTACAAACCTCGGACAGGGAATAAAAAATTCTAGACTTCCCATGATGCATTAAAAAAATTTCAACTTTTAGATTTAGGGGGTATGTGTGCAGGCTTGTTACATGGGTATGTTATATGTTTGTGGGTTGGATGATCCTGTCACCCAGGTAATGAGCACAGTACCTGGCGGAAGGTTTTTCAGCCCTTACTCCCTCCTCTGTCTACCCGCCAGTAGCCTCAAGTATGTATTTCTTCCATCTTTGTGTCTATGTGTACCCAATATTTAGCTTCTACTCACAAGTGAAAATATGCAGTATTCAGTTTTCTGTTCCTGTGTTAATTCACTTAGAACAATGGCCTGCATTTATTTTCCTGCAAAGGACATGATTTCATTATTCTTTATGGCTATGTAGCATTCCATGATGTATATGTACCACATTTTCATTATCCAATCCACAGTTGATGGATACCTAAGTCATGTGTTTGCTATTGTGAATAGTGCTACAGTGATGCAAATGCATGTGTCTTCTTGGTAGGACAATTTATTTTACTTTGGGTATATACCCAATAATAGGTCAAAGGGTAGCTCTGTTTTACATTCTTTGAGAAATCTTTAAACTGCTCTTCATGGTGGCTGAACTAATTTATGTTCCCACCAACAGTGTATAAACATTCCCTTTTCTCCAGAATCTTACCAGCACCCAAGATAAAATTTTGAGAAAGGAAGCTTTAAGGAAAGAGAGAGGTCATTAATTTTATTTATATTTTGGGTTGCAAAGTTCACATTATTACTATTGGGTGTCAATAATAATATTAACGTTTTTGAAACACTTTGAAACAATATTATTGTTTCATAATATTAAGGCTATAGTTTCTTGTAATATTTTTAACATATGTGCTGGAAATAGTAAGGAATTTAGAATCAGAAAAACTACTTAATTCCCATTTGTTTTATCTGCTAGTTTGGTGACATAAAGCTAGCCCCTCACCCTGAAGGCCTATTTCTAATCTATATAAAAGAGATAATATCTATTCATAGGGTTGTTAGTGGTGATCAAAGGTATGTGCAAGTGCATGCTTTTTTGTTTGTTTTTTCTTTTGTTTTTTTTTTTAATCATCAAGTGCTAGGCAAGACTTAATTGATGTAGTTGTTTCATTCCTACCTAAGTATGTTGAAAATAGCAAATTTTTGTTGTTCTCTCTAGAGTTCTAACATACCTTGTAGCATTTGTTTGACCAGTTGATTAAGCAGTAAATTTTAATTCATGTATTAAACAGAAATCTTTTAAACATAAATTTTAGTAAACAAAATTTTAGCTGTGAACAACAAACTGTTGCTCTAACTTTGTGATTTGAACATTTTATTTCTCTTATATAGTTCACAGATAAAATGTTTTTAAAACTATTTTTGAATACATAGTTTTAGAGATAAGCTGAGATATTTAAAAAATAACTCTGTATTATAAATAGGCTGTTTATATGCCAGGCATACTTTTTCTTACATAACGAAGCTGTTAATAAGAATAGTTATTAGTTAATGAAGCATCTGGAAATCTTCAATTTGGTAAAAGGAACTTAGGTTTTATATATTTCTATGGCATTACTTTGTAGTGGAATACAACTGCTCTTTTCCCATGTCACTTCAAGTGAATGTTGAGAAAGAAGACACTAAAAAAAGGAAAATTGGGAAAGTCAACTAGAGCTTTGCTTTGTTTGGTGTGGGGCAGATAGAGTTATAGAGGTGATGGGAAGAATGAGTTTTGAATTTACATCAGACAGTTGGCAAGGCTCCCCTCATATGTCATCTCATGTACTCCTTGTCATAACCCCCTGAAGTGGGCGCACATGGCCCCATTTTATAGATGAGGATGTTGAGAAGTAAAGGGATTGAGGAAGCTAAGTTCACTTTGACTATAGAAAGAAAAACTTTGCGAACTTTGACACCAGGTGGAGCTGCAGAAGCTGGGAAGTGTCTTCATAATAAACGAGTTTACGGATCATGTTATATTGAAATCATACTAGTAAATGTGCAATGTCTTTAAGTTATAGACATTAGAGTCAAATCCTAGTTTAGTTGTTTAAGACTTAAATGATCTTGGGTGGGTTACGTAACCACACAGTACCTGAATTTCCTCACCTATAAAAAGAGAGGAGGCATACGACCTTTTTCAAAGAGCTGCTGTGAGAACAAAATGAAGCAGTGCAGCAGAAGCATTCAATGCTGTGCCTAGAAGGAAGTAGAAGGTAAACATAAGCCAATGGGTTTTATTCATTTATTTTCAGGATTAAACTTGTATTTAGGGTTAAATATCATCTGGTTCTAAAATGTGTCTTAAACTATTGTATACTGCTGCTATGCTTGACTGTGTCAGAAACCTTACTTTGTTTTTGATTTTTAGAAAAGAAGCCATATAGTTGTAACTTTTCCCAAGGATGCAGAAAGTGTCATATCTTGAAACTTGTCCTTTGAACACATAAACTTCATATGCTTCACAAGTAGGTGACAGTTTATCCTAACTGAAAGCCAATCAATTATAGGGAATAGTGGTCCTTAGTAGTGTTCAACTTTTTAACTTGTAAATTTATTTTTGTAAAGGACAGTAACATCATACAATTAATGTTAACAGGAATCCAATATATAAATAAGTGAAGTGGTAACTGAATTTTAACAAGACCAGGGAAACAATGCCTGTCACCACTATCCTTGGCTGTTACATTACTGTATCTTGGCAGTATGTACAACTTTATGGTTTTTATATCATGCAGTCTTTTGGAATCATAATTGCACTTTACCATGGAATGCTTTAATTCCTCAGAACGATAGCCATTGTTTTAGAAAAAAGAAAATGATGTATTTTACTGGCTGCAAATAAGATAAACACAAAAGATCTCTGCTCATTGAAATGAATGAAGTACCACGTGGCTGACAACATTAAATTCATTGTTTATTATTAATGGTAAGCTTAGGTATGTAAAGCAAAACCTTCTATTATTTTTACATGAATGTTAGCCTCAGATATAAGTAAATCTTAAAAGAAGAGGAATTTGGTTCATTTTCCATAAGCACCAAGAAATTCAGATGCTTATTTAAAGCTTCTCTGAACTGCCGAAACATAGTTAAGTCTGCAGATCTAAGCAGAGCAGGATTGCATGTGAGATTGTCAACATTTACGCTGCGAACTCAGACATAAATATTAAGAAAGAAGACTTTCACTGGCATACTATGTTATTTCTACATCTAATTTCCATTGTCAAACTAAAAATGAAAAAGTTCTTTTTCCATTTCCAGATTTCATACCCAGTTCATTCCTAGTCCCCCAAGGTGGTAGTTGAGTTACTTCATATTGACAATGAATTGTTGTCCTTAGATGTGTGTATATGTTTGAGAAATAGTCAATGATTTGTTTAAGTTAATTGTGTATATAAGCACAAAGAAGCAGAGTCTAACAGACTCAAAAGTATCTTTAATTTGTGGAGGTAAGTTAGCAAGTTATGTTAGGTAACTCACTGTAATCATACTGATTGACTTTTATTACTTTCCAACAGTAGTTTCTTTGCAATGCAACTGACACATCATGACAGATGGCAGCAGCAGGGAGGTCTAACCATTTAGAATAAGTTTGTAAAGTTCAGAAAAAAAGTAACAAGCTTCCAAATGAAACTATGGGAATTAGCTAAAATTTCTAGATGTAAATAACAATCTAAACATCTTCTCTTAAACCTGCTCTTCTTAGATGACCAAATCTGATTACCCCACAAGCATTATTTTATTTATTCCAAAGGTGAAGAATTGCTCAAGGGTTATGGAGCAGTGAAAGAAGAAACATCAAGATGAGTTGATTTATTCCAAAGTATGAATAGGGCAGGGCCATCGGGCACTGCTAGAACAGCATACAGGGCCTCCAGTTTTTCAGAGGCTTATTGTTTGATATCTAAAAAGACCTTCATTTGATAGTACAGTAGAGAGACTATAGTTAACAATAATTTATTATATATTTCAAAATTGCTAGAAAAACTGGAATGTTCCCAACGCAAAGATGAATGTTTGAGGTGATGGATATCCCAAATGCCCCAACTTAATTGTTACACATTGTATACATGTACTAAAATATCTTAGATCGCCCTAAATTTGTACAACTACTATATAGCAATAAAAAAGAAAAAGAAAACCATTCCTATGATTCTAAATAGAATAAATTACAAAATTGAGATTAATATTCAATAAAATACCTGCCATTATAAAGATTTTTACATTAGCAATTTGTAGGTTAGATTCTTTTCTCCTTTGGAAGGATTAGCAAATATGCATGATAATTGCTGAGAAATCATGACCAGCTGTGACTTAAATTAGTTCTTTGTGGCTAAATATATTAAAAGGCAAATTATTAAAATCTTGAAATTATATTTAATGTGATTGAGACATCGTCTTAATATGTTTGATATTGTAGAGAACAGGGTTCCCAAATATGAGAGCTGAAGGTCTAGGAATGTATTGATTTTGAAAAAAATTGGGGAATCCTGATGTGAGAATGAAGCATCCTAGATGCATGAAAATACATAGAAAATTTAAATGTTTATTTGCTCAGCAGCTACAAGAACCTGAGTTGTTGTAGCTACAAACAACAGGCCATGAGTGTCGGTAAGGAAAGGAGAATATAGCTCTTTCAGTCTATACAGTTAGTGTTGAGTTTAAAGTTTGTGGTTAATGTGTATTTGTTATTTCTTTTCATTTTTTGTATAATGTTTCCATTTCTTCAGATTTGTATAAACTGGTATAAATAACTCTTCCTTGTTTATGTTATCCAATAACGATTTTTCTTAGAATATGTGGAAAGGTACACATCATTTATTTCGGAAATCTTTAGTACACTGAGTATTTGCTGTTAGGAAGAGGCATGGATTGGATTAAATCATTAGTGATTTATATCATAAAGTTTGCAAGTTAATTAAATATGTAGAAGATGACAATGACTTATGGTGATATGTTAAATCTGTCTTAAATTTTCCTGATTATTGGAGTGATTTTAGGTTTTTGTTAAAAGAAAGAAATACCTGGTTTCCACCAATGATCGGCTTAATTTGATTCTTTAGGAGAGAGGTCTACCAATTTAATGGCATCAGATGGTTCTTCTGATCAGACATGTTTGATAAATGTGGCATTAACTCAATATTCTCAGAGAATTTTGTTATTTGGTCTAAAAACTGGAAATACTCATTATGATAAAGTCTATTCTCATCTACTCTTGTATTTGGTCAGCTTTGCTGATCAGAACATACTGATATGTGGTTGATGGCCAGTTGCCTTCCGTCCCGTTGTTGTGACTTATACTTTTACCCCTATCTTGTCAAAGATGAGGAGGAAATGAAATACCCAGTCAACATAAATAAGTTAACAGAAAATGTACAGGAAAACCTATAACTTCTTGATACTAAAAATAATTCCAACTTTAAGCTTGTGCCACCTGGTCAGAGGAGCATTGTTATTGTGTGCATGACAACAGGACAATAATCCGTTTAAAAATAATACCTCAATTCTTGGGAGTAGAGAGCTTCAATATCTTTATTATATAATGAAATTGGAAATATAACTGAATTAAAAATAAAAAAATGTGTCTAATGATTAAATACTTAAAAAGGGAAGAAAAAAGTTTACAAACGTGTAAAAATCATTTTCACAATCTATTATTATATGAGGCAAGATAAAATTAAATAATGAAGTCAAGACCTATAATAACACAGATGTTGAGAAAAAGAGGAGGCAGGATATTAATATTCATGTTAGTCAGTCTTATTGTACCATATTAAGTTAGTAACAAGACATGATTTACTCTCTTGGGCTTTTCAAACTTTATGCAAACTTTTATTTTTGTGACTGCCAACTTTGGTGTAGTTTTCTCTCTTCCTAACCAAGGACAGCGTTTTATTCCTAATTTTTTTTGTTTTTTTGTAGACAGAGTTTTGCTCTTGGTGCCCAGGCTGGAGTACAGTGGCATGATCTTGGCTCACTGCAACCTCCGCCTCCTGGGTTCAGGTGATTCTCCTGCCTCAGCCTCCTGAGTAGCTGGGATTACAGGCATGCGCCACCATGTCCAGCTAATTTTTTGTAATTTTAGTAGAGATGGGGTTTCACCATTTTGGCCACACTGGTCTCGAACTCCTGACCTCAGGTCATCCACTCACCTCAGCCTCCCAAAGTGCTGGGATTACAGGAGTGAACCACTGTGCCTAGCCTGTTCCGAATTCTTTTATCCTCAGGTATTAACTTTAGCTAATATAAAGCAATAGCATAAACATCTAATAATAATTGACAGGTTGAATTTTTTTAAACCTGGTCCATATCCACAAGGCTATTCAATATAGACTCAATCAGAAGAATAATTATTTTGTGTAATTGAAGTTAGCTCTATTTAAGTTAATAGTTCAAGAAAAATAATTTTTTAGACCAAGTTTTTCAAAAAGGCGTAGTGGTTATAATGAAATTATTTAAAGACACTAACCACTGGGTTTTTAAGCTTGAGATAAGTTGCATGTCATCAAAAAGAATTATGGACTGTTGGAGTCAAACAGGCCTTGAAGTCAATGTAGTCTCATGGTCCTAATATTTGTACAAAGAAGCCCTCTAACTCTGCTTAGAGATGTCCAGCAGAATCCTCCGAAGCCGAATCCACTGCACTCTCAGAAAACTTTATTACAAGGAATTTTCTGATTTTGGCTGAAACAAATCTCCTGTCTAGCAGTTATTGTTAGATATTGTTATTCTCTGGTAATCTACAAAGCAAGCCTAATCTATTGATGATCCTACAAATATTTAAGAAAATCATCCACATACCCACAGGTTTTCTCATTCTCACATTTTTTTCATGGTATAAACACATTGTTATTTGTCTGCTTGTGCAGTGTTGCTTGCTGTTGTCATTGCTGGACCTGTAAGAGCAGAGGAAACCAGCAAATATTTACGAATAGTTTAGCGGAGGCTGCTGATAGAGCACCTAAAGAGAGAAAGTTCCTTCAGTCTTAAAAAAAAATGAATAAGAGTAAACATTATTCTCATGTGTGAGTGTGTATAATTAATATTTCAGACAATTCTGAAGGAGGAAATTTCAAGATAACAGGAATATTTTACACAATAGTCTGCTATTCTTATTACTGCTGTTTCTATAATTGTCTTTAAAGCAGCATACAACATAGGAAAAGCAGACTGTTGTGCAGAGACATGGATTGATTTTAGAAAAATCCAAAATGCCATTTTTTTTTCTTGATGCATAGTCACAGTGACATGCTGAGGGGTTTTGGGTCTAGTGATGAAACCCTAGTTGTTATTTCAATAATCCTCTGCTGGAAACCTCGGTTTGTGAAACAGTCAATTTTGCTGAAAATAAACTGGGATTACTAAATAGGAAATGAAAGACATTTTCTGAGGGTTTTGCTTCTTCATAAAAGTAAGGCATTGTAGAAGTTTGAATGAAAAATTAAGGGATTTCACCAAGAAAGAACAACGGACATTCCGAACAGCCAACACCGGAGGTGTGGTCTTGGGCTATCGCCCTCTTAGCTGGCTCAGAAACTTCATTGGTCTAGACCAGGTCAAGTTCAGCCACCCTGATTCAAGCTAACAAAGCTTTCTAAAGACTAATCCATAAAAGCAGCATACCAGTATCTTATTTCACAGTGAATGAAGGTCAAGTGAACTGGTTATCACTGAATACCAACTCATAGCCTTTTCTCAGGATGGTCATGTTAATTGACAAATAGAAAGCATGAAGGGCTAATGTTACAATCCTGCAATAGATATATATATCTCCACCTGCACATCTTTTGATCATAGGTTTCAGGAAATGAACTCCTATATGACTGACCTTTATTTTTCCATTTATATGCAACACATCAACTAGTTATAATTAAGACTTTTAGCCATCTTCTCTCTGATCTATTTTATATTTACTATGCACTGTGTTCCCAGAATGGAAACTTGCTTCCAAGTTCTTAGAGTGGTGTCAGGCAGAGATGGTGATGGTAGTGGTGAGCTTATGGTTAACTCTTTGCTATTATCCATAGACGACTTGGACCAATGTATATGGAAATTCTTTAAATATGATTGTCAAATTAGGTGCTTAAGCTCTCATGAAATCAAATGAGTAAATCATACAAAGAAATGAGTAAAAAGAGAATCTAACAGTGGCATCTAATTATAGTTTTTCCTAGCAAATACTCTTGGGAAGCATAAATCATCCCCTATTGATTATATGAGAAAATGGAGAACTTTTCACATAGGTTAAATATTTTGATTGTTGTAATATATATTAGCTCCTCTTCAAATATTTTGTGGAGGGCAATAGAGAGTTTTAATATGCCACACAAATACAGTTCTTTAAACAGCCTCTGTTAACAACTGCCACGCATGACTTTTCACACTAACGAAACTAAGACTGTGACATCTTGTACTGGTGAAGTATTCCATTTGGGGCAAACTAGGATGCAGGTACTATGACAAAAATGTTAACAGATTTGATCAATAAATGCAGTTCAAATTTCCTTTTCATGTTGGAGCTGGGCCTGCAAAATAAAGGATAGGGCAACATTTTGTTGAATTACTAAGTGTGGACCATGGCAAATATGTATGGCATTTTAAGTTGTAAACTTGGTGCCATCCTTCAACATATAAATTTCAGTTTTAGGGACTTGGATTCAAATAATAACTATGTTGTGAATGTAATGAGTGTTCTGTACTTAATCACTTCTCATGATGAAAACACTTTAAGTAGGATTAAGGACCCTAGATTAAGAGGGCCCATTACCAGCAAATTTTCACACTGTTAAATTACAGCTTGAATGTGTCCTATCTCCTCTAGAAAACTTCAGCTATAAAATAGGAGTCATATTTTCAACAGAGGTTGCTGCATTTGAATATTAATGCAGTGATTTATCTATTAAAGGGACCACACAAAGCAAAACATTGTTTTGCAATCACAGATTTTAATTCAACTTTTATTTTCCTCTCTAGACAGTTACTGTGAAATGTCTGCAAAACCAACCTTTTTACTTTTAGTTCATCTTCTTCTCTCTTAGATGATATACAAACTTCTAAGAAATAATCAAATATAAAAATATTTGTAATTTATAGATTTATGTCTGTCTGTTTTATTGAGCCACATGAATAAAACAATATAACTGCACTTTCAGGACAACTGAAAAATTTCATCAAGCTCTCAAAAAGCCTTGTTGCTTGTGTAACATTGAGTTTCATCTTTAAAATAATAATGCAAAAAATGTGACAAAATAGCTTTCTTAATAAAGTTTTATTCGCTGATTATATTCATTTTCAGAAATTATTTGTTGTCTCATTAATTTGTCAAATGGACCAATGATGAGAGAAAAATTATTTTGTGAAATGAGGAAATATTTCTTTGAAAAAGATGTGTGTCTGCATGTGTGTATGCTGTAGCAGTTTTCACAGATCTAAAAAGTGATGAATTGGTGTTCTAAGAATGAAAGATGAATACCTAATACTAGAACTATTAAACAGCTAATATTTGTTGGATATTTTTGCATTTTAGAAAATCATTTCACATGTAGTGTCTCTTGAATCATCAGTGATCTTATAAAGTTGAGTTTATCCTCATTTTACAGATAATAAAACTATAGCTCAGAGAAGTTGAACAATTTGTTTACTTTTTTGTTTATGTCTTAAAGCATTTATACTAGTCAGTGTTTTAAGTATTTTTTTCCTTGGTATTTCTTCCAGATGATTCTTTTTTAAAAATATTTTAGTGTGTTTTAGGTTTTGGGGTACATGTGAAGAACATGCAGGATTGTTGCATAGGTACATACATGGCAATGTGGTTTGCTGCCTTCCTCCCCAACACCTATATCTGGCATTTCTTCCCATGTTATCCCTCCCCAACTCCCCATCCCCCAGTGTCCCTCCCCTTGTTCCCCCTCACAGACCTCAGTGTGTGATTCTCCCCTCCCTGTGTCCATGTATTCTCATTGTTCAACACTCTTCCAGATGATTCTATTCCTCCTTCTCCCTTAACTCTTTAAGTCCAATTTAGCCCTCCAAATATTTACTTTACTTTCTTATTAGCACTTATCACTCCATAAAATTACATTTTTAGTAGTTTGAACATAATTTAGAAACTTGAAGATCATTTGAATGTAAACTCCAGAAAGGCAAGAAATTTGTCAGCTCTGATTAATGCTGCATTTCAGCTCAAAAATAGTGCCTGATACATAGGAGAGCCTTAATGTTTATTGACTCAAAGAATAAATGAATAACCACCAAGTTCCTGGTACTTGACTGGGAAACGGGACTATGAAGATGAAAGAGACATGGCTCCTGCATTTCAAGAACTCACAACTTAATTTAAAGCATATAATTTTAACTCTTTCTTGGTTGGGTAGATTGAATATGCCTTATGTGCAGCCCATTAACCCTTTAACTTAGAATTATTCTTCTCTTCTTGCCTGCCATATGCCTATCTCCGTGCCACAGCAAGTAATCCTTGTGTGGAAATACCTTATTTGGATAGAAAATTGTTTCATTTTGTTTTAATTTTTGTCGCACTATCCCAAGTCCAGCAAATATTGCCTACATGGTCCACTAAACCTCTTTTATCGCAGGTCTTCTTTGGGTGCTTTTCTCTGCTATGTGCAGTGCCACCTTTAGACTTTGCAAATTAGAAATGAGGAAATTTACTAATTCCAATTATGATTTTAGCATTGGGCATATGGCCTCGGGTGCTTCTGTCTTAAAGCTATGCTGCTTACTGTCGCATAATCACTTCTATGGGACTTAGGACACAGAACATAGAGTATCATCTGCTTTGAGGTTCTTTGCATTTCCTCTCTCTTGGAGAGACACACTTCTGGGACTTTATGTCTATCCTAAATTACTAGAGGTAGAGTGAGGGTGGGAACCAGAACACTGATATCTGCTCAGTGTCATAGTTAATTGATATTTAGGAAGGCCAAGTTAAGAATTTCTCCTTTTATTACATGATATCATGTTTATAATTTTATGCTTATTTTTATGGAAAACACAATAAATTGTCTTGGCTAACCTGACCAATTGATAATTGATGATAATGGAATGGATTTAAAATTTCTAAATGACAGGCTGTTAATGGCTAAGTGCTTTTAAGCAAGTCTCTTAGATTCCCTGAACCTCTATTTCCTCATGTGTAAAGTGGAGATATAAGTGCACCTATACAAATTATTACTGGGAGGATTAAATTAAGTGATGGATGTGATCAGACACCTCCACAAACCACTTGAGATCCCCCAACTCACCTTTTTCCTGTTCCAGCTGTGATCAGTTCTGTGCAGGTGCAGCAGCTGGAAGGGAATCAACATTACAAAAGCACAACTTCACAGCCTTTCCCCCTAGGGCCTGTGCCAAATGCATTTTGCTGTTTGCCCTGGATGTTTCTTTTTGATGCTGGGGAGGGGATGCTGTGGGACACTGCTCAAGACTCACACATGCAGCCCCAGAAATGTGGAGGCAGTAACAAGCTCTATGGTGAACTCTAGCAATTGGAAGATGGGGCAGAGGATACAATCCTCTCTTTTCTCCTCCTGTACAGACAGTGCTGAGATGCAGTTACAAAGCTTTTGGAAGGATGATGCAGTGAGATTAAGCAATTAGTTACACTTCGAGGTGACCAGACCGGTAATGCATCCTAGTACTGGCTTTCCCTCTTTGCTTCCTAATTGCCTTTGTCCCTCACTGTTGCTCTTTGGGATTGTACTCCTTAATGCAATAGCAGTCCATAAACTTTTGCCTCAGGCTTTGCCTTCTGACAGAATGTAAGGTGTTTCATTCAGTAGCTGGCTCCAAATATGTGCTGAATGTTCTGTTTTATTGTAAACTAAGACTACTATGTTAGCAATTGCTAATGTCAATGAAAATAAATGCAGGTAAGATTTTGTGTGACCAGCTAATTTTCCTTTTCCAAACTCTATGGCCACTTTCTGAAGACAATACAATGTCATATAGCAAAGGATGTTCTTATCTAATACTGCATAGACCTAGATAAAATTTATGTCCAGTAGGAAACTTTCAACAGTACCTTAGAAATGATAACTTATATTTGACTTATAGTAGTTTTACTCAAAGCACGTCAGAAACTATTATCCACCATGGTCACAAGTCCTCCACAAATGCCACACTGGTAAAAAAAAATATTTTTAATGAAGTTCTTAAGTGAAATGTTCCCTGTGCAAAATTAACTATCTGTATTAGGGTGATATGTGGATTTATGCATGAAATACCAAAGTGTAAAACCAAGAAAAATCCTAGTTGTTAAATGCTAAGAAGTTTACAGTGGTGAATACTATATGAGAACCAATATACCTCCCTTTTTACATTGACTCATCAGTATGAAGGAGAGTTCCAGGGTGAAGTTTGTAAATTAACTTATTTTCTGGTCTATCCTAGATATCCTTTTAAAAGACTCTAAATTTCAGGTCCTTTCTTTTAAGACTTTTAAAATTTATATGAACAGCCACTTATTGTCCTGAATATTAATATTAGAGGACTACCCTGGTCTGGGAAATCCATTTTGAAACAAATATAATACTTACTTGTATTTTTTGATTCATGTAGTTTCTTTCATTGTAATAAGATGTTTACTAATTTTTTCCCCTGAAATATTCTTTCAGTTTAAAACACATACACCTTTTCTCTAAACTGAAAATAATTTCTTTTTCACAGTTACATATTTAGTTGATAGTGTGTTGCTTATTCTCACTAACTGCTTTGTAAATACTCTCCAGTTATTTTAGAGACATGTGTTGGGAGTTTTCTAGCAATGCTCTTTAATGACAGAGATCATACAATTTTTCTTTCGTTTTCTGCAAACTTCCTAGGGTAGTGCCTACCATAAGCACGTTAGGGTAAATCATTTTTATGAAGATCTAACGAAGACCTTTTTGTTTTTCTAAATGAATGAGCTGACTTATGTCTCAATATTTTCTTATTAGTAGAAGACATAATTAGCTGCGTTTCAATGCTATAACCTATTGTTTGGAAGGATAGTGATTGTTTTTTAAAGTCATGTTACAAAGTGCAAAGATGACTTTGTCAAGCAGAGTGGTAGGAGCTGCGTGTTGTTAGTAATTGTAAAGGAATAAAGCCCTGCCAATGCAGGCAACAGAAAAGCTGCCAAAGTTGAAAGTACCTGGCTAGGTTTTAAAGGACAGGAATACAATACTCTTACTAAGACACACTTTATAGAGTCCAATTCACAGCCAAGGAAAACAGCTTTTGGAGATTTTGGGTGTCCATAAACAGCTAGATGAATGCAAGGAAGCCAAAACCAGGGATGAGTAGGGTATTTAAATGCTCAACTTGCTCAGCTGCCACGGTGTCCTCCCCGCCCACCAATGCACTGGCACAAAGAGTACCAAGGAACGCCCTACGTGTTTGTGATTTATGGAAAATCTACATAAGGACAACAAAGAAAACAAATGAAATATTCTTTCAGTTGTTACATTGTAAATTATGAAAAATATCTGGCTCATTTTCTGAAGACAGTCCTATAACATGATGCTAGAGAAAAAGGGAGGATGGTCCAGTAACGACCCTCAGATAATGCGCTGTGGTCATTCAAGTCCTAGGCGACAATTGCTCACTGATAAGCCAGTTCAAGCATTTTCTTAGCCAAGATTCTCCATAAACCTTGCCAAGAGAAAAGGGCATGTGGCAGTAAGTTGTAAAGTGATAAAAAGCAGACATGGGTGGAAAATATTTTATCAAGCAAGATAAAATAAAGAAATTATATGAATATGATAACAGCACAACAAAGAATATTTTATAGAAAAAATCTTGTAATGCTGCCAGCTACTAAGGCAAAATGAATGAAGAGCAAATGGGTTGTATTTCAAACACATACCATTACACTGAGCAACAGTCACATTTTACTACCCAAGTCACATTTTTTGACTGATGCAATAAAATTTGCAATATTCAAAGAAAAACATAGGATTTACAGCTTTTTTAACTTCAATTTTAAAACGGATTTTATGGTTAACAATGCAATAAAAAAAGTTTTTGAAATGTTTTGAGTTGTGTTATAGTTCTGAGGAAGCACCACACTGTTAACAGCCAGGGCAGAAATAGAGAGTTTCCTATGGTTGTTAGACTATCAGATAATCCTGGCACGCTTTTAATAGAGAAATTTTATGCTATAAAACTTCAATAATTATTATATTTAAGTGGCTCGTAGTAATTAGAACAGTCTAGTAAGGCTTCATGGATCATAAATTGGGAATGTTTTCTATGATTCAGAGACTTTTCTTCTAAATGACAAGCCAGTTCTACTTTATTTATTTCATTTGATTCAACGTCTGTTGGTGGGACCCAAAGCTAGAGATAAGATTCATAAGATATGAAACAAAAATAATTTTCTTTACGTCTTTCCTCCTCATCTTCTTATCTTTTGTTTGCTTGAGGCTATTTGGTTAGAGACATCAGCAAAAAAGAACTTAGATTCTGATTAGTAAGTATATCTTTTTTTTAAAGTAGTCATTAACTGAAAGCTAGTATAGCAATCCCATTACCACATCTAAATCATCTAAACTCAATGGATCATGCTCTGTGAACAGTTTTTTTGTTTAATTAAATATAAGTATCTGTTAAGCAGAAGTAAATTTCTTCCCTTCCTGCCACTCTTGTGTGTGCTGAGAGATAGAGCAATAAAAACATTAACTTTTTTAAAAGTAGAAATTTGCAGTATCTTTGGAAATGTTTTCTGACTCCATAGTCAGAAACCTTTGCTTTGAGAATAAATTTTGTTTTCAGCATTATTTTAACCAGCAATTATTCTGCTAAGCAAAATTTTATAACAGAGAAGGCCCTGGAAGTTGCTTGCTGCACTCATAATTCCAGAGTTTTCCAAGAGCTCTTCAGGCACAGCCCAGCACATCAAGTGAACATGTTTCTAGATGTATATTTGTTTTGGTGCACGGTAGTTCTAAAACAAAAGCCCAAATACACTGTTAACTGGTCCACAATTATGTATTTTCTAAAGAAGTTTTATTTGCACCTGATTATCTTTAAAAATTTTGTCTTTCAAATTAAGGGGAATAATATGAGTTTGCAATTAATGTGGCATTAAGAGGTGTGTGTGTGCGGCGAATATATATATTTTTTATTATTTTTTTTTGTAGAAAGTGGTTTACTTAGAGAGAGAGAGAAAGAGAGACAAACAGGAGAAAGAGAAAGAAACAGCTAACTCTCACACTGAGTGAGAGAATCCAGAAAGACGGAATCCTGGAGAGGAAAGCAGCTTCCACACTGAGTGGAAGGGAATAGAGAGAGATGGAGTTTAGGAGGAGAAGACAGGCTTCCAAGAAGGAAGTGTTCGTGAAGGGGACTCCAGGGGGAAAGTCCAGGAGAGAGAAAGATGGCTTCCACGAAGGGAGTATTTGTGGAAGGGGATCCAAAAATGGAGTCCTGTGTGCGGTGAATAAAAGATTAATGTTAATTTATAAAATTGATGGAAATTGTATGAAGGCTACTACGTTTTTATCTGATTTAGGGAGAATCTAGTCTCTTCTGACATGAAGTGAATGCTTTAAGCTATGCAGGCGATGAAATCTCATACAGTGTATAAGATGCAAGTTTGAAAATTCCTAGAAATTCCTGCAGTTCAGTTCATAACACATGTGTTGTCAAAAACATTTTGTATTTTAGAGTTTATTTTCCAAATGCTTTCACTCTCTATATTACTGTCTGTTTCCTTCAACACCATTAGCTATCCTGCTTCTCTGAGGCAATCACAAATCCATTGGCACTGCAGCACCAGCCGCCACTTTCGCAATTTGGAGATTCCTAAGACAGGCTGCTCTAGCTGTGTGACCTCAGGAGATTTCTTTGCCTCTCTGGACCTCAGTTTCCTCATCGGTATGGCAAGTGAGCAAAATTGGAAATATTTCCAACAAAGTGGCTTTCTAAAAGACATAGCTGTCTTTTAAACAGGAATATAAATATAAGAGCAGTTTGGCTACTTAACTAGTGCTGCCTATGCCAGAGATTAGTCTCTTTAAGAATGAAATCTTGATAATGTTATAGCTGTGTTTAGATCAAGGAAATAAATGTCAAAAAGGTCCTTTTGAAGTTTTTGCTTTCTTTTTCTCAGCTTTAGAATCAAGAAATATTTGAAGTATGCTAGCAGTGGAATTGTATTTGAAGCTGAAATGAAAGACTTGATCTGCCTTTTATTACTACTGCTTTTTTGGTGGTCTTTTTCTCAGTGGTACCTGGTTACTAGGGGTTTTTATTTTCTAATTTTTTTTTTCTGGACTGGTCTTCAGACAGTACCCTCTTCACTACCTATCTAATTTTCACTACTCCCCAGTACCTTTCTCAGAGTCTTTATCCCATATGAAGTCCCTTCAGCTACAAAAATAACTGTTTATCTTTGTGTGAATCCAACTCTTCATTTTCTTCTGCCAATAATTTGGCAATTAATCATCTTCTCTCTTATAGTTGTCACTGCAGTTGAATTTTATCTTTTTATGTGCTTTTTTCCCCCAACAAAAATAAAGGTTCTTTGTAGGAGCATGAGGAGTTGGTTACGACCTCACTTTTTGAGTCAGAATTTCAAAGTTCAAATGAATCATGTATCTTTTTGTTGTAGGATCTCAGGAAAGTAATTCTACCCATCCCTGCAAACCTAACTTTCTCATCTCTAAAGTGGGGGCCATAGTAAACCCTACTCTGTCATTTTGAGGATTCAGGCCATAAATCATGAAAAGTCCCTAGAAAAATGCTTAGTACATAGAAAACCTTCAATAATTACTGGTATTCTCTGAAGGCGGGGATGGATCTTGGCAGTTCTTTTTATATCTGTACCACCTCTCATAGTGTCTAGTGCCCAGCAGGTGCTTAGTTTGTATTTGTTGCCTAATTATTTTGTTAATGTCTTTTAAGATGTTTGTTTCTGTATGTAACTCCACTTCTTAAGGCTTCCTAGTTTGGCTAGAGTCAGGAATCAGGAGGATGGTGTAAACATAAAGGCTATATTAGAAGTAGGAATGAAAGTGGCCTGAGCCTCCACTGGAAGAATCTGTGAAGTACTTGCTTCTTGCATTTCTCTTTCCAATGGGAATAGACACTCAATCTTTCTGTCCCAGGATCTCTGTCTTCTCTGATTCTCCATATAAATATGGGGTCCTGATTGTTTTCTACTTGTTGAAGTTTGTGGCCATCTTTAGAAATTATTCTTTGTGTCAGGCATGACATTGGCTTGGCTCCTCCCAAGTCTGGCACATTGACCAGGTCACACCCCTGTAGCAGATACTTCTCACTAAATCAGACTGACTCTCATCACCTCAGGGTGAGTCCTTTTTTTCACTCGGGTCATTGTCTTGGAGGTTGCATCAGTCATGACTGGCGAGGTTGTGTTGAAGTAACAACCTCAAAGCCTCAGAAGCTTACAACTAAAAGAATACATCTCTTGCTTGTGTTACATGCCCATCAGGAATCTCCTAAGGGCTCTCTTTCCCAGTCTTACTTTTCTCCTTCTAAAACACCAGCTGAGAACATTGCCCAGAACCATGGGAGAGGGGAGCAATAACTTGGTGCAACACATGTAGGCTTTTAAAGCTCCTACCCAGAAGTGATACTATATTACTTCTCATACTTCATTGACCTAAGGAAGTCAGTTGAACAAACATGACTTCAACATAATGAGGAGGTACAATCCTCTAGCAGGGAGAGAAACCAGGCATTGGTGAAGAGTGATGCATTCTGCTACAGAGGCTAAAGGATGACCATTACTTTTCTTTTCGTAATTTACTTTTCCCCCATTATTTGGTCAAGGATCCCAGTTCAGGTAACTAGTCATCAACTCCAACAGACATTCTTTTTTGGAGGCCTATAAACACTTTTCTTATGTAGTTGCTCGACTTTGGTTTTCTACTTGAGCTATGTTTGTTCTGGTGGGCATTGTACGGATAGATCTTTTGGGACTCTTGTTACAAATGCACTTTTTTTTTTCTTTTAAGCATAGAGAGTACTATTTATTTGATGTTTCATAAAATGGCTCAGATTAAAGTTGTTAACTGTCACAGATAACATCACTCTGGGTGATACATTTTTCAAAACTGGCAGCTGAAAGAATCCGTTTACTATACGAGCAAGTGAAAAAGCAGTAATGTTCAATTTTCAGTGCTTCCAGATCACATGGGATATATACAACCATGTCATTTCCCTCTTAATAACAATAATGGCAACATTAATGGAAAACACTTATTATATGCTAGGCACTGTGCTGTATATACTAACACATTTAATGTACAACAATCCTATGAAGTAGGTACTTTTATTATCACTGTTTTACAGACGGGGAAATTGAGTCAGAGAGGGTTAAGCAACTGCACATGATGATTCAGCTAGAAGGAAATATGACTGACATTTGAACCTTGTGAAATCTGTGTCCAAAGTGTGTGTGTTTAGCCATTTGCTACATTCTCTTGTAAACAGGATGGTACAAGTAAAATGCTTAAGATAACACATAATTGGGTTAAGTTCCCAGTACATGACCACCACTGCTAGTGATGCCAAGATTGGCTGGCTTAACGTTTCTTTCTTTGAAGGAGTAGGATGTACTTTTCATATAATGACTCTTCAGCCTACACGGAATAACTGTAAGGTGTGTGTGAACCAGGCAATGCTACTGTCATTTAATAGGAAACAGCTAAAAAAAATACACAGTGATTGCGCACTTAGGCTTGCACATTTTCTTTTCTGCTATTGATCCACTGACGTTGTGCCATATCCAAAATGCAGTGGGGACTTTACCTAGGAAGGATATAGTTTAAGATGAGTAGGCTTATCTCACTCTACTACTTCTCTGGCTATTCAGGAATACAAAGCTAATTTGTAGGTGATATTATATTTTCAACTCATGTTTTATATGCAACCTCTATCCATGGTAATGGAAATTTTTTTGTGCTTACTCTAGGGAAAACTGATTCCAATTATTGAGTATAATTTATTCTAACCCCTTGATGGAATAATTTATACTCTTGAGATATTTTTGAAATGTGTAACCAATAGGGAATGCTCTTTATACATAAGTTTTTACACATGTTTCAATTAAATAAGAAATCCAAGTGCAAAACCCATCACTCAAGGAAAGCATATGAGTTTGTAACACTCCCAAGAGGTTTTTTGGTCCATAAACCAATAAATGGATTACACTTACAGGGCAAAATTCTTCTCTCAGGTCTCATGTGAAGCTCCTATTGACTTACCTGTGAGGCAGCTCACAGGGGATGTGAGATATTTTAGGCTACAAGGAGAGAAGTTGTCATTTTTTCATATAATCAATTTTAGGGCTCTGATATTGATTGCTATAAAGGATACATTTATTAAAAGACAAGCTATTACATGTTTAAATACAGATTTATTTGGTTATAAATTCTACAGACAATAGACATTTTAGCAAGAAAAAGTGAGTGTATCTTTCTAGTATAAGGGACACAAATATATGTGTTTTTATCAGTAGAAATGAAATCACTAGATAAGACCACTATGTGGTTTATAGTGTAGCAGTAATTTCAGCACACATTTAATGTGAGATAATAGATAGTGTATGTATTTTTTCACCTCAATGTTTCTGGAATTTCATGAAAAAATAAAGTAAAAACTTCTTGCACTAAACATTACAGTTTATATTTTACCTTAATTGCATTATTTACAATAAAAATTGCCAATGGAAAAAAGTGATTAAAATATATTCCAGTTTAGTTAATTTCTGAGAGGAGCTGCTTTAAAAAGTTATTGAAGTGGCTTAGAAATCCTCTATTATGTTTTGTAGTAAAATTCTGTTATAATATTTGTTTTGGGAGAAAAGAAAAACATTTATTTTACAGTCACTGTTTTATAGAGAGATTTAGGAATTATAGAGATCTCTGCTTCTCAGAATGACAATTGTGTTTTTTGAATGAGTTTCACAATTTCAAAGCAATTTACAAATGTGTGGAATTGTTGTCGGATGCCAATTTACATTTGATTGTCACCCAACTCCTTCTTACAAGTGTTGGAGACCTAACACCACCAGAGAGCTGCCAATTCCCAACTCACAGTCTGTAGGTTAAAACTATGGTTTCTAATCCAAGATTTTGCCAAGACATATAATAACATTCATGGCATTAAAGAATATTTCAAATTTTGTAAAACCTTACATTTTTGAATATATTTGTGGGGTCTTTTGGAGACTGAAAAGCTCATCTTTTGGGTGGTAACTAGGTAAGCATAAATGGCACTTTAAAAATTATACCTGAGGGTATTCAATATATTAGTACAATACATATTCTATGTACTATGTAACAATTTAAACATCCTTGTCTCTTGGATGTGAACGATATATAAAGCCACAAATAATCTTCCAGCCCATTTTTCTGCCACCCACTGACATTGGCAGGCGTGGTGTGGCTGCTGTTCGGATAATTTGGTTGGACTTCACAGTTTCATTGGCTGACTTGATCCTTCTGGAGCCTGTCTTTATTCTTGCAAAACTCAGTGATTTATCTTTGTTGTCTGCTTCTTTAATATAAAAATGATTTTAGTGTCGCTAAGGATGCTTTGAGACTGATGGCATGGTGAACATTGGCCGTCTATAAAGAGGTGAGCACTCACATGAACGTCCCACAGTGGCATAATGTCCTGCTGTCTCATTCTTCCCAGGCCCTAGGCATTTGCTCCACTCCACTTAGGCTAACAAAGCTGAGGAGCTCTGGACTTTCTTTTCCATCCGTGTCCCCTCTGCTGCCTTATCTCGTGTGACTCCCATTTGGACTTCTATGGAATGTCCATTTGATGGTTCTGTGGCTTTTCAGAGGCAGAACACAGGAGTCATTATTTACTATACTGGGTTCCTTTTCTCCAGTGGCATTTGATTGCCTTTCCTTAGTATCAGAGAAGTACTCAGGCACATTGAGAGCAAAACTGCTTGGAAAGGAGAGAAAGCAATACACACACACACACACACATACACATACACACACACACACACACACACACACACACACACACACACACAGAGACATACCTTTGGTCAATTTAACCTGATTGAATACTACCAAACCTCTCATAATGTTAAATTTAAAATGTCAAACTTTTCTTCTTCTTCCTTCAAAAAACAAACCAGGAAAAGACACTCTTGTAATAATATGTTTTGGAAGTTAACTGGTATCCTTTTAAATTATAAGAAGACAACTGCTATGAATTTCATTGTGTTGTAAAGAGTATCAAGTTTAGGCTTGTGTTAAAAAATTAACTTTTGAAATCGTCTTAATATACAGAAAAACCAGATAATTTTAGTTTTATGTTTTTTGGGCTCAAGGAAATATGTGTTTTTTTTTTTTTTTAAAGAAAAACCTCATCTTCCATTTAAATTCATGTCATAAGTACTAGCCACGTGCTAAAACACAGCAAATTATGTCACAATAACCCTTCATAAGCCAGATTCATTCAGTTTCTTGTATAATCACACAGGACTTAGTGGTGAAAGCAGGGCTAGGATCTTGATTTTTGTGATCCTCAGTCCTGCATTCTTTCTATCCCAGCTCAAGACAAATTCAAATGTGGCTGAAAGCCTAGAAATCATCCCCAGAGGGCTGGCACCAAATATTATATTTTTTAGTAAAATTATTTAATCAATGTAAGCCATAACTGTATATAAGAAGGGTTCTAGATTCCTAGCTGAGCCATCACAGCACAAAGAAATGACAGCCCAAGAAGACTAGGGTGTTGAACAAACATATATTGAAAGATGCAGAAGTGCCTATAGGCTTCTTTTCAGATCCTAGTTTGCTACTTACATATTTTGGGACTTGGGCAAATTATGTAATTTCTCCAAAATTTCAGTTTTTCTCATCTATAAAATAATAATGACAGTATCTATCTAATAGAGTGGTAGGAAAATTATATGAGACAATGTTTAGAACTGTTTCCGGCTATAGTAAACACAATATATATTATTGATATTGTTTTAAATTATTGTTGTTGTTATTGTTGTATCAATTTGCAATTATGCAGAAATAGAAAATAAACGACATGCATAGCTGTATACTGGAAAGTCTCCCTATTAGCTATATATTAAAATTCACATGCTAAAACTTACACAGTAATAGTTAAGAATATTCATTTTGTTTTAATTCAAACAAACATTTAGATAGCATTTACTCTGTGTCAGGTGTTATTTTTAAGCATTTAAAAATATTTATCTTCACAAGCCTATGAATGAGGCACCATTATTTTCTTCAAGGTGAGTAAACTGAGGAAGAGAGACGCTGGTAGGTGAGGTCACTGAGCTGGGAGGCAAAGGAGCCAGAATTCAAAACCAGACAATGTGGTTTGAGTGTCTGTGTGCCTAACCACCACCCTCCCTGCCCCTGCGGAAGGCTTGACTCGCAGTGTGGCATGGCTACGCTTATTTGTGGGCACATGACATTCCAAAACAAGAGGAACTTGGATTTAAAAGCCAACGTAGAAATAGAACTCTAATTACATAAATATCTTTGAAGCACTAGTGTAAACAATCTACTATTTCAAAAGAAAAATAGCACAGTTGAAAAATTGTGTCTATTGAGACAGTATAAAATAAATCATTAGAAGAAGGAGATTAGAGGTAGTATGTAGATGAACATAGGATATATTCTCTGTGTATAAATATTTACACACTTTTCCTATTTCTTGGCTCCACTCTTGTGTATATGTATATTTGCAACAAAACATGAGAATGTAAGAGGATTTAACATCAGGCAAAAATAGCTTTTGAATGTTTTTACCTTTGGTCTCTTGCATGATCTTAACAAATGCCTAATTTCCGTATGCAATTGTTATAGCAATGTGACAATGCAGGATTTTTTCTAAGCTAAAATATGCGCACGTGTGATGGACAGAAATGTGCATTATTTGCAGGGATCCTTACATCTAATTAATATGCCACATCTCAGTCGCATTCTATTTTAATTGTTGCCAGTCATTGCTTAGAAATAAAATATGTTATTGAGAATAATAAAGTTCACATTAGTGAAATAGTGTGGTTAGACATTCTTTCATATCTTTAAAATTCTCAATTTGATGTTCCCAGAGTAGAGATCTTTCTCTATCTGAATTAGTAGTTTGTTACTTTATATTATGGTTTGGGCTAAGTGTACATAGCTTAGCTTAAGAAATGAAATCTTTATTATTTAATGAAGTACTGAAAGTTTTCACTGAAATTTTCCTTGCTAACCACAGCTAGCAACATACACTCAGGCATATACGATGGGTAATTGTGCAAATAAATTGTTCCCTTTTTTATTTTGTTTGCTGCTAGTAATGAGTAACTGACAGTTCTAGCTAAGAGCTCAACTTTATTGCAGGTCATCCAGTAGCTGTTTACAAAAGTCAATAGTTAGGTTGTAAGAAATAGAAAAAAATGTCAGCGTCTGTCAAATGAAGACAGATAGTAATCATTGTTCACATTTCAAAGTATTTATCACTGCTTACTATCATTTTTCTCTCTGAGCAAATGAATCATTTTAAATAGAAGCAAACTGATCCTCCTATTAGCAAGTCTAAATCAGTAGAACAACATCTATTTTCAGAATCTTTGTAGCTATAAAGGGACCTTTACAGTTTGCAACACTTTGACCCATCCCAAAATGACAGCATTCTGTTACAAATAGATTATTAGGGACTTGGTGCCAGCGTCTCTATTGTGGAACCTTTGGGTTGGGAAAGCTGACAGCTGGGAGGAGTTCAGTGTTTTGAAGGTTATGATCACAGCAGTTTCATAAGTGCTTTATTTCAGTTCTCTTCTGGCTGCAGAAGGGACAGGTGCGGTCTGGTTCTGATTTCACTGGTCTTAATTTCTTATCTGACCTGGTAGTCAATCAAGGGCATGAGAGAGGGGGAATGAGGGAGAGGTGGATGGGTGGGAGAGGAGAGCTGGGGACTCTAAGCTGCAGGGGGAGAGTGCACACATCTGCGAGGCACAGCACGTGTGTGTGTGTGTGTGTGTGTGTGTGTGTGTGTGTGTGTGTGTAGTGCTAAGCATCTGACTTTTCTCATCGAGAAACGGCAGCTCTGCCTGTCATTCTGGACTTCTGTGTGTACGAATGCTGCCCTGTGCAAAATGGATTTCTGAGTGTTAACCATCATGTTCTTCTTTTCCAAAGGGTCTTCTGTAGGATTTCATTTGCAGAGCACAGAGGGCAATATCTAGGGTAATTCCAGGGCTTAGTGGCTGTGATCTTTTGTCAACTCTCCTTGTGAGAGAAATTAAACTTGGTATGAGCACCCACCATTGCAGCAAGTGCAACGCCATTCCCGGCCAATGGGCGGGAAATCATAAACCTGACAAGTATTTATGAGAGGGAAAAATGAGATGTCATAATATGACAAGAATATATTCATTAAATCTTTCAATTTCTCAGAAACAGAGAATTCCCACTTCAGTAAAAGGCTTTGAGCAGATTTATCAAGTCTGACATTCTTACTTTTATGAGATTTGACTCTCTATGCTAAAATGAGATACATTTAAAAGGAAGACAGCTTTGCCAAAGGAGGAAAACTCCTAAAAAGGTGGAGATAATATAACACTAGCCATTGTTCTTTTGATGGAATACTAGATAATGCCCACAATATGCACTGAAAAAATCAGAGCACAAGCATGAATATCAAAATAAATTATGCCTTTGAAAGTGTGGGAGGGTATGCTGACTTATTTCATGGTTTCTCTAATAGTAGCCTTTTATAATTGTCAAGCAATTTCATTTTATTTCAATACAATCAAACAAGAACAGCTTGCATTTAAGGTATTTGCCAGAAATATAGCTTTCCTAATTGCAGTGTGTCTATAGACTGAGTTTACTAGGATGACTGGAACAGTGTATGCTGGGAAATGAGCACATGGAGCTACACCCATCAATATCACCCCCTATATATATATTTTTAATATGTGAGAACTGCACAGGTATGTTATGACAGGGACAGCTCTGCTCATGATAGGTTTTCGTGAAATATTTTTAGATTATTTGTGCTGGGCTCAGAATTGCATAAACCTATTTGTCTCAGATGAGACCACAGTGTAACATGGAGAATGTTTTTGGTGGGTTGGAAAACTGGACTTTTCTCAATTTGAGTATTTTAGAATTGAACCTAGATTTGGACATCTGCCAGTGTGGAGAGCATATTGGAGCTGCTTTTAAAGCCATCGTGTTACACTCTTGACCTTGGAGGTACAGACTCTTGAGTCTCAGGTTATAGCAGTGACTGTGATCTGATTGGTATTCATGTTGAGATGCTGTGTGTTCTCTAAGAAGGCTGTGCATATCTTTGGGAAAGTATAAGTGGTTGCCATGCCTGAGGGAGGGAGACAAATTTGTGGCTTTTAATCTAGATTCAGATCAAAGGGGGAAACTTCAGTGGGCAAAATTTAGCATTAATTTCATATTCTGGATCACTTAAAATATCCTCCTAATGTTTGGTGATTAGGGTTATTACAATATGCTGAGCCCTAAGAGTACATCTTAGAATGAAAATACCTATAATTAATTTTAATATTTTGTATAATATTTAAAAGATGTTAGGTATAACACACCAAAATCTTGTTAATGTAACTTAAATAGGCCTCTGTCTTTATAGCCTCAAAAGAAAAAATGTTACCCCTAAGAATGAGGACACAGAGATAGGGGCTATTTGCAGCCAGAATCCTCTAACATAAACCAAATGTAAACTTTTTATTATCTATAAAATTAGGGGCTACTTGCAGCCAGTATACTCCAATGTAAACGAAACAGTAGTTACCTCAGATCACATTGATATGTTTATGATGAGAAGACAGAGTACAACAATAAAACATACTTTCTTTTAAAAATTAATTTAGAAAAGTTTGTTTCTATATACAGTTTTTTTTTTTTTTTTTTTTTTTTTTTTTTTTTTTTTTTTTTTTTTTAAGTATAAGCCTCTGGTGAGCAATGGATAGAGTTTCTCTTCCTTTGGGAGTCAGCCCAGCACATGGTGGACCCTCTGTACATGTGACAGGGAATGTATCTTCCTCTTCTTTGCATCTTTCTCACGTGTAGCAGCCATCAATACACATAGGGAGGGCTAAAAGCATATTTCCTGCAGGGAGAGCTGTTTGACGTGAAAGAGAAACCTTTATTTTAATATTAGGTTTATGCAAAATTAATTGTGGTTTTGCTATTAAAAGTAATGGCAAAAACCATAATTACTTTAGCACCAACCTAATGGTTGACTATCCACCATGAAATACTGCCAAATCTTTTTTCTTCACATTCCTATTTTACTTGATTTTTTAATATTAATATTATTAATGATTGTTTATAGGTCTCTTCCAGAATAAAATCTTTTCTTTTATACAAAGGGCCAAGATCACATATTCAGTTTTGTATTCCATCCCTAATGTTTTTTTTTTGTACTGGTTTCTTCCATTTACCACCTGTGTCACCTAAGATGAATTGCTTAGCATCTCTGTGCCTCAGGTTCCTTATCAGTAAAATAGAAATGGTAATAATACATAGCAGGGTTCTGATGAGAATCATTAATTTGGTGCTTATAGATAGTGAGCACTCAATAAATATCAGTTATAATTTTATAGTAATATTAATGTTTTCCTAGATGACTGGCACAGTAGCTGGCACCAAATGGGCATCTGTTACTTATTTTATATGTTTAAATGATATTAAAGCATGAATCATAGTAATCACTAATAAAAAGATGTTTTTCTGAAACACAGATAATTGGAAGCTGAACTGCTAATGTTCTACAAAATCATAGACATTTCACTTTTTTCCTACAGCCTGTTTCCTGCTTGTTGAAAATAGCAAAATAGAATTTCTGTCTCACTTTTAAAGTACTATAAACTCTGGTAACAAAACATTAACACAGAATAGTATCTAATTTTATCCTAGCAAAAGTATGTGAGATCTGGGTATAAAAAGGTCCATTTATATTTAGTTGTAGTTTATAAATATGATTGGTTTCCCATTATCCTACATTAAATTAGCATATACAGTAAGCTAACTACATTCTGGTAGTCACTGTTACTAAAAATAAAACTTTTGTTTTTTTCTGAACTACAGTAGCTCCAAATTATATATGTGTAGGCATGGTTAGGGAGAAGGAAGTAGTTTGTTTACCCCTAGCACTTTGTGGTAGTCCTGGAGGCTGTTTATACCATGTGTCACCTTCTCTGACCAGATGCAGCATCTGTCTCATTTAATTAACAGGACAGTCTGTTACACATGTGGTTTAGAAAAATGAAAGATTTTCCAATGTCTCTCTGCCTGTGGTATTTTGGAATGTTGTTATTTGTGGATGGATCTGATAACTTGTTATTCTCTTTGTGTTCTCTGGCATGGTTATTGTGTAGACAAAGAACTTTCATTCCATAGAATGCCTGAATACCTTGGAACAACTCGACTCTGATAACATTCTGGGAGATGAAGAAGATCAAGGGACGCAGACCAAGCTCCTGCTTTTCTAAATTAGCTGTACATTCCAAAGAAGCATGTTCTATGATCCTTTTCATATAAAATGTTTTCTATTTTATATTTGAATCTTCTCAACTTTTTAGTTGCATTTCTCCCTGATTATTTTCTGTTTGTTTGGTGTATTAGTCCATTTTTGCACTGCTGATAAAGACATACCAGAGACTGGATAATTTATAAAGAAAAAGAAGTTCAATGAACTCACAGTTCCACGTGGCTGGGGAGGCCTCACAATCATGGCTGAAAGACATGTTTTATATGGCAGCAGGCAAGAGAGAAAATGAGAGTCAAGCAAAAGGGGAAACCCTTTATAAAACCATCAGATCTCCTGAGACTTATTCACTACCACCAGTGCAGTATGGGGGAAACCACCCCCATGATTCAATTACCTCCTACCATGTCCTTCCCACAACACATGGGAATTATGGGAGCTACAATTCAAGATGAGATTGGGGTGGGGACATAGCCAGACCATCTCAGTTGGTATTTATTTTCTCCTAACATGTTTCATTACGAACCTGTTATATGTTATACTGTCTCTCTAGCCATCATCCCTTTGTTTGGTGAAGCATGCTGAACTCTGGAAAATTTGGTGCCATTAAATGAGTGTGAAAGAAAAACTTAAAAGTTAAAAGCAACTTTCCAGAAAAATGGTTTGTCATCTTTACTTTCTTTTTTTTTTTTTTTTGACAAAGTCTCTGTGGCCCAGGCTGGAGTGCGGTAGTGTGATCTCCGTTCACTGCAACCTCCACCGCCAGGGTTTGAGTCTCTTGTGCCTCAGCCTCCCAAGTAGCTGGGATTACAGACCTGCACCACCACACCAGGCTGATTTTGATATGGGGTTTCACTGTGTTGGCCAGGCTGGTCTTGAACTACTGTCCCCAACTGATCCTCCTGCCTTGGCCTCCCAGAGTGCTGGAATTACAGGCGTGAGCCACCGCACCCAGCCTTTTTATGTATTTTATTATGGAAAATTTAAACATACAGGTGTAAGAATAGTATAACGAATCATCACATACCCATCACTGATCTCCAAAAGATTTTCAACTCATAGCTAATTTTGTATCGTTTATTACTCTCCCTCTTACTAACATTATTTTGAAGCAGTTTCAGACATTTTATTTTATTTGTAAATATTTTAACAACTATCCCTGAAGATTTAAAAAACATAGCCACAATATCAACATTATACCCAAAATATTAGAAAATGTTAGAGTGATATTAGTAGCATTACATACAGGCATTGTTTATATTTCCAAATGCCTCACAAAAATCACAATTTTTTTTAATGGGTTATTTTTTCATTGGCATCAAAAACTCTCCAGGCATCACAGCTGGTTAATATGTCTGTAAGACTCTCTTAATCAATAGGCTTTTCCTTCCTTCTCTCTTTTTTCTCCCTGTGGTCTATTTGTTCAAGAAACTACATATTTTTCCTGCAGTGTTATCTACAGTCTGAACTTTGCTGATTAAATCCCTGTTGTGTTTTTGAACATATTCTTGTGTCCCATACACTTTGAAAAATTAAAAGTTGAGTTGGATTCAGGTTATTTTTCTTGGCAACATTATTTCACTTGCTTTATATTCTGATTTATAAACATAGTGTGCCAATGTAGTTTCTTTTCTTTTCTTCTTCTTGATATTGAGTCTCACTGTGAGGCCAGGCTGGAGTGCAGTGGTGCGATCTTGGCTCACTGCAACCTCTGACTCTCTGGTTCAAGTGACTCTTCTGCTTCAGCCTTGCCAGTAGCTGGGATTATAGGCACCTGCCACTACGCCCAGCTAGTTTTTGTATTTTTAGTAGACATGGGTTTTCACCACGTTGGCCAGGATGATTTCTATCTCCTGAACTCATGATCCGCCCACCTCAGCCTCCCAAAGTGCCGGTATTACAGGTGTGAGCCACTGCGCCTAGCCCAATGTAGTTTCTTAAATGGACCATTTAAGTTGCTTTTAAAATGTTCAACTCCTTTTTATCTGATTGGTGGTTTTCCAAGCATGGTTGCTGGACCAGACTCATCAGCATCACCTGGGAGCTCTTAGCGATGTAGGCCCCACCCCAGATAAACTAAACCAGAAACTTTGGGGTTGGGACCTAGCAGTCTTTTAACAGGCTGTTCAGCTGATTCTGGTGCAAGTTATAATTTGAAAAATCACTGTTATAGATCATTAGTAGTCGTTGGCCATTGTAATTTTCAAAATTCAAAACTTCTTGGCACATACAAAGAAGAAATTATGTAAATTAGTGTTTGTGTATTTAACATCTTGACAGATAAGGTCTTTTCTAACTCTTCCTTCTAACCCAATGTGTGCCCTCAGTTCTTGTATCAGCCATCTTAGTAAAAGGAAGACAGGAAATCTAGTAAAGAATTAGTATCATTAATTTGTCAGGATTCTGCTCTATTTGCTAGCACCCTATTTAAGCTGACTGCTGATATTAACTATTTTGCTGTTCCCTGTTACTGTGCCATGACCTACTTAACTCATAATTCCCTATTATTTTTGGAAAAAAAACAAGATTCTCACTCTGTACTTCAAAGACCTACACCTTTGTGCCCTCCTTCCCTCTGATGCTAACATGTAACCATTTAACCTTTTTGTTCTATTTACCTTGTCTTGGCCTTCCCTTAGAACAGCTCTACTAAAATGTTTTTGTTATCAAAGTAACTAAACATTTATATTATTACATAATAATACCTTAGACACTGTCTTGTGAAGAGTCTTCCTAGATTTAAACATATAATCGGAATATGGAACTAATTCTTGGCTAATCTAGTATTTTTCAGCAGTCTCTTACTCCTAGACATGTATCGGTGGCATTACATGCCTTTATGGACAAGAGGCAGTAGAGTGTAGAGGTTAAAAGCATGGACCCTGGGATCTGAATCTTCTGCTTGCTACTTACTATCTCTTTGCGTTAATTTCTACATTGTAGCATGAGGAAAATAATAGTATGAAACTCATCATGTTATTGTGAGGATTAAATAGTTTATTATATGTAATATGCCTTGAGGAATGCCTAGCATGTGGTTATCAATTATTCTCTTAATATTTTATTTGATCACATACATTTTATTAGGGTTTCCATGACTGTTGTTCACCCATGACTATTGTTCCATGACTATTGAAAATTATTGTAGGTTAGGAATTATGCTAATAGGTTTCTATTAACATAACATTTAATTTAGTGGCATTTGCACTCAAGTGCTTTTTGAATTTAATGCTATTCAAATTGCAAGTACTTGAAATGAAATATTAGAAAAAGGTGGGTGTATGGGGGAGAACTTAATTCAGAGTAATGTGCTGGACCTAAATAAAAACTTCTTAATCGTGTATCAAAAGAAAACCTTGTATCTAGCATTAATTATATTAGTGTAATGTAATTTAATATAATATATTATATTTGATGGACTTTTACTGGCCTCTCCCTTATACACTGTGAAAACAGGTAGTTTGCAAAAATGCACCTTTATTCTGCAGTAAGGCTGCTTTGGGTAACAGGGAAAATCAGTGACCTGTTCTATCATCACTTGCAAATCATAACAATTAATTGTGTTGAAAGGTCTCAAAGTCTAACTAGTAGTTAACAAAGAAAGCTTGAAAACTGAGACAAAGTGTTAATGGTCATGTGAAGGTAAATTTAACGGCCATATTGACAGTTATAATTATTACTTCTGGCAACAAGGTGTTAGCAGGCTAACTACTGTAATAAGTTTCAGTACTTGCTTTATACTATACTATAAGACAAATTAATTATGAAATACATATAATTTGTGATGTATTTAATTTATTCCTCATATGGCTCTGATATTGGTCAGTATAAATTGCTTTGTCAAATATTAAAGCCAATAGGCTAGTGCTCAGCTTGGCACTATCATAATTTACAGCAACTATTTAATACTATTTAATTTTTTTTGTGTGTGACAGGGTTTTGCTCTGTTGTCAAGGCTGGAGTAATCTTGGGCCACTGCAGCCTTGACCTTGCAGGCTGAATCACTCCTCCCACCTCAGCCTCCCGAGGTGCCTGACTAATTTATATATTTTTTGTAGAGACGGGTTCTCACTTTGTTGTCCAGCCTGGTCTCCAACTCCTGGGCTCTAACGATTCACTCACCTCAGTCTCCCAAAGTGTTGGGATTACAGGCATGAGCTACACACTCAGCCTTTAATTGCTTTTTGATATTCAGATAAAATATTTTTCTTTTTTTATAAATACATTCAGATCAAATATTGTCATTGCTCTTATTTTCATATTCTAAATGTGTGGCACTTGAATCTGTGAATATTGTTGTGGGCATGTAGGTAGAAAATTTATGGAGCCACTGAGAGGATTCCCTCTTGTTCTCACCTAACCCCAAGCCAGGAAATGACTTCCCATGCGGGAGATGAGATTTAGTACCCATTACTTCAGCCTAGAGATTGAATAGCAGATTCTATGGGATCTATTTGCCTTCCAAAGGTTCCTTTGATGAAAGGACTCAAAGGGGCATAAGTTAGTTTTCTTTTTAGTGGCCCAAAAACGATGTGGGGAGGAAAAGAGTATTGCTGAAATATATGCTTTGAAATTAATTAAAGACAATAAGGCATTTCTTTAGATTAGCTTAGAATCATGGGATGTGAGAAGGAAAAGTTAAGGTAGACAAAAATGGGGCAATTTGTAATTTGTCATAAAGTTCTTACAAGGATGGAATGTGTTAGTGTTTATAAAGAGCTTAGAATAGTGCCTGGGAGAGAATGATTTTTATATAAGGGTTAGATATATAGTTAGTATAATCTTTTGGCTACTTTTATTATCAGTTGATTCTGACACTGATCAGAAAAGACATTTGGTGATAGAGTGGGGTTGGTGAATGAGCTCCCTTTCCCCTCTTAGACTCTAAATTGTCTTTGCCGCTCTTCTTTTTAATCCTTCAGTCTCTCTCTCAGACCTGTGACTTGATGCCTGCAGACCCTAGGTAGTGAGGTCTGTGTGCCTCTGAGAACTATGATGCAGCACTCCAACATAAATACTAGAATTCTGAATAACTATTCAGTCAGCATGTTACCGTCCTAAATACTTTAGGCAACTATTACACAATGGTATTTGTGTATCTAAACATTTCTAAACATTAGAAAGGTATAGTAAAAATGGTATAAAAGATAAAACATGATAAATCTGTATAGGACACTTACCATGAATGGAGCTTGTAGGACTGGAAGTTGCTCTGGGTGAGTCAGTGAGTGAGTGGTGGGTGAAGGTGAAGGCCTAAGATATTACTTTCCACTACTGCAGACTTTATAGGCTATACTAAATTTAAAAAAATTATTTCTTTAATAAATTTACTCTAACTTTTTTTTTTACTTATTGACTCTTTGTAATAACCTTTAGTCTGAAACATAAACACATTGTACAGCTGTACAAAAATGTTTTCTTTATATTCTTATTCTATAAACTTTTTTCTATTTCAAAGATTTTATATATATATTTTTTACTTTTTAAACTTCCTTGTTGAAAATGAAGACAGAAACACACACATAGCTTAGGCCTACACAGCATCAGGATCATCGATATCACTGTCTTCCATCTCCACATCCTGTCCCAGTAGAACGTCTACTGATTAAGAGTGGAAAACCGGAAATAATAACACAAATGCAGCTGTAATCTCCTATAACAATGACTTCTTTTGGATACCTTGTAAAGGACCTCACTATAGTAAACATATAAATCAGTAACATATTCATCATGATCAAGTATTATGTATTGTGGATAATTGTATGTGCTATAATATAAAATGACTTTATATTATAAAGGTTTATAATATAAAGTAGGTTTATTTATACCAACATCACCAAAAACATGAGTGATGCATTTGCTATTACGATATGATGGCTACAACACCATAAGATGACAGGAATTTTTCAGCTCCATTTTATTCTTATGGGACAACTGTCATATATGTGGTCCGTCATTGACTGAAACTTTTTTTGTGTGGCTCCTGACTATATGATCAATGCAGAAGTTATACCATAGATTGAAAAAGGAAATTAAGTCCCCTTGATACATGAATACATAATACATATATACATATATACACACACGTGCACATGCGCACATACATACATATGTTCATAAAGTGTGTAGAAAGAGATGTTGAGTTAGAAATAAGCCATTGTTCAGGCAGGTAGCCATGAGTGAAAGCCATGAATTTACAAAACGGGGAAAAGGGAATCAGAGTAAAAAGCTCTGCTGGTACTCTGTATTTAAATTTTAATTGTGGGAAGTACTCTTGGCATGAAGGGAGAAATGGTATATATTTTAAAATTTCAATGATAAATATATCATGCATTAAAATCTGCAAAATATACTGTATTTACAGGAGCAAGTCACATTCGAAGGGGAAATTGCCTTTCCTGTAGTTGTTATTTTTATATCACCCCAAATACTTGTGAGAACCAATTAGTCTCCACAACTTGCCATGTTCCTGTTAAGTGAACCTGGCACAGGAAAATTCAGCTAATCCTTTGGCAGCCTTGTGTGAAGTACTTAGGAAGCCTGGTGTGTCCTTGCTCCAATCTTACAGCGTGGGAGCCAACTCTGGCCACTGTTGGCCCTTTATTGTGCAGTGGTGAATTTCTGACACAAAATTAGTTTGGAGACTACTGAGGAAGGAATGCAAAGTGATTCTGTGTTCTCTTCTGGGCCTGATCTTTAGACCTTCAGAAAAATTGTCCTTAGCCTTACAAAGATATGGACAAGCAAGCAATTCCAAACATGAAGTACTCAATTGTGTAAAGTACAAAAATGAGTAATATTATCATTAAGAATTAAATATTCTCAAACAAGAGTCTACTGATTAAGAATAGAAAACTGGGCTGGGCGCAGTGGCTCACACCTCTAATCCCAGCACTTTGAGAGGCTGAGACGGGTGGATTGCTTGAAGGCAGGAGTTTAAGACCAGTCTGATCAACATGATGAAGCCCCATCTTGACTAAAAACACAAAAATTAGCCATGCATGGTGGCAGGCGCCTTTAGCCCCAGCTACTCTGGAGGCTGAGGCAGGAGAATCACTTGAACCTGGGAGGTGGAGGTGGCAGTGAGCCCAGATAGCACCACTGCAGTCCAGCCTGAGTTACAGAGCAAGATTCCATTTCCAAAAAAAAA
>NW_016107332.1:4544673-4555578 GCF_001604975.1 Cebus imitator
AAAAAAAAAAAAAAAAAAAGAATGGAAAACTGGAACCACACTGCCTGATCTGAATCTTGGTTTCTCAGCTTACTAGCTGTGTGACTTTGGGCTAGTTATGTAACATCTCTGTGCCTTAGTTTCTGTGTCTGGAAAATATACCTACTAGATGAGGTTGTTGTAGAATTAGACTAAGATAATGTATGTCATGCATGTAAGCAGAGCCTGTCGCGTATGTAAATATCAACCAACAAAACTTTCCAAGCAAACAAACAAGGAAACAAAAATCCTATACAAATCTTATTTTAAAAATTAAAAAGTTATAGTTATTTTTAATTAATAGTTGAATGAGTAGAATTCAGATCTATTACTATTATTAAAGAATGTAGACTTGAAATGCAGAAAGGGATTATTGTATAATATAACTTTTCAGTTTCGGTGTTCTGTTTCACAGCAGGGTGACTATAGCAAATGCCAATGTATTATATATTTCAAGATAGCTAGAAGAGAAGAGTTTGAATGTTGTCAGCACAAAGAAATGCTAAGTATTTAAAGTGATAGCTATACTTACTCCAATTTGACCATTATACTATATATACGTATTGAAACATTATACCCAATATACGCAGTTACTATATGTCAATTGTAAATAAAAAATTCATGAGGAGTTAAAATAACTTTTCAAAGCTTTGAAATTTTTTTCATGAAAGATTGAGTTGATAGTTATTTTGAAGACAATAAAATGTTTGACATTTTACTCAGTAATTTTATGGACAATAAGCCAAATGGGAGATCATTTGCCTCTCTTCTCTCTGTGCCCAGAAATACCTGGGCTGCCTTCATATGGCCTCAGGTTGTAGAGTTGTGAGGCACCCGACTGGGGTTGCCTGGAATGCAGCAATCCTTGTATTGAATATTTTATATTTTTAAGAGTGTGAGTGGTGCAGGTGGGGTAAGGAGTCCTCTAAACAAGGATCAGGGCAAATACAGCTGCTTCTGTCCTAACTGGGAGAAAAAGGAGACTGACATGGTCAGAAAGCTTTGAGTTTCAGGTCCTTTCCCACTGACTACCATTGCAACCTTGATCTAGTAATTTGACATTTCCTGCCTCAGTTTCCTCATCTGTAAAATGGTGATAATAATAGCACTCACCTCAGAGGGCTGTTGTGAGGATTAAAGAAGATAACAAGTATACAGAACTCAGTGTTCTGCTTGGCTCATACACAAGCCCTTAATTCATGTTAGCTAATAAATACTACCTTTGCTCCTTACTGCAGTGCTGGAAGTATAGAAGCTGCCAATTGGTCCCCTCTAAGAGGTTCATCTCTAAGTAAAGGAAAACACCATGTCGAGTAAATTTGGAAGAGACAATATTCCCTGAGACAAGTAGAAGCCATAGCTCTTAAATGTGTAAAATTGACTTTGTGCATAGAAATCCTTTGACAAGTAACAGATGAAACTGTGATTAATAACAAAAAATTTATTTTATTTGGCTTGCCAGATAAAATACAAGACACTCAGTTAACTTTTAGTTAAGCAATAGATAATTTTTTGTTGTAAGTGTATCCCAAATGTTGCATGGGATACATGTATGCTAAAATGTATTCATTTTTATCTGAAATTTAGATTTAAGTGGGCATCCTATGTTTTTATTTGCTAAATTTGAAAATTGTAACCTTTAAATATTACTCTTTTCTGATCTGATATTTTAGTTTTATACTTTACCTCATAGATTTTTTTCTCATAACTGACAATTTATCAACATTTTCTGTCACAATAAAGCTAAATTGTACATAAAATATTAACATAATTTATAACTTTATGAGATGAGAAAATTTATGAGATGCAAATTAAAAGCAACATTAAATAAACCCAAGGATTATGTGCATAGTAATAACATACCTTTTTATATTTCTAGTAAACTTGATACTAATATGATCATAATAGTACAAGCAGTCAGTAATAAACAAGAGGAATAAATAAAAATGTAAAAGAAACATGAATTGTTGCTACATGTGATAGTTTTGACAGGTTAAATGCACAACCCCCAAAATATGGTTTTTTCTAGTTTCACATTTGTATTGTTTTCTCTGTTACTGTTATTTATGTCTTTATTTCTAAAGGCATATTCGTTATATACTTATTAGCATTTCTATATTTAAGAATCTCTATTATTATTTTTGATTTTCAAATAGTATCTGAAATTTACCTTGAGATATATTTGAGATTTACAAGCAGATCTGAAGGTGAAGAAAAAAAGTCATCGAATTAGGCAGTTTTAGAATTGTTATTTTGAAACCATCATGTTATAAACTAATGTTTTGAAGCAGGAGATATGTATATAAAACTCACATATACATAAACCTGTAAGTCTTCATTTTTATTTGTAAAATCATTATGATTTTACAGCTCTAAAAGTAATACAGTACTAATATGATTTATTAATAATTCAATTAAAAATATAGATTAATCAGGATTCCTGTTCTTAGGCGGTTAAATCTTAAGTTTATCTGAAACAAAAGTTTTGGGTCTACAGAAACTTATTGAAAATAAACAATTAAGTGTTCACAAAACTATGATTTGTTGTATAAATGAAACTAGTAATTTAAAAACTACTCATAATTGTTTTAGATAATTCCATGCAGGCAGAATATAGATGAAAAAAACTCTTGTATAACTGAGGGAAGCAAATCATATGATAGCATCCCTTCAGCTTAAATCTATTGAATTTGTTTGGCCAAAAATAACATTAAAAGTATTATGTTTTAAAAATGCTACTATTTTTAGCTAATCCATTCCATTTTTATTTTTGCCTTTTTCTTTATTTTAAAGTCTAAATGGATCTTCCAATATATTTAGCTGACTTTGTTTATGTCCAAGGTTAAAGGTTCTTTAGAGGACTGTGCTACCCAATAACTCTATTGCCCTTTTAATTTCCTTTCACTTTTTCAGAACCTCTCTACTACCCTTAGGTAGCATGGTAATTAAATCAGGATAAAACCAAATAGTTCTCATATAAGAACAAAGTTTAGGGTTTCTTTCATATGCCTGATAAATTGCTCTACTGGTTTTCCTGAATGTGTACAATTATTTGATCTAAGGATGTTACCATTTTGGTGACAGCACTCTGTGACTGCTGCCTTATAAAACTTCAAACTGTGACAGTAACATCAGAATTCTTATCTATTCCTACATTAAATTCTATGGAAAAGAGAATGAGTTGTATGCAAAATAAATTTCAGCACCGTGATCTTAGAACCCAATAATACTGTGTACTTTATTCTTATAACAGTAAATAGTTAAGTATTTTTATGTTTCCATACAACTGTAATTCAATTCCCCATCAATTCACTGTGTGTGTGTGTGTGTGTGTGTGTGTGTGTGTGTGTGTGTGTGTGTGTGTGTGTGTGTGTATTGCACTTTAGGTTCTGGGGTACATGTGCAGAACATACAGGATTGTTGCATAGGTACATACATGGCAATGTGGTTTGCTGCCTCCATCCCCTCCTTCACCTATATAGGGCATTTCTCCCCATGTTATCCCTCCCCAACATCCCCAATTCACTGTTAATCTCTGTTGTAAATAGTTTTTTATAGAGTTCCTGTTTTCATGGCATAGGTAAATTTTTTATTACCAACTAAGAAAAATGTAAGTTCAAAATTAATTATACCTTAAAAAGAATTTCAATGTTAAAGTACCATTTAAATATCAGGAAATTTAAAGCAGCTGTAATTTTTATAAAAGCAAATATAACCTTTAACTATTACTTGTAACATGTTCATTATGAAGGATAGAAAATATTTACAAATAAATAAGTCCCTTAAAAGAATTATACTATTATTAATGGCTAGTTAAAATTTTAACTTTTTTGGGATAATAACCCCTTTTTAACCTTAGCAGATGACTAGCATTGTGATGAATGTCTTATTTCAAGATTAATGTAAGTAAAGTCATTGAGAGATGAGGAAAAGTATGAGGTAAAACCTCAGTAATGTACAGGAGAATCCAGGTAGTTCTGAAATTGGATTTCTGCCAAGTCTTTGGCACACTTCACTTCCTGTCATAGGAAGTGGCAACTTCTTGAGAGCTGGATTTTTAGGATCCTACTGCGTTATAACTAGCTGGTTGTAGATGTAAAAAGGATTATTTATTTCAGTAGAATGGCTTGTTTTGGACTGTGAGTAAATAAACTGGCTAATGGGAAGACTATGTCCAAGTCATAATGCTTTCTCATTACATAAAATTATGAGTGTAAGCTTTGTAATAGTAGAGACTTAAGTCTGTTGTGTTTATATAGTATCTGCAGTGCCTTGTAACAGGGCCTGGAACAGAGGAGGTACCCAGTAAATGTTGGCTGAAGGAGGAAATGGAGACTTCATTGCAGCAAACTGGAGGTGTGGAAAGTTTTACTTTATTTGGGAATCCCTGGAATTGACCGCACCCAGTACAAGGAAGCCTAGGGGTCTGCCTCTGACTTTTCATCTGCAGGGCTAATCCCCCAATCTGCTAGTGCTAGTCCTTTACTTGCCTAGGATTCTTATCTGATACTGTGAGATGATGATAGAGAAATAATACCAGTTTGTATAATGCTCTGCAGTTCATGAAGCACAGACTCTGTATTTGTACTAGGATCTAATTCTCGAAAGTGAGACCTCTGTTTTCCTTTGCCTGTCCTGGCTTTGTAAATTGTTGGAATCCATAACTTCTTAAAATTAGGGAAAAGGCTTAGAATTACTGCATAAGAAAATTGATGTTCTTTGAGCTTAGAACTAGTTCAAACAAGACAATTTCATAGTCCTGAAGGTAGCTGTGGTTGTAGGTCTTGCATAGCAATTTTAAACAAAATGACATCAAAGGATCACTAAAGAATCACAGCATTTGTTTTAAAGAATATATATTAAGTACTAATACTAGCTCCTCTCTATTCCAGAATCTCACAGTCTAGTGGGGGTGGTGGTTACATACAGAAGAGACTAAAACTCTAATGAAGTAGGTGCTAGTAGTTTAAAACTACCAAGGAGGAAGTAATTAACCAGGTTTAGAAATATTGGAGATGGCTACACAGAGGATATGGTGGTTGAAGAAACCATTGACACAGAAGCAGAAATTTACCAAATCCGAGTCCAAGGCTTTGGGACAATGGAGTAAAAAAGAACTTTGCAGGCAATAGTAGCAAAATGGACACTTGAAATACAGCGTTCATCTAGAAATTGTAAATTTTTCTGACATGGCTGGCATACAGATTGTGTGAGAGAAAGTGGTAGGAAAATTCAAATAGGCATTTAAAAGGAATTTTATGCCATATAAACAAGAAGCGATGGGGAAACCTTGATGATTTTTGAACAGGAAAATGACATAATCATATTTGTAATTCAGACCCAAACTCTGGTGGTTTTCCCAGAGTTAAAGTAAGGCAGGGGGAGAGATTTGGCACAGTGAAACTTGGAGGTTTTCTTCTTCTTCTTCTTTTTTAAAGTGATCTATAAAAATCCTGACTAAACTTCCAATAATAAAAATATTAGTAACAACAAACAAAATTCAAATTCCAGGTAGTGTCTTAGACTTTTAATGTGTTTAATTTCACTAATCCCTGCATCAACCCCTTGACTCACTATTATCCCCAGTTGATAAATGAGGACATTTAAGGTCGAAGAAGTTGATTAACTTGTCCTAGGTCACCAGGCAAGTAGTAAAAAAAGTGCAAACCCATGCAATGTGATCCCAGAGCCTGAACCCTGGTCCCTGCCTAAGAGTACACATGAGCCTTTTAATGCCAATATCCCAAAATTTATTGTGGTCGTTTCTGCCTGCTGCACAAGGGTGTTAAGCCTTTCCCCTACGTCTCACTTGGTTATTTCTGGTCCTCTCCAGAAATTGTATCATGTGAAACCCAGAACTCTCTTCTCATGTTCTTCTGCTCTGGAGGCGTACATCCAGGCCACAGATAGGCCCAGACTTGTCTGCAGCCTAGATTAGGTTCTAGCTGTAATTACTGTCATGTTATTACATACCAACTCTCTGGGGAACTTGTCAGCCTTTTAATGGCTATTCTGGCCTGCCTGCTCGAACTATCGTATTTTCTATGTTTAGCTGTATTAAGATGTAGTTGTTAGTTCATAGATTAAAAAAAAAAGAATTGAAATAATTCTCTCCCTACCTTCCTCCCACTGTCTTCCTGTTTTCTCACGATGATGGAAAGAAGAAAGGAAAAAAAAAAAGGGATTCCCAGTTAAAACTATAGAAGAAAGTATTAGGAAGAATTATAGAACATTTTTTTCTAATTGAAAATTCAAATCTTAGAAAAGGCAATCAGAATAAGTTACCTTTTATTTTACCTCAGACCAAGAACAGAAAAAATTCTAAATTCTGATCATACTTCAGATCTCAGGCATAACATTAATTCATCAGAGAAGCCTTTGTTCAGCCCCAAACTAGGTCAGTACTTTGGATTTTAGCTCTCATTTTACCTTTATGCAACTCATTTGCTTAAAATTAAATATTTAATTGACTCAAATGTGAATCAGTGCTTATCTCTTCTGATCAAACGTAGCTTTTTAAGGGCAAAAACTTTTTTTCTTTTTTTGTCTTAGACACAACTATAACATCAGTGCTGAGAATAATGCCTTACTTCTGACAGACTCTCAAAAAATATTTAAGGCATACCAGGAAAATGAATGATGGAATAAACTGATAGTATTATCTGTCCATCACAGACTGTAGAAATGAGTAGGAATAAGGAGGCTCTCTGGCTTACTGATAGAGTTTGTCTGTTTATCCCCGCCCAAATCTCATGTTGAAATGTAATCCCCAGTGCTGGAAGTGGGATCTGGTGGGAGATGTTTGGATTATGGGGGCATATTCCTCATGTTTTGATGCTGTCTTCATGATAGTGAGTGAGCCACTTAAACTTCTTTTCTGTGTAAATTACCCAGTTTCAGATGTTTCTTTATAGTAATGCAAGATTGGCCTAATACACATACCATTTCAGAAGAAGGGACTTATTCTCTGAAAGGAATGGGCTATATCAAGGTGTGATTATGTATCATGATAGAATGTCTCCTGATCTCTCCATTATTTAAAAAAATTAAACCATCATATCTAACCTGAAATAGGGCTTAAATCAATGTTTAAGTCTTTTCTAGTTTCCTAGGATCTATAGCGGCAGCAGGGAAAAGGATGTCTTTCATTTGAAAGGAAACCTCTGTTAATGTGATTCTTTGTTTAATTGTTTCTAAAAGACAATTTCAACACGTTCTGTACCAATTGCTTGCTTGTGAGTGATTTGTAGAAAGAAGGCTTGCACCTTATCCTTAGTGATAACTCCAAATAGCTTTCTAATACCCAGACTCTCACAGTTCTTAAAGAGCACAGTCCAGACTTTATAGCTGCACAATTTGAAGATCCTTTAAATAACTGCATACAGTTTAAATATTATTTCTGGCATATTTGATGATTCGTATCCCTGCTCTGAATCACCAATAGCCTCATTTGGCAGAACTATAGATTTTAAAAGCAAAACCCTCCAGAATCTGTATGACCTGTCAATTCCCTCTAAAGGAATTTAAAATTCTCTGTCCTTTTTTGTGGCAGAGATAAAAATCTTTTTGAATTAAATAAGCATACGTTCTGGAAAACAGGATTGAGGAACTGATTTGTGTCTAGGATCTGTACTATTGAAATATGAGTAGATGTGGTTACTATGGTCAGGGTTATTTCCCTCTGCATATTTGCACCTAAAATGTATTAATAGAAGTACCTTTGCCACATATACTCTCATGCGGTGGCTCTCTGTTGTCCTGGTGCAGCTCCTGATATTTAAGAAGCCATGAAACACTTAGCACACTTGGCAGGAGATCTAAAATAATATTACGGACACTTAGAGTAGAACCTCAAGAACTAAGTTGTCTAAGGTTTCCTGAAAGGTCAAAAGGAAATCTAGAAGGAGAATGAAAGACATCTCTATTTGCATATCATTGTTACAATTTATTGTGCATAAAAAGCATTTTTCATGTTTCTTCTGATTGATCATGCTTCAGACATATACCCCCACACCCATGTGCACATACACACAATCTTTATTTCACACATCTACGAGGATGGCGCAGTGTCTTCATTAAGTTATTAGCCTTTCTACGTGGAGTGGGTAGAGTCACAGAAAGGAAGCGAAACTGAAATCAATCCTTTTGGTTTCTAGTTTATTCTTGGTTTCATGAAAACTTTCACCGTTACCCTAATTTCATCATCGTTTTTTTCTACCTGAGGAAATGAGCCACGGAGATTATAATTTAACTTTGATTCTACCTGGAACAAAACTGTGTTTTCTTTCATGTCTCCCTTCTCCTCTGAGGGACACAGCAGAAGATGAGGATTGTTGTTCAAAGAACATAACCATTGGCCTAGTGAAGCTATGGTACAACTAGGGTTTTCCAAAGTCACTGAAAGGGAAATGTTGCTGACAATCTCACTAATATTGGAAACAGTAGCTCTGGGGTAACAGCTACCTCCTGTTTTGTTGTATTGAACCAAAAGGGCATGATGTTGATTCTGTTTGTAAAAGAAATTGCCTTTGTCTCTGCTGGGACTGCTCCAAGAGCAGAGAGAATGAAAGCACTAAAAGGAAGTGACAGTGATGACTACAGCCTCAACTGGCACAACTTCAAAACACTTTAAAGGATAGAGTTCCAATGAGATATTGCAATGTAGCTCCAGTAAGTGCTATACAAATAGATTTAGTGCTGCTTTACAGGAGGAGGAATAAGTCAGAGGAATAGAAAATGAATAAAAACAATACTAACAACAAAACCTCTTGTCAATAAGCATTGGATGACACAACTAAATTACAGAATTGTAAGGCAACAAAATCCTCCAAATATGAAAATATCTCTGGAAGGGATCAGAGAGGTTGATGGATGGCTCTTCAGCACCCACTGGACACATACCTGATGAGGATAACTCCCTTCGTTGTAAGGCAGTCAATTTGATTCATGAACTGTTTTTAATTGGTTAATACTTTTCCTTTTCTCTTTATTTTTATTTTACTTTAGGTGTGTACTATATCTGGCATTTCTCCACATTTTATGCCTCCCCACCCTCCCCTCCATCCCCACCCCCCACTGCCTCTCCCCTACCCCTGCCAACTGCCCCAGTGTGTGATGCTCCTCTCCCTGAGTCCACGTGGTCTCGTTGTTCAACACCCACCTATGAGTGAGAACATGTGGTGTTTGGCTTTCTGTTCTTGTATCTGTTTGCTGAGAATGATGGTTTCCAGATTCATCCAAGTCCCTACAAAGGACACACACTCATTGTTTTTTATGGCTGTGTAGTATTCTTTTTCTGTATCTTCTTATGAGTCCTAATTCTGTTTGCTGAGGCTACAGGAGCCTCCACAGACTTGCCCTTCACATTTTAAAAGCTGCCATTGCCTCTCTTCTTAGTCTTCCTTTACCAAGGTAAATATACTCAATTTGCTTTACCCTTCTCTATATTGCATAATGTTCAGGCCTATGGTGCTGATATCTCCCTGAAAGGATGGCTTCCAGAAAGTGAGCAGATGTGATTTTACAGAGTATGATAACCTCTCCTGAGTGTGGGCATGTTCTCATTACGTTAGCCTAAGTTTTCATTACTTAAATATATCTTTATATTTTTGGATAAAGTTGAGCAAACGTCAAATAATTTTCACAGTTTTCGTTCATACAAACTATCTCTAAAATAAAAGTATATCAAAATATGCTTGTAAATTAATATTCTTAAGCTAAATTTAGGCCATTGATCTCTGCTAAATTTCATTTTTTTTCATTTCATTGAGGAGAGTTTGAATTTTGATTGTTAAACAAATGAAGCAATAAATCCACCATTTATTGACTCCCTTCTACACGCTAGATGCTGGTGTTAGAAATCTCAAAATCTAACAGAAGTTTTATATCATAAACATTTGATAAGATTATTAAACAAAGAGTTATAATAAAATATGTGACAAGCAGGACACTTGTATGTTCTGCTGGCCCAGAGAAAGGAGCCTGTGAATTTTTAAAAATAAGTTAAATTATGATTCTTGAATTGAGTCCTAATATATGTAGGAGTTTTTCAGGATAAGCAGGTAAGGCTACGATAAACAGGTGCTCAAATATTACAAATGTACAAATGTGAGAGACACTGAAAAGTATTCATTGGAGTTAGCAGGTTTATTGGCATTTTTAAGAGCAGTTTCATTGGAGTCATGACTGCAACAATCAGATAGCTTTGAAAAAGCTTGGTTATAAAGAAATTTGCACATGGGAGTGAAGGTGGTGGTTTATGATGGGAGAAACCTGAGTTTGTACAAAAGCTGGTAAACAGCAGCCAGTTAAGAAGAAAGAAACTAGAGGAGCTAGAAGACACACCTGATGGAGTAATAATCAATTAGTTTTTGCAGCTTAGTAAACTACTCCAAAACTTTGTGGCTTAAAGCAACACATATAGATTATTTCTCAAAAATATGTAAGTTAACTGGGCAGTTCTTTTGGTCTCAGCTGCTGAGACAGCCTCTGAGCCCAGCTGGTGGCTTGCCTGGGTTGAGTCAAGTAAGAAGGCCTCTTAGGACTAACAGTTGGCTCAGTATCAACTGAGGCAGTGACCAGGCCATGTGTCTTTCATCATTCTACAGGCTAGCCTGGGATTACTCACATGGAGATGGTCATAGATTTCCCAAGAGTAGCAGGTGAAGGCAAACTTCAATGCCCAAGCTCTTTCCAAAACTCAGTTTGCATCACATTTGCTATTGTCCCAACGGCCACAGCATGTCCTATGGCCAAGCGGAAAATCACCATTTAAAGGTGTGGATACTGGGAGGATGCAGATCATTGGAGATCATTGCTGCTGCTGTTGATCATAGTAAAGATGAGATATAGGTCTTATGAGAAGGGAGACTTGGACAGAAGGAAGGA
>NW_016107332.1:4555601-4617485 GCF_001604975.1 Cebus imitator
TTTTTCCCATTTATTCGTAAGGATGGTTCTTAAGGTAGTTTACTCTGTGGGTAGGAAAGCATTAGGTTGAGGGAACTTATTACTCATAGCGTTTTTTTTCCTCTTTGAAGTTGGAGGCTGTGTCATCTTCTGGTATGAAGACAGTAAAGATATGAAAGGAGATTTAAGGAGAATCATGAAATACTCTCCCTAAAGCCATGAAATACTTTGAAATACTAGAGTCGTGGCATACTTTGAAAGAAAGGAGACAGAGTTGATCAGAGACATGTGAAAAATGATTTTCACTAAATATTGAAAGTCCTTTTTAAGATTTTAAAACCACAGAGTTGTAGTCATATCAGTCTAAAGGTTGTTTTAATTTCTTTTTCCAGCTGGTCTTAATAACTTGATTACAGAAATAGAGAAGATATAAGGGTGAATGGATCCAAGGTTGAAATTTTACAAGATGTGTGAGTGTTGTTGAGGTGGGACACTTTGTATGGTATGGAACAAAACCAGGAGGAGGAAGCCATATGCTAAATACGGAGTCAAGAGATTTTTGGTCCTGACAAGTTCAAAGTGCCAGTGTTGTGGGTGGGACACAGGGAGTAGGAAAAGGGAAGGTCATGATCACAGCAGGCTGCTGGAGCTTATGCTCCCAGAGATGAAACAGTGCTGGATTAGCCACGTATGGGTCTTACTGAAGTGAGGTATGGGTGAAGATCCTTCATGAGGAATGTAGTGGAGCAGGAAGGTTTATCGAATATGTAACATCCATGTGGATGTTGGAGTTTCTCCGGAACAGGATAACAGAAGACTGGAAATAAAAAGAAAGACTAAGAACCACTGGTTACAAACTATATCTCCCATGTCTAGGGAATGTTTTCAGACTGTCCTCCTCTTAGTAGAGATGATGGAGGCAAAATAGGTCCTGGGTAAGACTTTTGTCTCTCTGTTTTCTGTAAATATTAGACACTTTTTATAAACGGTTGCTGTTTCATTTCCTTTTGAGGGTTTTCCCTTTTATCAGAGTTTTAAAAGTCCTTTTGATGACTGAATTTTTTTCTAAGTCCCAGTACACCGGGGTTTAAAACCTTGTTACACTTTTCCAACAGATGTAAGCTCCTCCCTTCCCTTCATTTATCTTCACATTAGTGCCCTTGTTTCCAGCCTTTACATACGTCCTTTTGAAATCTGAGTTCATCTGAAATGAGCCCAGACCTTGGCCCCAGATAATAATGTGGGGCAATGTAATTTGATTGACTTTTCTAAATGTCTTTCAATTTTCTTATTTTTTGGGACCACATTCTCTTCTTGAATTTTTGCTCCAGGGTTGCTCCATGCTTTTTATCTAAACTTAAAAAAAAAAAAAAAAAGGAAAATTGCTTGAACCCGGGAGGCGGAGGTTGCAGAGAGACAAGATTGTGCCACTGCACTCCACTCTACTAAAAATACACAGTTACTAAACTTAAAAAAAAAAAAAAAAAGGAAAAAATTTGCTTACAAATTCTGGGATTGATATCTGATGATGACAGCTTTCTTTACATTTTATGTATCAAAAAATGTACATAATCAGTTTTTCCTAAAGTCTGTGAAAAACCATGAACTTTGGAATTAAATAGATCTAAATTTAATCCTAGATTTACCATTTATTATTTGGGAATCAATGAGAAGATGTCTTTCAAATATGAATTATTATTTATCAAATGGATGGAGGAATAAAACTTCTGTTCTTGTGATAATAACATGATATAATGCAAGTCTTCTATGTGTAAAGTCTGGCACAAAATAGACACAAGCTAAAAGTTAATTTCCAATTCTGTTCTCAGTCTTGATCATTTCTTTCTTTCTTTCTTTCTTTTTTTTTTTTTTTAACCAGTTAAACTGAATGTTTAATACATTTGTAGGAACAGAAGAAATGCAGTAATGATTAAAATCTTATAATTACATTAGATATATTTATAAAAGGTGTTTCATTTTTCAAAGAAGTTTCCCCCTTTTCCCTATCTTTTTTTTTTTTAATCTTCCTCAGAGCAATAAATAGTAATTACTACATTTATGGACAAGCCGCTCTACTGTGTTGGACAGTAATTATTATATCTTTATGTTTCACATCATTATTACCTCCCAAAATTCTACCTTTATTTCCTTGCACAGTTTCACTGCACAGTTTCACAATAAAACTGTACTCCACTCAAATTAGAAGAGCCCAAACAAATTACAGCAAACAGCAGTCAAATTCATATGAATGAATGATAGAGAACCAAATATTTCAAAGTGCTGATTTAGTAACATAGTGTCTACTGGCACAAACTTTCGATTTCCTCATATTATTAAAACAACAGCAACAGAAATGAAAGCTACGTTAAATGAAAATGGAACTTAGGAATGAGGTCATTAAATATAACTAACTACATTTTAAATACAGATATTATGTATTTCCTGATTAGTATCCAGTAAGTGTCTAGACTTCTATCCTGAATTCCAGTCTCAGATAAAAAGGTCAAAGACAGTTACGGGGAAGATGCTTCATATTATCAGGTCCATTTTTTACATGATGAGGTCCCTTAGGAAATTGCTTTAGTCTTTTTTTTTTTTTTTTTTTTAGAAATGGTATATAAAAGACTACAGTTTAATATCTGTATTTTTATAAAAGTATCTATGAATGGTTGGGGTGTTTTTTTTTTTTTTTTTATCAGAGATCTCTGTTGGTCCTTTTGTTGGTAATCCATTCATGTCTGCACCCTTACAGTCTACTTTGCCTTTGTTTGTATCATCGGTTTCTTGTATAGCTTTTGTAGGCTATATACGACCAACGAAGGAGGAAATCAGAGGGTATATGTATGGCTCCAGGAATTTTTTGTAGATCCAGAGCAGAACTGGAATGATGATACAAGGAATGCACACCATTGTCCTGGGCTTGAGCTCCTTAACTGTTGATTGTGAGAGCGAAGGCAGGCACTGCAGGAGCCTGCGGTCCAGAGGGCCGAGGAGGGCGGGAGGCAGGAGGCCACGCACTGGCTAGGGTTCTGTGGGCGCCTGGGCCTGCCGAGCAGCCCCTCAAGCCCACCGCAAGTGGCAGTCCAGACACACTTACCCCCATTTGTTTCTTATTAGTCAAATTTAAGTCCAGATATTATGCTTTTCCTAAATTTATCACTATTCTAAGTTAAACAACAATAAGACAAAAAGTGAAAAATTTTAAAGTACTTATAAATTTGGGCTTCACCTGTAATCCTAGGCCTATTGAAACCTTTTCCTCAAATTGACTAGTTAACCACCAGCTTGACGAGATGCGTAGAGTTTAGATATGCTAGAGTAAAGCATGTCATTAATTTTTTTATTCTTAAATTGATGCTTGGAAATATTATTGCAAGCATTACTACCACTTTTGAAAGGTCATGTGGAATGATAGGAAAGGTCTAGGAAGACAAACCAGCTAAAATATCTCCAAACAAATTGCCACAGCTCCTGCAGTTTTCCATACATATTGAAGTTTAGACATGTCTATGAAAACTACTGTTAAAGCACTCTATCACCCGCTGTCAGGAATTAGAGTGTAATGCTTAACAAAGAGTAAGGTTCTAAGAGGAGATGGAACATCAGACAGATATATTTTTGAAGAAGAGGTAAAGGAGAAGTCTGAAGTATTTGACTTTATGCAAGTAGAAAATAAATGGCTGGATACTACTGCCACTATCTGTGCTTCTTACTACAATTTAGAGAGTTTCTAGCTAAAATACACAATTTTGGGGGGAAAGAAATGATAGAAATGGAATTTTTTGGCAAACTATCATTCATCTTGACCTTGCTCCTGGGTGGTCAGGCAAGAGACCCCCTCCACTACCTCTAAGATCTCATGTTTTTCCTTTCCATGTTGAAATGTCTGTGAAACTATTAGTTGTCCATCAACTGGAAAATAGATGAAGCCTCGCTATAACAGTAAAGCATTTGCTTCTGCTAATTTTTATGTGAAAACAGGATATATATCTTTAGACAGTCTTGATCTGGGATCAAAGAGTACAACTCTGTCATGAAGCTGGAGCTGGAGTACCTGAATGGAAAGCCTGGTTGGGTTTCCTTGGTTAAATTACACCCTGATCTGCATCTTCCTCTTATGTAAAAGAAGCCAAAAACACTGGCTTTTAGGATCAATGTGTGGGGTCTGTCTCATGGGTTTGAGGCTGAGGTGCAAATGCCTGGCTGAGGCAGCAAGACCTTTGAACCCAGATGTCACTTTCTCAAAAGACTTCACATTGATCTCTCTCTCTCTCTTTTTTTTGAGACAGGTTTTGGCTCCGTCATCCAGGCCAGAATGCAGTGGTGCCATCTCAGCTCATTGCAACCTCCACCTCCCAGGCTCAAGCTGCCCTCCCATCTCAGTCTCCCGAGTAAGATGAGTGGCTAATTATTTTTTTTATTTTTATTTTTTTTTTTGGGGAGGCAGAAATGGAATTTTGCCATGTTGCCTCGGCTGGTCTTGAGCTCCTGGGCTCCAGTGATCTGCTTGCTTCAGCCTCCCACAGCATTGGGATTACATGCATGAGCCGTCATGACCTGGCCACATTAACTTTTTTGATATCTCCAAAATGATTATTTTATATTCAGTTGTAGGGATATACTGACACAATTCAAAGAACCTCTATTAGTTTGGATGAGATTAGACTGTAGTAAAGAGGACCAGTAATAGCTGTGGTTAAAAGAAGAGAGACATTTGTTTCTTTCTGACATAGCAGTAAACTACTGTTTAACTCTCTGTATTAGTCAGGGTTCTCTAGAGGGACAGAACTAATGGGAGATATACATATATATCTCCCATTATATATATATATATACACACACACACACACACACACACACACACACACACACACACACACACATATATGAAGGGGAGTTTATTAAGTATTAACTCAAAGGATCACAGGTCCCACAATAGGCCATCTGCAGGCTGAGGAGCAAGGAGAGCCACTCTGAATTCCAAAACTGAACAAGTTGGAGTCTGATGTTCTAGGGCATGAAGCATCCAGCATGAGAGAAAGAAGGAAAGAGGTAGGCTGGGAGCTTAGACCCATCTCTCTTTTCACATTTTTCTGCTTGCTTGCATTCTAGCCATGCTCGCAGCAGATTAGATTGTGCATGTAATTCCAATGCTGTGGGAGGCTGAAGCAAGCAGATCACTTGAGCTCAGGAGTTCAAGACCAGCCTAGGCAACATAGCAAAATTCTGTTTCTACTCCCCCCACCAAAAAACTTAGTCACTTATTTTACTTGGGAGGCTGAGATGGGAGGGCAGCTTAAGACTGGGAGGTGGAGGTTGCAGTCAGTATTAACCATCATACTCTCTGAAATGAAGCACCATTTCCATGCAATAGCCACAACTCTGTGCCATTCTTCTCTATATCTCTACACAGTAGAGAAGTAGTATTCAGCATGTACCTGGTAGATGTTCCACTCAGCTGATTGTTGATTCTGGTGATGATCGTGTAAGTGACCCGTATTAACTCCAATGTCATGACTTTGACACAGTTGACAGTTGTCCATGTGTACCAGGGCTTTTCCCAATATTCCAAGACCTGATTTTGTTGAGACTGTCATATTCTAGAACTTAGATGTGGATTTTAATTAAGGTGATTGAAATTTAGATTTAATTGAAAATTTAAAATAACAGGAAGCAATGAAGATAATTTGAATGTTATTTGTAACAAGTTTGTTGTTAATTTAGGAAGAACTTGTGGACCAAGGCTTTGAAAAATTAGCAGAGTTTGGATAGGTAAGTCTCAGGGACAGAGGAGAGCACAGCATGTAAGTTTGGTAAGTGAGGGTCTGAGAGGTGGTATTAACAGCAGGCCTATATAAGAGAGAGAAGTAGGGAAGAATGCTGGATATTTGAATTGGGGGCAGGTGATAAAGCAAATGATAGGCACAGAATGCATTATTCTTCTGAAGATAGACGATGATAATAATAACATAAGAATGCAGACTGATGCATAAGGACAAAAAGAACTAGAACATTCTTTTGAGAAAACCAGTTCCATGAAGCAAATAGTTGTTAGACTTTAAACCTCATACATCTTGTCATATGTGTATGAAAAGGAGAAAGTCAGGAATTAATCTAAGTTTAAAGAAAAAATATATCACCTTTATCCTCTAGTTATTGGTTTTCTTACTTGGAAATGGATTTGTTATAAATAAAATGTGTTTAATAATATCTTGGGTAGAGTTTTCATGGCATCATATGCATCGCTATGTTAGGCTAGATGAAGTTTTTACATAGCTATACAGTTTTAAAGTTTTGGGTAGTACCTTCTCAGCCTGTGATTGAGACATCTCTGGTTAAGTAAATTAATGTTTCTATTTTCAGTGACTCACTTGGAATAACACATTTATTTTTTAGCCTGCACGGGCCTTTATAATCTTTCTACTAAAAAAGAAAATGGTGGTTCATTGTCTTGATTTTTATGCTAGCAAACACCAAGAAGCAGGGAAGATTTCCTTTTCTTGTGTTTCACTGTGGCACTCACTGATCTACACCTGGCACTCTGTAATACGCATGTGTTGTAGATTATACCCGATGAAAGGTTCTGTGCTGTCATCCCAGCCCATGCTCTGTCATATCAACCTGTTGGCAAATTATAGCTGTTACTCCTGCCAAATTAGTCAGCTGCAATGGAAACATCAATCTGAGATGCGTGCTTTCTGTCGTAGAATAAAAATTAGAGAGGCGACGTGATTGTCACACATGTGCCTGTAAGTTGTAGATTTAATAGCCACTGTAGTGGAGGTACAGGAAGAAGAAAAGACTGGGAGAGACATTTTCATTTTTTTAATATAAATTTTTATCTTAAAAACAAAGCAAATATTAGAGTCCTCTTTTTAAAAAAATTTTTAATGTTTTTGTTTTGTTTTGTTTTTGAGACCAGATTTCACTCTTGTTGCCCAGGCTGGGGTGCAATGGCACGATCTTGACTCACTACAACCTTCGCCTTTCGGGTTCAAGTGATTCTCCTGCCTCAATCTCCCAGGTAGCTGGGATTACAGCCTTGTGCCACCATGCCCGGCTAATTTTTCTTTTTTTGTATTTTTTTTTTTTTTTAGTAGAGACGGGGTTACACCATGTTGGCCAGGCTGGTCCTGAACTCCTGACCTCAGGTGATCTACCCACCTTGGCCTCTCAAAGTGCTGGGATTATAGGTATGAACTGTGCCTCTTAAAGGGAAAAGTCATATCTTCTTTAAATATAAAAGGGAATTTCCCTCTTCAGTCACGTAATAATTGTTCATCTTTATCTTGGTGGATATCCATTGCTTTTGACACAGATTTAACTCAATTAGACATTTTTATAGCTACTTACTTATGATAATTGTGTAGAAAGGAGCAAGGAGCTTAGTAAATAACACATTACCTTCAAAGCCTAAATAGCATATGAAGGTCAGTTACTGTAGAAAACCATTCTCTGCTTTTTTTATTTTTTATTTTTTAGAGTCTGAGTTTGGTGCTGTGTTAAATATTATTGTTCTTTTCTTGCATTTCTCCATGAATATCTACTTGAATTTTGAATGTGAACATACTCAGTTTTTTTAATTAAAAGAGAAATACTTTGGAGGAGAAGGCAACTGTTTTTTATCTCAGTACATTCAGAAAACAACACTAATGTGTTTTGTAAATACTGGCTTAAAAATAGGAATGGAGGAGTAAATTTGAGTGATTTCTAAACACTCTATTATTAAAACATTTGTTAACATAAGCCTTGTTTACTTCACACAATTAATGAATAATCTAATATCTATTTTGAAAATCTAAAACTATTACTCTGATCTGATAGAAGATGACCATGTATCAAAAATTTTATTTAACTAAAAAAACTTAACTTATTAATTTATGAAAAAGCCAGTGAGATATATAGCAAGATCAAAAGAGAAATTAAAGTACCACACTCTTATTGTCAGATTAGGAATGCTGTAATAAATTTGCAAATGAATGCCAAACTGGCAAAATTGGTCAGTATCTACAGAACAATAATCAATTGCATTTCACAGACACAATTTACATTTCTATGGGTAGCAATTATTTGTATTACTATCAAATTTCTGTAAGTGTTCTACAAGTTAATGTCTAGCTCTACAGTTATAAAATAGCCTGCTCAAAGACTAAAATTATGTAAAATTTTGCACATCCCTAAAAGTGTTCATATAAAGCTACACAACTCAAAAGTATCAGACTGTATCATTCCATTGAAAGGCTAGCCTGTAATCTCTTTTGCTCATTTGAAACATTTGCACATTTCTTTCCTATACTAGATAGAGAGAAAGCCAATAATTAATAAGTAGTTTTGAATACTGAAAAAATTAAGCAATCATAGGGATGGTGGTTATTCAGAACCTGAATGAACATTAAGTTGTCCCATGTTCAATACTGTATCTTCATTATTACTTCACCCTATGTGTGTTTCTCTGATTCTACCTTCTACCTCTATCAATCCCAAATAAAACAAAATAATCTACGATTTGAAACCAGGTACTAATAGTGAGATCAAATGAAATGACAAAATAAAAGGCCATTGCAAACAAATCAGAAAAAAAGATAGAGAAAAGGCAAATAGAAAGATGACTTGAGAGGATATGTGTTCATTTATTCCTTTATTCATTAAACATTTATGGGGCAAGAATCATGCTATATGCTGTGATCAAAGATAAAAGATAAGCCTTGACCTTGAGGATTTCTTAGGTTTGTAAAGGAAAAAAAATAATCAGCCTATACTAACAAAAATATTGTGAGGCGAACGTGATAACCACTACATTACGGAAACCACATCTAACAAAAATATTGTAAAGCTGTCTGATAATTTCTTGAGAATATGAAAAAAATTACTTTTTCTCCTTGCATTTATTAGTGTATCAAATATGAAATAGTTTAGAATTTTATTTTTATTGTTTGGTTTTATAAATATTTTGCACAAAAGAAAAAACTACTTTTTTCTATTGTGTATATTAGTGTATCCAATATGGAATAGTTTAGAATTTATGTTTATTGTCTGATCTTACATTGAAAGGTTTAGAGAAAGATACTAATTTTACTTTAATTTTTCTTTTAATGAGTATCAAAAGCAAAATAATTATGTGACTGTGATGTATAATTTAAAATTTAAAAGTAATTCTTAATTTGTAAAAGATGTTAAATTAACTTTTATGATTATTTAGTGTCCACAGATATTAGAATAGAAAATCTGAGACTATTCTGATCTTGGAAATTGAGAACAAGTATGGTTTTGTTTTTATTATTGATCTCTGGCACTTACCTTAGAATCTGGAACTTAGTATTTATATTCCTAGTCAGCTGTGGGTCACACACATTTGTTTGCCCACCTTTTTCCTTGCTCAAGCCACCCTGATTTTGTTTAGGCATTGGGGAACAGCACTCTCAGAAGCAATATGCCCAGCCCTGTGAGGTAGGCCATGGTTGGTCTAAGCTACCACAAGAATCCAATTCCTGTTTTGTAGTGGCTGGTCTAATAGTGATCACGCTGTCTTTTTTTGGACCATGAGATGTAAAAGAGAATGTGCTGAGGGCTTCTGGGAAAAAAAATATTTCTACCCCAATTAACAGAGATGTGAGAGGGGCCCCTTTTCTTTTATTCTTGAACACTCTTATGTGAATTTTTGTTGTAGAAACTGTGGAAGCCATACGGTGATCAGGAGAGATCTGGGACAATTTCAGAGAAAGTGACCTAAAGCTTTCACCCTGTTGATCTTCTTGTTACTAGGGATGATAAACCTTATTATTTATGGCATTAAAAAAAAACTTGCATTTGAAAGTATTTGAATTTAACCTTAATTTGATGCAATTTTGGAGTTGTGATTTAAAAATTACCATGAAAATCTTTTTTTATATGATAACACAGGACCTCAAGATTGTAGAAGTGGATTCTAAATATCTTGGTTTTGTGATACACTAATTAAACCCTCTTATTAGTAAACTAGGAAGAATAGTATTCTAAAGTGAAGTTTCATAAACGTAAATATGAACGTATGGTTCAAATGAAAACATTAAAAGGCTTACAGATAATGAACCTTAGTACCATATTTGTTCCTTCTTTCTTCCTGAAGTAAAGTAAATGCTTCAGCATTTCATCACCAGTGTTTACCGACTTTCTTCGTACCTGGGCTCTGTAGTGAGAGCTGGTGACATAAAGGGATAGAGAATTTAGTGCACATTGGATTTCATGGCTCTATGGTGCTTTACGAATATCCACTCATTTAATCCTTAATATGATCAAATATGACTATGTGGCAGGTACTAACATGTTACAAAGAAAAGGAAACTGAGACAGAGAGATGTCACGCAACTTGCCCAAGGCCAAACAGCTGGAAAGAGTAAAATCAGAATTTGAACTCAAGTAGCAAGTCTACTTCAGAGGTGTTGTGCTTCTATCCAGTGTGCCACTTCATCTTTCACACAATCTAGACTATTAGATAGTATTTCCTTGCTCTCTCACTAGCCTCGATGTTGTCTGCCATTTATCAGCATCACCCTTATGGGAATTATTCTTGCCAAAGTGACCCAAGTTTTGTTTTGTTTTGTTTTGTTTTTAACATTGACTTTCTCCTTTCTGTCAATGGTTCAAATCTTCCTGATCCACATTCTCTGACAATGTAACAACACATATTCCTGGACTTTTCCCATTTCATATGGGGTTATATACTTTTTTCTTTAACATTAAAGCTATCTTTAACAACTTTTGCTTTTCATACCATACCATACCATCAGTGGTTCTGAGCTAGTTTGTAAGTTTAAGAACAAGGGTTGGTGTTTCTGACCCTGTATAACCAGTGTGCTCAGGCTGGTGCCCTCTTCAGCTTCTTCTTCAGTCTGCTGAGCACTGTCAAGGAAGAGCAGCCTCAAAAAAGGCATCTCAACTCCATGATTGGAGCGGGTAGTGACAGAGGTGACGGTAGCCCTTTGGCTGCCTCTGCCTCTGGCTGGCTGTTTGGGACTCAGCTGTCCCAGGTCAGGACGGAGGCCCTGATGGCTTAGGAAATTGATATACTAGCACACCTGATATATTCATCACTCATAGCAAATGAAAAGGTTTGCTATAGACAGTGGAAACTATCAAAGTTTACAAAGTGGTATTCGAGGGACATTAACTCAACAGTAGTATACATGTGGGGAGAGTGTTTGGGGTAGGATGATAAAATAAGTGATTACCAAAGTCCAGGTGTGAAATAATGCATACCTGCAATGACATGGCATAGTAACAATAAAAAGAAGAAAGTAAAGAGACACAGTACTCGATGGGAGACAGAGGAAGAAAATATGATATCCTAGTATTGAACCTGGAAGACTGGGGAAATGATGGTTCCACTTAAAGGGCAAGGAAGGGAAAATCCAGAGGGTAAACTGGTTTCTATGAATAAAGACGATAAGCTAGGCTGTACATATCAAGTTCAAGATGCTTGGAAATGGGAATTAGAGATGCGAGAAGTTTAGTGGAGGGCTCAGTATTGGACATAACACTTTAGGAGCTATCTATGAGAGGCAGTAGTTAAAATCATTAGTGTAGATGAAGTTTCTGAATAAGAGTTTGCAAAAGAAAAACAAAGATAGGACTAAGTCTTAGGGCAGCATTTTCAAAGTAGGGCTCCCAGATGAGCAGCATCAGCAACTGGTAACCTCTTAGAAATATGAATTATCAGGTTGATGTATATAAAGTTGGATATATATAAAGACTGGGCCACCTCTGGGCGCATTGCCTATGAGTTATCCCTGCTACACAAGGAGTGGTTAAAAAAATACAAGTTCTATAGCCAAGACAATCCAAAGCAAAAAGAACAAAGCTGGAAGCATCACGCTACCTGACTTCAAACTATGCTACAAGGTCACAGTAACCAAAACAGCAAGGTACTGGTACCAAAACCGAGATATAGACCAATGGAACAGAACAGAGTCCTCAGAAATAACACCACACGTATATAACCATCTGATCTTCGACAAACCTGACAAAAACAAGCAATGGGGAAAGGACTCCCTATGTAATAAATGGTGCTGAAAAAACTAGTCATATGCAGAAAAAAGAAACTGGACCCTTTCCTTACATATTATACAAAAATTAACTCAAGATGGATGAAATTCTTAAATATAAAACATAAAACCATAAAACCCTAGAAGAAAACCTATGCGATACCATTGAAGACATAGGCATGGGCAAAAACATCATGACTAAAACAGCAAAAGCAATTGCAACAAAAGCCAGAATTGGCAAATAAGATCTAATTAAATGAAAGGACTTCTTCACAGCCAAAGAAACTATCCTCAGAGTGAACAGGTAACCTACAGAATGGGTAAAAAATTTTGCAATCTATCCATCTGACAAAAGTCTAATATCCAGAATCTACAAGGAACTGAAACAAATTTACAAGAAAAAAACAACCCCATCAAAAAGTGGGCAAAGGATATGAACAAATTCTTCTCAAAAGAAGACATTTATGTGGCCAACAAACAATGAAAAAAATCACATCATCACTGGTCATTAGAGAAATGCAAATCAAAACCACAACGAGATACCATCTTTGCCAGTTAGAAAGGTGATCATTAAAAAGTCAAGAAACAACAGATGCTGGAGAGGATGTGGAGAAATAGGAACACTTTTACACTGTTAGTGGTAGTGTAAATCAGTTCACCCATTGTGGAAGACAGTGTGGTTATTCCTCAAGGATCTAGAACCAGAAATACCATTTGACGCAGCAATCCCATTACTGGGTATATACCCAAAGGGTTATAAATCATTCTATAAAGACATATGCACATGTATGTTTATTGCAGCATTATTTACAATAGCAAAGACTTGGAACCAACCAAATGCCCATCAGTGATAGACTAGATAAAGAAAATGTGGCACATATACACCATGGAATATGCAGCCATAAAAAGGATGAGTTCATGTCCTTCATTTGCAGGGACGCAAATGAAGCTGAAACCATTATTCTCAGCAAATACAGGAAAAGAAAACCAAACACCGGGTGTTCTCACTCATAAATGGGAGCTGAACAAAGAGAACACATGGACACAGGGAGAGGAACATCACACACCAGGCCTGTCGGGGTGGAGGCAAGGGGAGGAAAAACATTAGGACAAGTACCTAATGCATGTGGAACTTAAAACCTAGATGATGGGGACCCAGTGAGCATGGCGGCATCGAAGGTGAAGCAGGACATGCGCCCGGCTGGGGGCTATGGGCCCATCGTCTACAAACGGAACTTGCCGCGTCGAGGACTGTCAGGCTACAGCATGCTGGCCCTGGGCATCGGGACCCTGTTCTACGGGTACTGGAAAGTAAGTGGAACCGCAAACGCAGGCGCCTACAGATCGAGGACTTTGAGGCCCGCATCGCACTGATGCCGCTGTTTCAGGCCGAAACGGACCGGAGGATCCTGCACATGCTTCGGGAGAACCTGGAGGAGGAGGCCATTATCATGAAGGACGTGCCCGACTGGAAGGTCGGGGAGTCTGTGTTCAACACACCTCGCTGGGTGTTCCCCCTGGGTGCCCCCCCTTGCTCGGGGGGTTGTACGGACTGCGCCACCTGGAGGAGGCTGCCTTTGCCAACCACGGCTTCATGATGTACACATAGGCCCTGCGCCCTCTGTACACCTGGACCCTTCCCCTTCCCACTGAGACAGAATAAATGCTCTGCAGACCTGGAAACAAAACAAAACAAAACAAAACAAAACAACCCTAGATGATGGGTTGATAGGTGCCACAAACCACCATGACACATATATACCTTTGTAACAAACCTGGACGTTCTGCCCATGTATCCTAGAACTTAAAGTAAAAAAAAAAACAAAAAAAAACAAAAAACCTTCACTATTTTTTCTTTTTTTCTTTTTGAGATGGCACCTTGCTCTGTTGCCTAAGCTGGAGCACAGTGGCATGATCTTGGCTCACTGCAACCTCCGCCTCCTGGGTTCAAGCAATTCTTCTGCCTCAGCCTCCCAAGTAACTGAAAAAAAAAAAAAAAATGTGATCTAGCTGTTACCCAGGCTAAAGTACAGTGGCACAATTATAGCTCACTGTAGCCTCAAACTCTTGGGCTCAAGCAATCCTCCTGCCTCAGCCTCCTGAGTAGCTGGGACTACAGGCGCACACACCACCACACCTGGCTAATGGGCTAATTTTTGTTCTTGTTAGGTTTTTGCAGAGACAAGGATCTCACTTAGCTACGCAAGCTGGCCTCAAACTTCTGACTCCTCCTGCCTACGTTTACCAGAGTTTTGGGATTATAGGTGTGAGCCACAGAACCTGGCTGAGAAAACATATTTTAAGTTAATTCTTTTTTTCCTGTGATATAGGATAGACTTGGGCATGTGTATTAGCAGAAGGGAAGGGGCCAGAGGTGAGGGATAGGACACCAATCTAAGCAAATCCCCGCTTTATTCACTCTTTCTGTAACATCTATTTGTAAATTTGTATTTGTAGACATTTATACCTATCTCTATATTCCTATCTGTACCCTGTTTCTTATTTATCAGTGATGCCTGTTTCATGATGCTGAGTAAGCATCTTGCAGAGACTGAAATCTCCAGGACAAGAATTACATAGAAGTCAGAATAGCCAAAGAAAGTATCTTAATAGGATTATTTGATGAATTTAACTTCTATAGGAACATTTTCTGAGAAACCACTATTCTGTGCATTCCCTGCTCAGAAAATAAAAAAGTGCCTTTCAAGGTTGATCCTTACCTAACTAGGGTAGCATGAATCCTAGAAAACACCTTTAATTTTATTTTTCTCTTAAGGGCAAAGTGGTTCAGGAGGAATTTAAACAAACCTTGAAACCATAATTTGTTTTATAAAACTTTTACTTTCTTTTATATTTTTATAGCAACATCCTAATCTGTGTTTACATACTTAGTTTGTGTTTTTTTACTGAAAACTTCGGCATTATACAGTACTTCTTTCAAAAGTTTTTCAAGTTTTTTAAAAAATAAAAACATTGGAGTAGATGAGGTAATATTCTGTTTCTGTTCTTATCTTTTGTTCTTTGTAATCTGTTAATGCTATTATGTTTACATAACCTTTTATTCTTTTAAAGCTATTTTCGGTAATTTAATTTAGTTCTCAGATGTGTGATCCTTGGTAAGTTATCTAACATCTTTGTACATCAATTCTCTCACCAGAAAAATGGGTTTATAATATGAACCTACTTCAAAGCATTTCAGGGATAATAGTAAAAATAACATTTTAAAAAATTAATGATGATTATAACTCAACTAGATAATTTCCAAAATAATTAGTACATAAAAATAACACCTTTCTTCCAGATTTATAGTGGGAATATTGTGATTGAATAAAGCAATGTGCTCTATTGAATTCTAATTAGACTTTGACTCCCTATATTAAAATATCAGCAGTTTTCTATAATTCATAATATAGCTGATTTACACAGGTTCAGTGTGAGTCAAATCATTTATCCTCAAACTTAATAAGTATATAATCAAAATATTATATATTCATATAAATACATATGTATGACATAAGGCATTCTAACTTTCAATAGCATTGTAAAACACATACATACAATATTAATCTGAGCTAACAGAGAAGCAAATTTTGTGGTCCACAGCTATTTATAAGAGTGACAGTGAAGACAGGGGCAGATTGGAGAAAACTGTTTGGCAGAATTCTTGTGTTCTCAAGAAAGCCATTAAATGCAGTGGTTAGGGAAGTATGAGTGATTCTTAGAATTCAACCCTTGGAATCTTCTAATCTTCTAGATTAGATCAGTGGACAAGATTAGATACTTGTATTTTTCTATTGAATGTTGGAAAATGAGACCAGTGGACATATCTTTTTACTCGTTGAGCAAGACAGAAGGCAAGTTTTTGTGTGTGTGTACGTGCACACCCACACACATGCATGGTTATACACACATGTGGTTTGGGGAGGAGAGAATAAAAACAAGCGTTTACGGACATGTTGGCCTCTTCTGGTGATTCTGATGGGTACCAGGTAGAATCTGTGATTTTGTTTCTGTTTGATTAAAGATAAGACATGATGCCATCTGAGGACACTGAAAAGTTCGTACTCTGATCTATATGAATTTGAATCATTTGGTTATGTAAGTTTTTCCACAGCATTCTTGCTGAAGCACAGCTTTCTCTGAAATACATTGATGTTTTTGTTCTATATAGATTCAGAATTTTTCTCCTTTAAACAGATCTTAGTGATCCTTGCTTTCAACTTTTTTATTTTACAGATGATTATGATGAAGCATAAAATATGTGTTACCCTGTATTATAGTCAGTTCTGACTACTATCATGAAGTATCATACACTGCATGGTTTATACACCATAGAAATTTGGTTTTAACAGTTCTGGTGATGGTAGTTGGCCATCTGGAAGTTCTAGATGCTGGGAATCAGGGCAGTGCCAGCATGATCAAGTTCTGGTGAGGACCCTCTTCTGGGTCGAAGACTGCCAACTTCTCATTGTATTGTCACATGCCTGAGAGAGATAAATCATCTCTTATGTTTATTCTTATAAAGGCACCCATCCCATTCATGGGGGCTCCATGCTCATGGCCTATCCACCTCTCAAAGGTTCCACCTATTAATGCCATCAAATTTGGGGATTATGATTTTAACATATGCATTTTGGGAGAATATCAACATTCAGACCATCACAGTTATTTTCTCCTACCTCCTCCCCTTTTTAAAATAATCATTTTGCAAAACCCAATTTGGCTGTGCATAGAGAATAGCAGAATTTAATTTTGTACTTTTTATTCTTCTTGGTCTTTAAATATTAGGCACAACTTATTTTTTCAAGTTAAAAAATAAATATAAACATGCTCCGTGTATTGCTTTTTCTTACATATTTTAACCTTATCGCTCTGACAATATCTGCAGAGAATGAATAATTCATCATTGGGACCCCTATTTACTGTAGATGTTTTATCTTTCTACTCAGTGTTTATTAAAGAATTATTTATCTTGTCGATTGGGCATGGTGGGTCCCACCTGTAATCCCAGCACTTTGGGAGGCTGAGATAAGAGGAAAGCTTGAGCTCAGGAGTTTGAGACCAGCCTCGGAGATATAGGGAGACCTTTCCTCTACTAGAAAAGCAAAATTAGCTGGGCATGGTGGTGCACACCTGTAATTCCAGCTACTTGGGAGGCTGAGGTAGAAGGATCACTTGAGCCCAGGAGGTCAAGGCTGAAGTGAGCCATGACTGTATCACTGCACTCCAGCCTGAACAACAGAAAAAGACCATGTCTCAAAAAAAAGAATCATTTATCTTGTCATCTCAGTGCTGCTAGAAGCATAAAATTGTAAGCACTCAGTCTTCTTTCTGATCTTTATTTTGCATTTCTTGGTTCTTAGTTCTATGATTACAATGTCTTGTAATACATAAGATGAAATGCTTAGCATTATTTCAGTCATTTCTTTCCAACAGATATGGTTTATCAGAACTGAATTTAGGTAAACCTGGCTGTGAGTTTAGACTTACGTAGATGTTTTGGATCTAGTTAGCATATACTAATGGTATGGTTACAAAACGAATGCCTATCTACTTTCCATTTTTGGATACAATCTTACAATTGCCCAGGAAATTTTTTGGGAGGATGCCTTGAGTCATACTTGTTTTAATGGTTTTTATACAAATTGCATTTGCTCCTACTGAGAGAAATTTGCATGGTGAAAATGTAATAAAGTAAGGGAGAAAAAGCTGATACTAATCACATTTGTAAATAGCAGCTAATAAAAAAAAAGGTTTAGGGATTTTTCCTTTTTTATTGTGAAATATACATACAGAAATTATATATACTGTTTACATTTAAAAAATATGAAACACTTCATGAATTTTTCTAAGTTTTGTATCTGGCTATGTTAATATTTTGTTTCTTTTCTAAGTTTGAGACACCTGATTCATTTCTTTAAGTCAAACTTTAGCTCTACTCTTATTTCCAAAAGTACCATAGCATCTTTACAGATTTCTCTCTTCTACTTTCCTACCCTCAGAGATTCTAATTATTTTATCTGGTTAAATCTTGGGCATCAGAATTTTTAAAAAACTCCCTGGTGTTTCTGATGTGCAGAGATTTTTGAGAATCGCACTAGAGTCTGGTGTATCTTGCTATAGCCTGCTTCTCTTTCTTTACATGTGCTAATTTCTCCGCCAGCCCCTTGATCTCTTTTTGTCTCTTGCCAGACTTGCTCATCCATCACGACTGCCCCTTGATGCCTCTCTTCTTCCTTAAAGACTTCCCTGACTTGTTAAGGAAAGTTGAATGTTTCTTACTTTGTGTTTTTTTTCTTCAAATCTCCCTTAAATCACCTCTCAGATCATTTTACATTTATTTTTATGTGACATTATTTTCCATGCAGTGACCCTATCATTCCAATTTGCACTATCAGAAAAGGTAGCCGGGAACCTAAGCCCTTGTAGACATCTTCCCCCCAAATCATGCTTTTCTTGATTCTACAAAGAAAACAGCTCATGTTTCTAGTTAATCAGTGCTAATTAAATTATATCCTTTGAATGGATTTTAAATTTGTATTCCATAAAACAATAAGAAATGTTCTCAGTAAGAAACATGTTTTCAGTTATTTCTGATCAGCATAATTTACACAAAGTGTGAACAAGGTGTATGTACTTTATTTTTTGTTTGCATTTCTAAACTGTATTTTTGCATTTCACTCTTCTCTATCATTCATTGTTGCTTTCGCAGATGGCAGTGTGGGGGAAGGTGCATCAGGCCTCGTAGTCACACAGACAGCAGCTGGAATCCTGCTTGACCACTTATCTATCTCTGAACTTGCTTAAGTTTCTTAATTTCTCTGGCCCTTAGGTAGTCTTCTGAAATAAAAAATGATAAAATCTGCCAGGAGTAAGTAAAATAATACATATAAAGCACTTACAACCACTAAGTACTAGCTATTATTTGGGTATTTAGTAGAGGTGCAAATACTTTTGCAACCTCAGTACTATTTAAATAAGATATTTTACCTTGAACAAAATAAATGGTGATTATTAACTACGTGTATGTATGTGTTGGTAATTTTATGTTTAATGGATAGTAATACTGTAACATATAGCTGCTACTCAGTTCTCTTCTTCCCTCCCCCCCTTTTTTTTGACTTAGTCATTACAACACTGAGATTATTTTGTAATGATAAACGTGGAGGTTTATACTATTTAGAAGCATTATTAATGCTTAGAAGTATTGATGATTCTTATTGGTAATAACATTTGGAAGCACTGGTGTATAGAGCTGGTATTTCTTTGCTTTGAGGAAAGTAAAAATAAAGCATCCAAAAAGACATAAGTCAGAGGATCTGCACAATACACAGAACCTTTGTCCCCAGTGCTAGAAGAAAGACTCACTCCAGTGACTCCAATGCTTGGTTTAATCGCCCTCTACATTCATGTCAAAACCAGCTTATGTTCTTTGGCAAATGTGATCCAACTAATTTTTTTGCTTATATTTCCTTTTTACCCCAAGCTTAGTATTTTATTAATTCCACTTCTCAAATTGATGCTAAGTTAATTGATTTTAGAAAAAAAGTAGTAAAATACTAGTTTTATGCTTAACTGGCCTGTAAGGGCTATCTCACAAAAAACTTATGACACATCTTCCTACCCCATTATCTAGTCCATTAACAATATGATATATAAATGGAAACATTTAAAGATTATTTGCTTTACTTTGTAATGAATGCCTATCTCTTACTTCTTTTTCTTTCAAACACAGGCCAATGCCTGTATTAACAGTATTTCAAAATCTAGTCAAACCTGAGAGGACAATAACTATGTAGTGCTCAAAAGATAACAATGCTTCATATTAAAGCATCATGAGTTCAAGTTCTACCAGAATACACAAAGGAAACTCTGGGTTCACTGCCCAGTTTTAAAATATGAATTGCTAAAATAAGAGATGCCCAAGTTTAAAATAACAGCATTCAGATTTCTTTATAGAACTTAAAGAATGGAAAACACTTGCAAAAATATCAGCAGACAGAGGCAGGAAGAACAAACGGTAACCAAATTGGTTCCTGTGACAAACCATAACATTTACTTTAAACCATCAGTGTGCTACTCAGTAAAAGGCAGGCTACCATTCTTTTAATAGATCCCAGGCCTTGTTAAACTCACTGGTCTGCAAGAATTACCCAGGTCAAGAGCAGGTCAAAAAGTGAAAACCCATGTGAAAGTAAACTTTGAAATATCTGCTTTTGAAGAGACTCAGCCGACTGTCTCCTCTGTAGTAAATACACTTCCTTTTTGTGTACGATATTGTTCAATATACTGTACTTAAAATACACACAGGTAACATAAACGGCTCTATGCTATTTTATGTCCTTCCTCTTTAGTGCAGTTTCAACCTCTTCTGTAGTTGGTGAATCTTTACTTATTTAGTTTCTAAAGCCTTAAAGAAAACCCCACTAACCTTAATAAAGTTGTTATTCTGCTTTGAGTAGTTGCTTCTATTTTGTTTTAAAATATCTAGGCTCTATTTAAAACTAGACCTTTGATTCCCTCATAGTCAGAATAAAGAATCTGGAGGGTGACTCACTGTGGAATTTATTTGCCTGGTAAACTGGGTATTAATCTGGCCTACAATACACTTGCTCCAGATTTTGTTCAAGTGTAAGGTCATACTGTGAAGCTGTTTTTCATTTTGTTTTATATGTGTTAATATAATGCCTTATGAATTACCCTAGAGTTTTGTTCTGACAGCTAAAAAGCATAATCGTTTTTCCTTTCAAGGAGATTGAAAGCAAAGCAATTCACTCTATATTTGAAATGATTTATCTGGGATCCTTTCTCTCACATCTTGCCTTAATGTTTATAGAGAATATTCTTTGAATTTTTACTGGTAGCATTGTATATATCAAGCTCTTTGCCTCTTTGCCTGTTTCTCAAAATTGAATCCATTTTACGTTATGATCTTTTAGAGTTTATTGGCAAAACTGCCTGCAGAGTTAATGGGCACCATACTATAATTTTGATAGGAAAGAAATAGTCTCCTGAGAATTAAATCAGAGTTTTCCTGATAGAAAAAAAGAAAGATCCTTCTACTGTCTCCTAAGGAACAAGAGACAAAGTGAGACATAATTTTTCAAGCATTTAATTATAGGACAATGTGTCTGTATATAATGACTCTAAATGAATGATATAATTGCAAAAGATACAGTGTCAGTCTCTGAAGAGAGAAAAATGACCATGTATTTTTCTAAACACATGTAAAAATAAAAGCTAAATAAAAACTAACATCCAAAGGTACATAAGATGGGTGCCAAATGGTGATGATGGTGGTGGTAGTGGTGGGAAGTGGTACTGTTGATTAGAGCTAATAGTTATGAAGTGCTTAGCAAGCATCTGGAATGTTCTGAATGCTCTATGTGTATGAAATTATTTAATCCTCACAAAACCATATAAAGTAGGTACTGTGATTGTTCTTATAGGCTGCAGAGATTAGGTAACCTGCCCAAAGTCACAGAGATAGTGCAACAACTGGGTTCAAACCTGGTTTTCTTGTTCCAAAGCCTGTGCTTTTAAACACAGTGCTAAATGATGTAAGATTTAAGAAAACTTTAGAAGACTTCAAAGAGAGAAGAAATTACTTCCAACTGGGGTTACTAAAGAAGGTGTTGTACAGAAGGTGGGCTTCAGTTGATTGTGGAGGCCGATTAGCTGATTGTAGTTGTATCGAAGTACATCCTGTGGCTGGCTCTGGCCTCGTTGTTCCCTTGGCACCAAGCACTGGACCTGGTGCACGCCACACACATGAAGATTAAATGTAATCTAAATTGCTAATTATTTCGTTATCTGTATCCCTACTGATCTGGCAATACATTTGAATATGACACTGTATTTAACTGGGCATAAATTTTTAATTTAATTTTTTATTTTTTACTTTAGGTACATACTATACCTGGCATTTCTCCCCATGTTATCCCTCCCCCCTCCCCACCCCCCACTGTCTCTCCCCTACCTCCCTCAACTGCACCCAGTGTGTAATGCTCCTCTCCCTAAGTCCATGTGTTCTCATGACATAAACTTTTAAAAAACCTCCATAACACATAAATGCACATAAATATGTTCTGCTCAAACTTTCCTCTTCAGTGAAACCTTTTTCATAAACCCGTATAAGTCCATTCACTTTTCTATTTGCTCAGTATAATTCTAATAGCTATAAGGAAGTGGCTTATATTTGTTTGTGTTCCAGCTCTTTAATATTTACTTGTTCTCTTCTTATTTTATATTCTTCTAGGCCAAAGTCATAGTAATAAATTTTATTTAGAATTTTGGCTCCTTTATGTATTTGATTATAGTAATCCAGTTAACTACTAACAATAGATAAAAGTAGATAATATAAAAAAGGATGAAGCAACAAAGGAGATTCAGATATGCTGTTTACTATGTTTAAATAACACTACCCATAGTTTTTAGCAATCAGCAGGGTTTCTGTTGAAGATCTTAAAAATCTTTACACCCAAGGAACTTATAGCTTTGTGTTACATATAAAAGAAATAACTGAAGACAATATTTGTATTTTTAAAGAATGATGGTTTTAGTCTGACACTTGTGGTTGGAAATCCCAGCTCTGTTGCCTCTGGTCCAATGTCAAGGGGAAAGTTAGTAAAACTCTTAAAACATCAAATTACTCACACATTATAGAATTTTAATGATAATTACATAATATAAACATAATTTAAGGTATAAATACTTAGTATAGTATCTTTTGCACAAAGAGAATTTAATAAATGGTGATAGGGACTGTAATTATTACTGTTTTTTATTGTGGAAGGCATTCAAAGAGGTTCATATAATTATGTTGGTTGGAGCTTTCAGAAAAAAAGGCTTAAAGATTGACTTAGGGAGAAAGTGGGAAACATTCCAGCAAGAGAAAGAGCATGGCCAAAGACATAGGGAAGGAATAAACCTGTCTCCTATTAAACTACGTAAGAAGTTGGCCAGCGTGGTGAGAAGTAGGAGCATTAGACTGATTGATAGAGACAGGCATATAGCCAAACAGCATTACTTGCACGCCTACATGATGTTGGGATATACAAGTGCAGACTTGCGTTTTTTTCTGAACATAAATGGTCACTGCTACTCATGGAAGCAGGACCAGTAAGGGATCTTTGATTAAAAAAAAAAAAAACACAGTTAAAAAAAAAAAAAGAGTAGTGAATTAATGGCTCGTAAACGGGCATTGGGGCATGACGAAAGTGGTATTTTAAGAAGACTCGACCTGGTTGGGATGTGGGTAGTCTGTAAAAGGAAGGAGTTCTAGGCAGGAAGGCCAAGAGTGAGGCTTTTGTGTAGTAATCAAAGATGATTTGATGCACAGCCCACCAAATAATGATGGAAGCAGTAGGAGTGCCAGGTGAAGAGATCAAGAAGCTGAGAAGCTGTGAGAGATGACTTAAAATACAGAAGAGGTGTCAAAAACAAAAAAGTCACTGTACTCTGTAGGTTCTAGTTTTTGTTTCTAATATTTAGGCATTTTAACACTTAAAAAGTAGTGTTTCAAAAAATTGTAGTGACTGCTGTAAAACAACATTGCCCTACGGTTCTTGTAAGAGATTGTGATAATATGAAAGGTTCACTTAACTGAAAATTCAGAGTTTAAATAACAAGATCTTCTAAATCTTATCAAATCTTAAACCACATTGTTTAAATTGAGTTTTATCATAACTATCTCTCCTTTAAGTAAATTACTTTCTGATGTGCTAGGGAAAAATCCTTTCACATTAACCAGATGAAGTAACATCAGTTTGTTTTTGAAATTGTCTATTTTATTATTTCATCATTCCTTCTTTCTGAAAAAATGAAACAAAAAAATCTATAATTAGATCTTTTAATAATCTCAAAGATAGAATGAAGATAATTTAAAGTAAAATATTGGGATCTTTTTACAAATGAAGCGGAGGCAATTTGTGCTACATTACTCAAGTTGATGCCTTGAAACTTGACCAGGAAAAAGTCACTTTCTCAGGGGGTAAAAACATTATTCATATTACAGGGAAGTGTAGTCCAGCATCTCATTTTAAAAAGCTATTGGTCTTTTATTAATGCCAATGGCATTAGGATAAGGTTTTGTTTTAGCACATTCTTGTCAAATATTTCTAAACAAACATAGTTGCAGAAATAATGCTTCTACTTTTCATTGCTAAAGAGAAATAATGGAATGAAAGAGTCATGGAAATAAAACAATTTAGATATGGCTACAAAAACAAAATAGTTTCAAACTACTAACTTTTTTTAAAATCAAGCTTTTCGTTTTCGTTATTTTACTCAAGATTGCAGGTTTAAGAATGTAAACTTCAGAGTGAAACTGAAATGATTTAGTTTTTTAAATGGATGATAAGCTATTGTTTTAGTTTTACATGCATACCAAAAAACACAGTTATTACAGATGGGATGTTTTATTGATATTATTTCCCAAATATATTTTGTGGTCCTTTATTTTAAATTATATAATATACCGGATTTTTGATATTTGGCGGGTACTAAGTATCATTTAACAAACTGTACATATGATGAAATAAAGCAGTCACAATATTTAGAACTTTAGAATATAACATAAAAAATAAGAGGATAATTACTTTATGATGGCACAAAATTGATGTGATTAGGTAACAGTTACCAAGAAATAATATGGCTACCAGTTTTTATTATTTTGGCTCAGATGGAACGTTTAAAAAATATAACAAGGGTAACGTTCAATTAAAAACAATTTTTAGAAATCTATTCTTTCTGGCTTTGCATCTTACCCCTTTGACTAGGAAAAAAAACTGTCTAGAGATGAAGAATGTGAGCTTTTGTTACAGAGTTTGCACCATTTCCTAGGGTAGAACCCTAGTGACAGTCTTTTTTAATCTTTGCGGTAAATTATTAATTATTCTGTTTGCTTGGCTTTGCTATCTGACGGTATCATTATAGAGATTACATGGCACTACTCCATTTCATCAGGAAGTTGCATTTTTATTTCTTACCTAAAGACTACATTCAATCCAGTTGGAGGATAGCCTGAGATGTGTGGCAATGACTTGAAAAATAATTGCTTTTTCTTAATCTTTAGATGACGATTCCTAATTTAGAAAAACCCAGTAGTTGCTCACCAACAGCCTGGGTAACATCTTTTGTATTGAAAGATCACACTGGTGACTGTTTATTTACAAGGGTCTAAACATGCGTATCTTTATGGCTTTCTCCTGTCACAATGAATCACCAGCTATAAGTTGTCCTTTGTTGGTTTTGGGAACAATCAAATGAAACCCAGCAGGAGATCAGGGAGTGCATTGTCCAAGAGTGTAAAAATGCTGTGTTGATGACAGATCATACTGTTTTTATTAAAGCTAAGAACATTGACTTTACTTTGCTTTTTGACCCTGGTACTCTACTGTCAAGGTGATTTTATTTCTACAAATTTTCCTTCGCTGGCCTCATCAATGATTCACCATAAAACATTAGACAAATTCCGATCATCTGTATATGATTATAGCAGGTTCTGTTGTGCTGCTCACTGCAACTAAAAAGATATTTTTCAGCTTTGTCTAAAGGGAAATCAATTTGCTAACATTCTTCTTTTGCACAATGTCTGCTTGTTTTAATACCCAATTAATTACAAAATGATTTTAACTCAATGTAAAGTATCTTGGTGTGTCATTTAATAACATCTGCTAAATAGTTTAGGTTATCTTCATATATTTTTAAAAGAGAGAAAAATACTGTGTTTAGTAAATAATGATATATATGGGTAAGATATGTGGAATTATCTGGTCTGTTTAAGACGTAAATGTAGTGCAGCTCTCAGTTCTCAGAGTTACAACTTGTATGACATTTAGAAAATTGTTTGAAAATAACCTAAAATGTAACTAGATAAAACTGGTGATATATACAAGATAGTGAAGCTGTTAACATTACTGTACAAGCAGCAGTCTGTTGGAGGACCAGCCACTTCGACTCATCTTTCTCTTGTAATCTCAATTTGGTTTTCATTATGTCATTTCTGTGGTGTGGTGCTTATTCTGTGACCTAAAATAGTTACACACAGGATAAAGAAGATTTAGTACATTCTTTCAGGAAATATATATTCTGTAAGTTCATATAAAACAATAAAAATGATGATTAACTGAGTGTCTATTAACTGCTGGGTGCTTTACATACATTATCTCAGTTACTCTAACCCAGCGACATGGTGTATTGATGATAAAACTGAGTCTCACAATGGTTGAGTAGCTTATGCAAGATTTCAGAACTAGAAAGTGGCAGAACAGAGAATTAAATGCAGATTTGCCTAACTCAAGGCTAGTACTTTTCCTACTGCCCTGCACAGGTTAGAAAGCCAGAGACTCCATGCTTTCACTGTGTAATATGCAATATGCTACTGCTGTGAGAAGCTTGGGTTGCATATACTTTCCCCGCACAATTCTTAATGGCTACATCTTGCTTAATTAACTAAAAATGTTTCTTTGTACCAATTGGGCACCCCCTAAGGCCTATTATTTCAACCTCTTTCCCTAGTGTGTCCTTTCACATGCCCTGAACCCCAACAATTTGCACTTAATACTGGTTCACAATATGCTTTTTGATTATTTTTCTTAGGGAAAAATATCTTTCCCCTACTCTTGCTTTCCGTTATAGAAAACTTTTTCCTGAGCACATTATTGGTGTCCTTCTGTCTCACATTTCTCCACCTCTGGGCAATTGGAGTGACTTCTGAAGAATGAATTTGGGAATAATGACTGAGCATGCCCTATCTCTACCATCCTTAATTTGGGACCTCACTGCTGGGATTGGCACCTTGCTTGGCCAGGGCGCTGCTTGGGGCTGCTGCTGTTGGCTGGGAGAGTCTGTCTAATTCTGGGATTCCATTAGCAGACACATTTGGCTTTTGAACGAAGCTGCATCCTTCAACATGGCATCTATTAATAGAGCAATGAAGTTCTTGGTTTGGCTTCTATGTATATTCTTTGTTTTATTTCTTAACTTGTTTTGAACTTGGGTGGGGAAGGAGGATGACATTTATTGAGGGCTCTCTCTGAGATTCCAAACATGCTCTTCCTGCGACCTAGATTACCTCCTTCGATATCCTCCTACCAAAGTCCCATTTAACATTAAATTCCCTCTTAAATGCTTTTTTCATCTGTGAAGTTTCCTCTTATGATGGCCCCATGTGGATAGACTCTTTCCCTCCTTCAAATCTCCCTGGTTCTTTGTTATTACATCTTCAAGTAATATTTATCATAGCCCCTATGATTCACTTATTTACTCACTTTATAAGTATGAAGTCATACTGCATGCATTGTCCTTGTTTCTGGGGTTATAGCAGTGAACAATTCAGATTGGATCCCTATCTGTCTTGAAGTGGTAGCTTAGCAGAGTAAGCATGGATTGGAAAGTAATGACAAGTGGTATGACAGGTAAATGGAAGTGCAGGTACTCCGGGTAGTAGACCATATGCTAGGGGTGCATAACCCACACCAGGGCAAGAGGAAGGTGGCAACAAGTTCTCAGCCTGGCTGTGCTCCTTTCTGGAGCTTTAAGACTTCTTCCAAGCTTCTAAGTCACAAGAAGAACATTTAGGCTCATACCTGAAAAATGAGTAGGAGTTACATGGGTGAATGGGCTAAATGGCTAGGAGGTAGGATGTGGAAAGAAGAATACCTCCCAGGGCAATAAACTAGCAGTTTCAAAGAGTTTGGAAGTGAACAGAAAATAGGACATATCACAAGTATTGGAACTAGACTGCATTCTCAGTGAGCAGAACATCACACAATATATTAAAGATTTGTGGAAATGAATTATTTTTCATTAAAGTGAGTTCCCTTAATCTTTACTCTGGAATACTCAATAATAATAAAAATTATTTTCAGAAGATATATCATATGTCAGGTTATCAGTTAGCATTACATATACATTAGTTTATTTAATCTTTCTACTAATCTTATTATGGCACTGTTATCTCAATTTTGAAGATAATAAAACTAGATTCAGGTACAGTAAGTAATTTGTCAAAGGTAATAAAACTAATAAGTGCAGAGCCCAGGAGCCATGAGTCAGCTCATTCCAATGTCCTCTCTTTGTATGACAATTACGACTACTGCTGTGCCACTACAGAATCATCTCTAATCAGTGTTTACTATGTGCAGTTACTGTTCCAAGTACTTTATGTACATTATCTTAGTTAATCCTCATAACAGCCCTAAGAGATTGGTAGTGTTGTTTATTATTCCTGCGTTACAGGGTAAGACATTCAGACACAGGGGTGGCTAAGGAGCTTGACTAAGTTCATAGAGCTAGTAGGTGACAGGGTCAGGATCTGAATCCAAGCTGCTTCTCTATACAGCTCAAGGTTCTTAGTTATAGTTTAAAAATGATAGTTATAGTAAAGATTTTTGCCTGTGTACTAAAAGTCTTGGAGAAAGAAATGATAAAAAGTGTGTAGCCTTTCAGAATAATTGGATTTATAGGAGACATAAAAATTATTTTAGAAAGACCTGATTTTAAAAGTTGGTGTATGTTCAAATATGAATATTACTTAGAAACAGTTTATAAAAGTCCATTGAGTTAAAAGAAAATGGGTAGTCGTTAGTAAATAGTTTTGCCTAGTTGGTGTGGCCAAGAATCCAAATTCTGCCTGGAAAGGTCATTTTGAAATGGGAGATATGGGATGGCAGGAAGAAGAGAGGCAGTTTTAAGATTCATGATTAGGACATGCCATTTGATTTACAGGGCATTAGATACATTTTTATTTTCTGAAAACAGCTTCAAGAACAACGAGATGGCTTAGAATTATTATAATATTTGTAAAACTATAGATTGTTTTTCATCACCATACACATTGTATGCAACACGATATATGGAATTTTTCTTTGGGGAAATTGATAAAGTAGAAAATTGCCTAGATATACACTACTCAGAGATTTGCTTTTATAGAACTTTAAGATTTTAAAGGTCACAGAGGATTCTGAAAATTACTTAGCAAATTCATTCCTTGTGACAGATTTTGGAATTGCTCCTATGATGTATGTGGGAGTATAAAGGCACCTGAAGCGATAGTCCTAGGAGGTTAACCCTTAGAAGAAGGAGGAGGCCTCCATTTGCCTTGAGCCATGACTCATTCCTTACAATCCTTCACCGCACATCTTTGTTTTCACTTCATTTTCTCAGATTTTAGCGTCTTCAAAACTGCCTCAGAGGTACCTGCAGGACCTTCCTGAGACTTAAACTCTGGTCCTCTTTGGTCTGAGCAGTGCTCCCTTTGTTTTTTGCATCAAAAATTGTCTGCTGATCCCAGCTCTTGACATTTTTGATCTCTTTTTAACATGTAATATAACAAATCTTGCAAACCTATTAATATTATATCAGTAGGAAAAGTCTAACACCTGTTCTTCTCTCATGGGTAACAGAAGTACAGCTCAGTGCTATTTTTTTTCCTTAAAAATTTGAGGTCAAGGATTTAGGGGTGGGTAGGCTATGAAGATAATATTTTCTGGATGGGTAATATTTTCTAGCTGTTTCATTTTGGACAAACCATTGCAGTTTTCTGGGATTCAGATTGATCAACTCTAAACTGGAGATAGGAATACTTACTCTTACTAATTCATATTACTAGAAGGAATAAACCCATTTAAGAAATTGTTATTTTATAAAAAGCACTTGATTGGGGGTTTTTGAAGGCAATGAGTCAAGCCTTTACTATGTAGTAGGCATTCAGTGAACATGTTTATATCTGAAAGTATAAGTGTGTTATGATTCAACATAGTAACAACAAGGGAATTTCAACTTAGGTTGAAAGGAGAAGGTGGTGAGAAGTTTGTGTCTGTGTATAAGTCAGGTGGGGTTTTGCAAGCTTCAAATCATATGGGCTGAATAAATCATAACATGTCAGGAGAGGAGGAGAAAGAAGGAAGATGAGGAGGAAAAGAGATTTGGATTTTGAAGGGAAAATGAGTTCAGTTTTGAATTTGGTATGCTTGTGAGGAATCATGTGCAAATTTTTAGTAGGCCATATGGAGATGGAATTCAAGAGATAAAGTTTTGGGAATTAGCCCATCATTTGGAAGGATATGCCGAGTTAGAATAAAGAGGGCTAAGTATGAAATTCTCAGAGAAATCAATACTTAATAAGTTAGCAGAGGAGGATGAATTCTTCAAATTGGGATGAGTTTGAGGTTGAATTCAGAGAAGGCGACATTTCAGGAAGAAGGAATTTCTTCAGTAGTTTCAAATGCTGCAGAGAAAGTCAGTAAGATGAGGATGAACAAAGCACCGGCTCACTGCTTTTGGTATAAGAAGTCACACTGGAGATTTTGGGAGTCCAAAACTAGGGAGAGAAGCCGAATGTTGAGAATAGAATGAGGGGTAAGGAACTATGGGCTTAATGCCTGGTTGATAAAATCATCTGTACCACAAGCCCCTGTGACACATATTTACCCATGTAACAAACTTTCACTTGTACACCTGAACCTAAAACAAAAACACAAAAAGAAAAAAAAAGAATGTGGGGTGAGGAACGGAACAGTGATCATGGAAAGTGCTTCAAGAAGTTTATCTGAAAGAAAGGAGAAAGATAAGGCAGTAGTTATGAGACTCACAAGGCTGAGGGACTAAGAACGCTGAGCCTATTTCCACAGGGCTGGAAAGGCTCTGCCAGAGATGGAGGGTGGGGGAGAGAGCTAGAGACAGAAAAGAAGAAAGAATTGATGTGCCTGTTTTGCCTGGTGAGTAAGAACATAGATTTTAGGGTCAGACTATCTAGGATTGAATTCCAGCTTTACTACTTGCTATTATTATGAGTTTCAGCAATTTACATCCAATGTCTTTGTGCTTCAGTTACCTTATTTGCAAAATAGAGACAATAGTAGCTTTCATGTAAGCATTAGTGAGTTAATATTAGATATTGTCTAGTGCTTAATAAATGCTATGTAAGTATAGAATTCTACAGAAATTATACTTAAAAAATAACCATAAACATAAATTTAATTTAATTTTCATTCTCTAAATATGCTAGCAATACTGTGGCCTGCTAGTATCCTTACATTGTAATTTAATAAAACACTTTCTAAAAGCCAATGTGGCAATAGTGGGAGTAACGGTATTTAATTCGTCTGATTTTTCTCTTAACAGGAGGTAATTAAGGAACTTTTGCCCCTCTAAGTCTAGGATCTTGAATTTTCTTTTAAATTTGGCATCATCAAGTACCTTGTTTTATCATAGAGGCACATATAATTTAATTCAAATTGATGGGAATTCTTTTCAGAAACCAGCTATAATGATAAATATTTTATAATAATTATATACTTTTTTGGGAACCAATATAATTTTCTCTTGCTTAATTGATTATCATGTGAAAATTAAGAAACTCAGCAAATAATACATTACAGTATAATCAATCTAAGTTAAGAACAGAAAATATACCTTCAACCACCCTAAAAATAGAATCTGGCTAATTGCAGTGGCACGATCTCAGCTCACTGCAACCTCTGACTCCCTGGTTCAAGCAATTCTCATGCCTCAGCCTCCTGAGTAACTGGGATTACAGATGCCTGCCACCATGCCCAGCTAATTTTTGTATTTTTAGTAGAGATGGGGTTTCACCATGTTGGCCAGGATGGTCTCGATCTCCTGACCTCCTTGTCCATCCTCCTTGACTTCCCTAAGTGTTGGAATTACAGGTGTGAGCCACCATGCCCAGCCCAGAGTGTGATGTCTTAAACTCCTTATGCAAAACAGCAAAAGCAGCCACACAGTGACAAGTGACAACTGGCCTATGAGATGCTTTTCAGCTGTCTTTTTCACTGGCTAGTAATGGACTTGAGCACTGCTGGGCAGGATCTCTTTTGTCTTCAGAGTTTTTTTCTTTTCTCTTTTCTTTCCTTCCTTTTCTCTCTCTTCCCCCACCCCCTTCTTTCCTTGCTTCCTTCCTTTTTTCCTTTATTCTTTTGTTTTCTTTTTTTTTCTTTGAGACAGTTTTTATTATGTTCTTATTATATTTTCAGAGAAGGATGAGCAGCATGCTGGAATGGTTTAATTTCCTGTCATAGTAAAATGATCATTGTAATGTTTCTTGCCTTACTATGAGTTCTGGCCTAAATATTTTATCTGTTTATGTAATATTCCAGAACATTTCTTTTTACTTAATATAAGTTGCTGCTGTTTACAGAAATATATATTTTTTACATTTTTGTGATATGTTTTAATAAAATAATAAAGGTATATATGTGTTCTAGAAATTCTGAACTATCTGTGCAAAAATAACTTTTATATATAGAATAGTGACCAACCTTCCAGTTCCCATATAAAAACAAAGAATGATTTTTGATTTACTGAGCAGTAAATGCATGAATTATATAATTTATTAAACAGAGGGTTGTAAAAACATCTGTGAATTAAAGAGTTACATATCCACTATTTATAATACTTATGTACCATATCCAACAATAAAATATTTTATCTGCTTTTTGGCTTTCCTCCACAACCATTTATTGAATGCTTACTCCATTGCCAGGCCCACTTTTATAACAAGTTGAGTAGAGGCACAGGGACTCTCCCTGGCCCTATACAACAGTTATCTAGTGTTCAACAAATTACCACAAGTTCAGAATTTTTTAAAAACAGAAACTTTTCATCTCAAAGGAATCTGGGTACAGCTTAGCTGGGGCCTGAATTTAGGCTGTGTTCAGGCTACATCAAAGTTTGGGCAGGACTGAGTTCTCATCTAGGGCTTGAGATTTTCTTCCAAACACCCTAGTTGCTGGTAGAATTCAGTTACTTGAGGTTGTGTGACTAAAGTCTCCCCCCCCCTTTTTTTTTTGCTGGCTGTTGGTCACGGACCACTCTCAGCAGCTAGAGGCTACCTTTACTTTCTTGCTGTGTGACCTTCTCCATACACGTGGTGTCTACAACATGATTGTTTGCTCCCTCAAAACAAGCAGGGAGCCTCTAAATGTTGACATATTTCATTATACAATTTGAAACAAAAAATTGCACTCATTGATGTTATGACCAATCTCATCAGAAATGTTGGGAAGCTGGCAAATTTACATTGGTGAGTTTTAAAAAATTCTAATTTCCACATAGAAATATGGATTTCTCATTGGCAACATAAGCTAATGTTTTTTTTTTTTTTGAAGTAATAGGGTCAGTTTGTTCATTTCCTCTCTCATGTCCCAAGATAATGACTGCCAAATACTGTAGTCTGAATAACTATGACTATGACTTGTTAGTTGTTTTTTTAAGGAAAAATGGTGTTTCATGAAAAACGTGGCTTGTTCAGCTTGCACACTGAATAATCATCTCCCATTGGCTTTTCTTTGTGAGAATTATTATGTTCTTATTATATTCTCATCTTATGTTTGGTATTCAGATCCTTTAAGAGGGCCAGCGAGGTCAAAAACACTTTAGTAATGATATTAAGATGTTATTTTCCTTTTTCACTGTGTTAACAGTTGGAAAGCAGTGGTAGGTGAGATGACTGGCACCCTAGCATGAATCAAGGCAGGGGCATCACACTGCTAGAAGCCATAGTCCGCTAGTTCACCAGCATAAACAATAAACAATGCCAGTTTCACTTAAGAATGTCCTTGATAAAACAGGACCTTGATGAAACTTGGCCCCTGAATGCAAGTGTTTTGTTATTTTAAGTGAGGGAATAGGAACCACACAGAAAGCTTTCACATTTTAAATATTTATAGATGGTCCACTTTTCCTTTGTACTCTTTTATTTTGATTTAATGTTGAGAAACATTTAGTTCATTAATATACCTAATAAATATTATATTCTAATTTCACTGTATGCTTTAAAAACACTTTACATTTTCAATCCATGTAGTTTCTTTTGCTTTGTTGTATTAAAGATGATCTAACATTTTTTTATGACCTAACATTTTTCCTTAAATTACTAATTTGTTCTCCTAACATCATTGTCTCAGAAAGCTTTTATCTTATTTTACAGTTTAACATATAATTTGAAGAGGCATACATTTAGAATAATAAAGAACAAAATTATTTTAACCTTTGTAACATTTGTAGGTCACCTGAAATTCTAAAGAGAAGAAAAAAACAAACAAACAAAAAATCCTCAATCTCTTTAAACCCTAATATTCAAGGCAGAATTTTAGTGTTATAGCATAGTTTTGGTTATTTCAATTTTATTAACTATTTGAGTCTCTAGAGATGTTTTATTATGATTTTATTGAAGATATTCATTATTTTGGTTATAGAATAGATTTTAAATAATTTGACAATAAGCCTGGATTTGGGAACAAGATACTAATGGAAAGATAACTGAATTTGGAGTCAAAAGACTTGGTTAATGTTTGAATTGTTTCTCTTGGAAGCTTAAAGTCCTTATACAGGTTTTTGTTGTTGTTCGTTTGTTTTTAGCTGCTTTGAATTCAAAGTATTTTTAACATGTAAAGCAAAGTCTAATTATTACCTATTCCAGAGATATGCTGTAAGATTTGGATAAGATAATAGAATGTACCTTGTCTGGTTTGCAGTAGGTGCTCAATAATTGTGAGCAAAGCTAGCTCTCATTTGTAATAATATATCTCCAAGATAATTCTTTCTGAGTTATGGTTCACCATGGGACATCCAGAAAAAAGGACCTTTCTCAGAGTATTTTATAGGAAATTTCCTAAAAAATAAAACAAATATGAATAATATAATTTTGATATACATATTTTATATATCCTTAATGAAACCAGTAATGTATGAGCAATTTGCAAGTTGTGTCTTTGGTTAAATGTATTTTTCTTCTACATGTTAATTTATTTACTCTTCTGTAAAAATGATTTAAATTTTCATCCAATTAGAAAAAAATAGTTTATGAAATGAAAGAATGCTGAGAGAAATGAAAAAAAAAACCATATATTTGTAATTAGGTAGGCAAGTAGCATTTAATCCTATTTTGATAGACTTTTTGATAAAAGTATTTTTTTCACTTATTTAATGAAACCATATATTTCCCTGGGAGAGGAATAAACTCTTAAAATTACTTTTAGTTAATACAAGAAACAAAACTACACATATAAGTTGACAAATATAAATTATATGGAGTCTTTCTGGTAGTTATATTTAGTATACAAAAATAAAATTCACATGGATTTATAACAGTTTAAAGATATTTTACATATCTAAGGGTCATAAGTTCATCATATACTTTGCTAGAATAATAGAATAGAATAAGTAGAATAATAGCACTTTAAAAAAAAACAATGCTGACTTCTGCATTTATTTTCTCAAGGAAAAGGACACACATTTCAAACATTTCAAATGCATATTTTGCTCTAAAAGCCTTAGACCTATTAGGAGGCAGAAAGCAACTTTGTTCATAGGTTGCCCTCAGAATAAGTCGTGAGTTTTAGGGATGAGCCAAGCTGGCATGCAAAAGGGGTTGCTGTTGATCTTTTATACTAATTTTGGATTAATTGTGATCTACAGCACTGCGTAAACATGCTATCCTAGTGCTTTAGCCTCTCCACAGCTAAACATTAATCCTTCTTAATGCTCTAAGTCAACTTTTAGTCCTTAGCAGAATTTACCTTAATCTCTGGGTAGTAAGTTAACTGATTTACAAAACATAATCCATGAGCCCAGAATCTTAAGGATGTGTGAGCAGCAGCAACCTACCTTTACAGAATTGACTGGGCTTTATCCTTTCACTGCAACACAGCTGATAAAGGAGACGATCCCAAAACTCTGAATTTTTAGAATTTGTTTTTTTTTGTCATATTTTAATATAACAACAGATCAACAGCTGAACCAAAGTGTGTTGAAGTGTGTGTGTGTGTGTGTGTGTCTGTGTGATTTTGATTTGTAATTTTCTAAGTATTTCTAATAGGAGCCAATTGTTTCTCTGCTTTGTATTTTTCTGCCTTAGGTCTTTGCCACTAATGTAGTCAGTCATCTGAATTAGTGACAGATTTTTCTTCATGCTTAGGTACCATTTTATTTTATTTCCTAATAATTTAAACATGTGCTTTATGATCGTGGAAAGCTGCCCTGTATACTACGTCTGGTTTTAGTCTTTCAAATTGGAGTACAACCATCAGTATTAGCGATGACAACCTCAGAGGGTTCTATCATGTAGTTTAATTTTGAAAATCATTCATTTAGCTTGGATTTTAAATTTGAAGCTCACTTGACTGTCAGGGTCTTCAAAGATTATGTCTTCTCTTATTTCAAGCCAGCCAGCAGGCCCTTTTACATTTAGTGCTTTGCTCTATCCCACTCCACTCAATGTTTTCTGGCTTCTTGTATACCTCCCTCCTCTATTAAGATTTCTCTGAAATTGCTGATGTTAGATGTGTCTAGCTTCCCCAAGTTGATAGGTGACATCTCATATATAGTTTGTAAGTATTGTTCTTCTTTACTAAATTCTGACTCCAAAAACCTGGATTCTCTTCAGACAATTACACATGCTCATATTGCTTTCTTTGAGCTTAGAGAGATTTTTGGAGTTTGGTTGGATCTTTGGATAGCCATCAGTGTAACTTTGAGGCTCCCATTTACTTATTCATACATATGGCAAACACAGCCTGGAATAGAGGCAAGGATAGATGAGAAGGAGCCCTATTACATTTGTGGGGAAAACTTGCAAGATTATTTTGCATTTAGGAACTTTTTCTCCCTTAATATAAATCTCTGTTTCTGAGCATGTGTGTTTCTCATGGGCCATGTGTGTTGTGAGGGTGTTTGTGCATGGGTGTAAACTCACCTGTGTATGCCTGATTCACTGTCACCCTCATTTTTTGCCTCACCCAGGTGAGAAAGCCTTGAGGAAAACTGTAGTGGTGTGCTAAAGCCTACCCTGGATGGGAAATCCTGCCCCTGGTACAGTGCTAGCATAGTTAAATGTAGTCTTTGGAAAATGTATTCACAGGGATTATTTTGTCACATAGATTCTCTAGTAGAGAAAGAAGAGTGTTGCTAGACAGAGATAAAATCCTGAGAGTAGAAGATGGGAGTTGTCTAAAAGGAAGTTAGTGAAGAGTTGGAATAAAGCGATTTGAAGGGTATCACAGAAGGTTAGGGTAGTCCTGGGAATAGGTGTGTAGGCAAAGGGACTAGGACATGTGTACTGAGAGCCCCCTATTAAATGATTTTAATTTTTTGGTTATTTTCCTTTGGACAATAGAGACAGGCCCATAAAGTGCACCATTTAAACATCTCACCTGTATTCCATTGAGATTCTCTTCAGTTAGCCCCAACACTTCATACATTACGATGTATTGTCTAGCCTTGTGTGATGGTGATGTTAACAGAGATGTGGGGGAGGAGAGGGAGTTTGGCCTCTTACACTGAGCCTGCCTGAGCATTCAGCATCCTGTCAACGCAGGCTACAGTTCAGTAGTTCTTGGACAGTATGGGTGGTGGTAGATGCAGCTCGAAAAGAGTCAAGCAGAGCAGAGACTTGGAAGGGAGCTGGCAGCTGGCAGACTCAGGAGTGGCCATTCATGCATTACACAGTTATTTATTGAGCACATATATTTGTTCAACCCTGTTATAGACACTTAAGATAATCAAATAGGGAGTGTAACACAAGAATCCTCACATTGCGAGGCTTACGTTCTAGGGGATGATAGGAATAAGGCAGAAAATAAATAACAGACATGATAAACAAATAAATTATAGGATTTGTTAGAGCATGAGAGGTGTTATGGAGTAAAGAATGCGGCTGGGTGAGGGAGATGAGGAATGCCAGGTAGCAGTGAGCATGAAATGTCAAATGGGTTGTCAGAGTAAGACTAGTTGAATGGATGCAGTTTCACTTTGGGAAGGGCATGGAGGAGGTATATGGAGGTCTGGAGGAAGAATGTTTCCAACAGAGGCAACAATGAGTGCAAATGTCCTAAGGAGGGTGTGTGCCCATGTTTTCCTTAGGGTCAGGAAGGATGATGTGAGAGTGGAGTGGGTGAGGGACAAAGTAGGAGGAGAAGAGGTCAGAGGGGACCTAGAACATGTCCTGCAGGTCTCTGGATTTGTGCAAGGGCTTTCATTTCTATTCTGATTCAAATAGGGAGCTCCTCTAGGGAAGAGACTGATACATTTTTTTTTTTTTTAAACTGTGGTTTCTCTCTTGAGAGTTGATTATAGAGAGGTAAATGTTGAAGCTGGGAGAACTTTAGGTGCTAATGCCTGTTCCATGCCTGAGCAGCGTGTTGTCATATTGATACTAAACATGTTTTACTGTCTACCAAAAGTCTAGGTTTAAGTCTAGGTGTTTATGTAAAACGCAGGCCAGGCGCAGTGGCTCATGCCTGTAATCTCAGCACTTTGGGAGGCTGAGGCAGGTGGATTGCAATGACAGGAGATCAAGACCATCCTGGGCAACCTGGTGAAACCTCGTCTCTAAAAAAAAAACCCCAAAACCAGACAAACAAACAAAAATACTACTGTCAATGGTATGAATTTAGTTTTTAGATACCATGTGAAATGTCGTTTAAAAAAGTTTCCATAATTATCTGTTCATTATTTTTTTCATTTTCCTGATTTCTGTGCTATAATATAAAGTGTGCATTTCATTTTAAATTATATCCCTTGGATTCTAGAGATAAATAGTTTCTATAATATTTTACATTGATGACTTGGAAATCCAAGGTAAAACCTGTCACTCACCAGTGATTTCTGGCGGTCTGAGGAGAATAATAGAAGATGTTAAAGTGAGTGGGAAGTGGGAGTGGAGGACACAAGAGAAATGTAAACATTACTGCAAAGAAGACCTGGAAATAAAGTAGAGCAAATCTGAAAATAATAATGAATACAGATGTGCCTTGTTTTAAGAAAATATTATACATAGAAATTCAAATGTTCAGAGCAGAATTTCTAATTCGACAAGAGAGAAAAAGGTTGTCAAACCTTTTCACTTTACAGGTAAGGAAATAAATGTCCAGCAAGTTCAAGTGGCAGAATTCTGCTGGCAACACAGAGGTCTAACTCACTGCCCTGTGAGGCAAGTCAGTTAAAAGGAGGTGATTACAGGTGTTGTAAAACTGTTCCCCTTTGAATGGCTTGTTCCCCTAGTGATTTTAAATATTTCACAGGCCATTAACCATGCATTAAAGAGACCGATGGTCTTGCAAGACCAAGGTCTTGCAAATTTAGGTGAATTAGAAACAAGAAGAATCTTTGAAATCAGAATTTTAGTTAATCAAAATTTGTGATTTAAAGGTCAATTATTATGTTACTAGTTTTATAAAGTATGATATTTTTCTAGGGATTTACAAAGACTAGCATTCAAATACATTGCAAGCAAGACTGTTAACCAGGAAGGCAGAGGATATATCTACCTGTCTCTACTACAGAGTCTTTGATATAGACACTTGATTTGATTAAAATTAAATTCATTTTAATATATACAGTATAATTCCCACATCTGAGCCCAATGATAATACTGTAAACATATTTACATATTAAATATGACTTGGTCAAGACATTTCTTATTTAAGTAATTGAAATAATTTGTTCTTAGTTATTTGTTCAAACCTTACCACCACACAAAGTATTCTTTGACAATTAGATAATTCAAAGGAAAATGCCAACTTTTAATGTGTGCAGCCACATATACCTAAATCTTCAGATATATACTTATGTATACTAAGTTATTCTCACTAAAAGTTTTCTCCTTACTCCAAAATATCTGTGATAGGATAAAGGATGGAGGCATGGAGAAGCACAGCAGTAAAAGAGGGAAATAAGAAAGTTCTAAATTTCCTCAACAGTGTCCCTCCCGTTTATGCTTTTACACTTTTACAAACTTCTATGTATGTAGACAGAGAGAAGCAGCATGGGGTAGCAGCTAAGAACATGGGCTTCTGAACTTGACATCCAGCTCTGCCACCTGTTCTTTGTGGGAGCACAGGAACTTAATCTACCTGCCTTACAAGGCTGCTGTGAAGACATTAACCCTTAAAACATGCTCAAAGTAAACATTTACTGAAATCGTGAAAATCATAGCGATATCTACTTCAAATATACTTATCTGCCATTTTATTTGAGACAGGTAAGCCAAAGTGCCAAATAAGCCTTAAGTACATTGTTCGGCTCTTTGGCAATAAACTTATAGTCATAAAAAAGTCATTGTTTTCAACTACTATTTTGGAATACACACAAAATATTCTGAAATGTAATCATCGAATTGGAACAGGAATTACATCAATTAGTTAAAACACTGCTCACATCCCATTGCATTTTGATGTTCTTATCTAAAAGCCAAGAGTTTGGCTGTAGAATAATAGAAATAGTTAAGTGGAGAGTAATTAAAACTTATAGCATATAACTTCCTATGTAATAGATAATATTTAAAACTGTGTGCTTATATAGAGGAATTCACAGACATAAATTAGGAAACTGATTTAAGCTCTAAGGGGAGGAAGGCAGCAAATCACACTGCCATGTGTGTACCTATGCAGCAATCTTGCATGTTCTTTGCATGTACCCCAAAACCTAAAATGCAATAAAATAAATGGAAAAAAAAATTAAAACCTACATTGGAATGATGCTCCTTTCCCCCTTCATCTGGAGCTCTTTAATCACTGGAAAGACTCTATTTTTCCAGATAAGATCACATTCACAGGTTCTGGGGGTTAGGATATAGAAATATCTTTTATAGAGCCACCATCCTACCCACTATGAGTACGTTTTCTATGTTCCAAATTATTGCAGTTGATATGTTTGCCAATAATTGTTCTGTCACCGTATAATATAGTCAGCCTATAAGAAACCAGAAGAGCACAATTTAAATTTGTAATTTTAAAGATGTGAAAGCGAATATTCAAAAGCACTGTGTGTTATGCTCATGCTCTTGGGAGCATGATTTCCTTCCCTAGTGTTTCTTCTACCTGAGGCACATCCTTTGCTGCATCACTCTTGGCCTTGCTCTACCTGCCCACTTGAGTTAGGTGCCATGCTAATTTCCCAGGGCTATTGCAATAAATTACCACAAATTTAAACCAACAAATTTCTGGAGGCCAGAAATCCAATATCAAGGTGTCAGCATGGCTACTATCCTTCCGTAGGCTCTAGGGGAGAATCCTTCCTTGCTTTTCTTCTGGCTGCTGGTGGCTCCTGAAATTCTTTGACTTCTGAAAGCATGACTTCAAACTCTGCCTTTGTTCACATGGCCTTCTCATCTTCTCCATCTCCTCCTGCTTTTCCTTCTAAGGACGCTTGTCATTGGAATAACATCCCCTCCAGCATCATCTGCAGATCTTTAATAACTGCAGATTCTTTCTCCAAATAAGGTCACATTCACAGGTTCCAGGGATTAGGATATGAAAATATTGTTTTGGGGGGGGTGGCCATCCCATGCAGTCTGAGTATGTTTTCTGCCTTTCTAGTTAATTGCAGTCAACATGTTTGCCAATTGTTCTGTCACTGTATAATATAGCCTATCTACCTTTCCAGTTTCACGATAGTAGTTTCTTTACTGTTTTTCTTGTCTCCACTAAGAGTTTCCTGTTACCTTTCTGTCTTCTTGATGCCACCCAGTCCTAAAGTTGATGCCACATGTTTTAGGCATTTTTTATTTTTTATTTTTTATGGCTGTACTTCATGTTCAGTGAAAATTTATGTATTATTTATATTACTGGGTAAATTATTTCAAAATTTAAGGACTTAGGACAGTAATCATTTTATTTGCCAATAAATGACTAGCAATAAAATTTATTTGCCAATAATCATTTTACCTACAAATAAATGTTGGTAAATAAATTTACGAACATATTGTCCTGGGCTCAGCTGGGTAGTTCTTCTGTTTGTCTTGCTGGAGCCTTTTGTGTTGCTACAGTTGTATGGTGGATGGGCTGGGGCTGAATAATTTGAAATGGTCTCATTTACATGGTGTTATTGCTGCCTGGCTTCTGTGTTTCTTTATTTCTACATAGTCTCTTATCCTCAAGGAGGGTAGTCTAGGTTTCTTTTACTTTTTTTTTCCTTGAGACTGAGTTTCACTCTTGTTGCCCAGGCTGGAGTGCGATGGCACGATCTCAACTCATCACAACCTCTTCCTCTCAGGTTCAAGGGATACTCCTGCCTCAACCTCACATGTAGCTGGGATTACAGGTATGCACCCCAATGTCCAGCTAATTTTGTATTTTTAATAAAGACAGGGTTTCTCCATGTTGGCCAGGCTGGTCTTGAACTTCCAACCTCAGGTGATCCATCTACCTTGGCCTCCCAAAATGCTGGGATTACAGGAGTGAGCCACTGCACCTGTCTAGGTTTCTTTATATGGTGGTGACATTCAAAAAGAGTGAGAATAGAAATAAAATACAAGTTGAAGTGTAGGTTCAGGACTTATACAACATTATTTCTAGGCATTCTATTGGCCAGAGCCAGTCAGAAAGTTAGCACAGATTCAGTGACTAGGGAAGTAGGAAGCACCTTCCTTTCTCTCGGTTTGGAATCTGTCTGTCTGCAGAAAACACATTTTACTCTCCTTCTCAATGCCTTAGGTCTTACAGCAGTAATTCTTGCTTAGAGAGGTTTATCGCTGTCCAGTGCTGTCAGTGAATAAGTAGGTTGCCTTGTTCAAGTGTTCAGGGGTTTGGGGCTTATGAAGCCTATTGTCTGTGGATATATGTCACATTTTCTAATCTCAACCTTATAAGCAATAAAAGTGGTATCTTGTCCTCCTGCCTGAAGTCTATAACTCTTTTTTTTTAATGGTTCAGAATTCATGGAGACTATAGGGACATTATTTATTGGGCTATACATAAACTCAATGATTATACAAATAGTAAATGACCAAGTAGTTCATAAGGCTCAGTTCTCTTGGCTATACTATTTAGATAAAATATAACTGATATGGTTTGGCTCTGTGTCCCTTCACGAATCTCATGTCAAATTGTAATCCCCAAGTGTTGGAGGAGGGACTTGGTGGGAGGTGATTGGATCATGGGGGTGGATTTCCCCCTTGCTGTCTTGTAATAGTGAGTGAGTTCCAAGTATGTAGCACTTCCCCTTTTGCTCTCTCTCCTGCTCTGCTTCCCCTTGGCCTTCCACCATGATTATAAGTTTCCTGAGGCCTCCCCAGCCATGACTTCTGCACAGCCTGGGGAAGTGTGAGTGAATTAAACCTCATTTCTCCATAAATTACCCAGTCTTGGGTATGTCTTATAGCAGTGTGAGAATGTACTGATACAATTATCCTGGATATATACAAAAATCTGACACTCCGATTCAAATCAAATACTCTATAGCATTCAGAAAGTATTTGGAAAATGGTAATAAAAAGTCCAAAATAATACATATTATGAATACAGCAGCTTTCTTGTGAATGAAATGTTTGCACAAAATAATAATGAAACATTTAATTATAGGTCATGTTTGCTGTAAATATATTGTAAGTACTATACTTAGGGATTTGCATGTGGATAAGAAAAATATGTAGGAACTTAGTTACTCTTAGTTGACAATATGAAGTATGATAGAGGAGCGTAATAAGGTTAGTAAACCTCTAAATGATGTTAGCATTTTATGTGCTCCATATAGAATATTAGCCACAGACATTTGTGTTATTTATTGCTGTCATTATGCATTTTTTTAATCCATGGCAACCTCTCATAAACCATATTTTAAGTTCAGATGATGAAAGATACGATTTCAGATTTTGGTTTAAAGGATCTTAATGATATTTTTATTATATATTGGGCCTGATACTGTTTCAGACCATGTCTTGCAATTTCTATGCTTATTGAAGTTGCAATTAATATTCTTCTATATTCTCTTGACTATGGATATATTCATAGTATTGCTATAAACTACAGTATAAATATATTTCTTTTAGACTTTGGCTTCAAATGAATTATATCTTTAAGAATAAAAAAACCATCTTTTTTTTTATCCTGTTACAAGGGTTTAAAGGCAGCAATGGACTATGTAACATGTGACTATGTGTCTTTGTTTTTCCATGTATCTCATTTAGACATTAGGCCTCACAAGTCTAGCAGATTTAAAGCAAATCCACAGGACATGAGAGAGCATGAATGCAATAGTAATTATATCAGAACAGCAATTCTGCTCCTTTATTTTGTCATTTCTGTTATAATGGTTTCTGTGTCAAAAATCTTTAAAATAAAAAAAGAACATGGCCAATAAACCTTTCTAATATAAGAATTTTAAGCGATTGTATATTATTACACACACAGACACACATATACACACTTGCTTGACAGTAGGTGAATATTTAAATTGTTTGATTTGAGTTGTTCACTAGATTAGAAAATATTGTTCTTAAAGCCAAGGTTGAGAGTTCAGATTCCAGGTGGGTAAGAAAGTTTTGTATGGAAAGAAACTTTGTTCCAAAGTCATGAATTGCCCACTTAATCCTAGTCCATAATCCAGCATATGCATTATTTCCTGTCAAGTCAAGTGGGCTGATGATTTTGTGCAAACTTATCACGAGGACCAGAATGACCACTCAGCAAAAGCCTTAGAGCTGGTGAGCCACTAGCAGTCCTTTTGCATGTAAGAGGCTTTGCATTTCAGAGGATTTTCATTGCTTACTTTGCTGAAGTAAGATTGAAGAAAAGCTCAAAAACGATTTCCACTTTTGTAGGTAGTCACTAAGGTGTAGGTTTGGGGAACTTATTCTGAGAGGAAATCTTCAAATCAAAGTATCTATAATAAAAAGGGCAACAGGGAGCCTTAAAAAAAAAAAGGAAAGAAAAACCTTTAATACTATCATCTGTTTTCATTCTAAAGAATCTTTTTTTTCCTTACATTTCTGATTTCATCTCCACCATCTTCTGAAGAAAATTATATTTGATTTTCAACATACAACTATAAGCTTTTATAAAAACTTATATAAACTTGGAGTTCCAAAACCAGAGAAAAGCTTCCATCAGGAATTAATGAAGCGGGTGAGAAGTAGTTTAGTTCATTGCTTATGTGCTCAGGGATGCAAATGTTAAACAGCAGTAAACTTTTAAGCCAAACCACATGTAAATTAATCAATGTAAATAAAATTATACTAGCTTCTGAATTTAGCTATTTTTGTTTCCCCAAAGCTGTTGAGATTAGATACAACAAACCAGCAAGTTCGTTAAGCATATTCCCTTAGCAAATGTCACATGACAAACAGATTTCAGAAGGAAAGATATGTAAAAACTTAATTAGAGCATAAAATGATTTTAGGCTTGTGATTTTGTAGACCTACACATATAACTGGGTGTATTTCCCATAAAAATCCTTTTTCTCAGCCAGAAAACATTGGACAGACAATGATTCAGAGAGATGAAAATTGCCACTTAAATTTTTGCTACTTTGAATGTTCATCAGATAAATTTCATCTTCTCAAGTTGATTTCAAATTGAGATTATGCCTTTAATGTAAAACTGAGGTTGACCGTCAAGTTCAATGTTCGAGATTGTCCTTGATACCCAGAAGGTTTAGTTGCCTTGGTCAATTCATTGTTCATTTGCAGCTTAAGAAGCAGCTCTGACTGAAAAGTGCCCACAGTAAACCTGAATGAGCCTAATCCAAGTGGGTCAGAACTCTGAACTAATTAAATCTTCAAAGATTGATGCTAAGATTTGCCCTAATGGTCAAAAAATATTTCTGAAATCTAGAAGCCTTTCTCTCAAACATCTGAATGACATTAAATTTGCAAAGTCATTTTACTAGGGAGGGAATTGCTTTTTCATTCGTGTTCACCGCTAATCTAAGAGAAAGCTTATTGTCTTTGCATAAAACTTTATGGACAAGGAAAATTGAAAATAAATACAATATCGTGTTGGGGGGGTTGATGACCACAACATTACTTACATTTTAAAATTTTGGAAACCCAAAACACACCAAGGTTAAATAAATTGCTCTCAGGTAACAATGAAGAAAGATAATAAATCAGCATAAGAACTCTTAAGATTTTGGCTTTAGTCATATGCTTGGGGCACTGATCTACAGTAGTCTCATGTAATTTATTCCTTTCTGTGTAATATTTCTTCCATCATCATAAATTTTGTTTAATAATGTTTGACCCTGGAATTTTTATTTGTTGTAAATGAGAAATTTATATGAGCATGTTTGTAATTTAGAAAGACAGAGCTTTTTTACAAGAGTTCTCTTCAAAAGGGGGCTAGGTGCACTGACAGTGATGAGAGCATATGTTAATCTTCAGGGTCATCTCCTCCTGGTGGCAAAATACTTCTTCCATGTAAAGAGTCTCAGTTGCTGTTTAGAACAAAATGAAATCAGACAGTCATACATAGAATTCTGTATTTCTGAGCATCCTGAAAATTGCATCAACGACAACTTATATTGGTCTCTCTTCAACAAAGCGAGGAGAATATAAATTTTAAGCGTGACATATGTTCATATTTTGCAAATAAATACTAGATAGCAGCACTTGGGGCTGGGAGCGGGAGGTGGCTGGGGAAGGGTGGTGGAGGTGATAAGAGATGTATATGGTGATTAGCCCCAGATGCTCATGTTAAGTGCTGAGTGCATCTCGGGAGAATGCAGCTTTAATTACATGAGCTCTATGTCTTTAATAGTTATACCATGTAGGTGAAAAAAAAATTTATTTTGATATATACGGAATCTAGGGCCAGGAGAAGCTTAATAATTTTTAAAGGTATGTGGTAGTCTTGGAGTTCCTTAAATCCATAAATGCTATTTTAATGTTTTAATGCTAGCTATTTTGACAAATGTACTAGGCATATAGAAAATATAGATGCCTGCGTGTGCAATTATTTGCTAAAGGCCCTATTTCCAGGAGTAATTGAATAAATCATTTAATCACTGAAAGCTAAAAATCAGGCAATTTAAATGTTTTGGCAGTTACCAGTGGTTAACCCCAAATTCTATGGAAATTCTTCTAAGTCATCTCTAAAAATAAAGCCTATTTAAAAGTTATGTTTCTTATTGATTTTGTTCAAAAAGTATTGACATAAGCACAAACTTTTATTTAAGCCCCAAAGTTCATTATCAATTGACCTGTATTACTGATCATTTATCCTGTTACAGTCAACAAACGGACCAAAAACAAACAAGAAGTACTTTTATTCTGCAAGTGAACATAATCTAATAGCTGTGGGAGCTTACTGGAAAGAACGAGAAGTTTTAGAGTCTGGACCTGGTTCTTGTACTGACTTGACATCCTTTCTTGGATGTTTCAAAGACACCTCAAAATCGACATGTGTGAGACTGAGCTCATGATCTTCTCTCAGACCTGCTCATCTTTCAGTGTTTCCTATCTCAGCCAATGGTGCTAGCATCCACCCAGTCTGCAGCTCAGAAATCTAAAAGTCATCCTTTATACCTCCATCTTCTTAAGCTTCCTATTTGATCTATTACATGATCCCGTAACTTTTATGCCTGTAATATCTCAATCTGCCATTTTCTGTCCATCTCTCCTGCTTCTACCCTAATCTAGAATGCCATTGTCTCTTGCCTGGACCCATGACCTCTCATCAGTCTGAGAGTAATCACTCTGACTTCTTCCAGTGTGAATGCTACAGCAGAGCGACCTAGTCAAACTATAAATCTAATCCGATCACCTCTCTACATAAAATCCTTTACTTATCTTCAGATAAATGGAGCTTGGGGAGGAAACTCAATTAGAACTGCAAGGCACCACATGGTCTGTCTGCTACTCAAGCTTCCAGCCTCACATTTCCCACTTTCCTCCCTCTATTCTAGCCAAATGGAATCACCACTCTTTTGTCACTCATGCTTCCCAGCCACAGGACCTTTGCATAGGATTTCTCCCTCCCTGAGACCCTCTTATCTTTCTTCTTTGCCTGGTTAACTCCACTCATCTTTGAGTTCTCTGCTTGACCTAGTTCCTCAGGGAAATTGTTCCTGATATCACTAAGCCAAATCTCCTACTTAGGGCTTCATTGTCCTCTTTGTAGCCCTTGTCTTGATAGCATTCTTACATGTGTTGGTGTGGTTAATTACTATAGTAACAACAGTCACTGTCCACCTCCCACATCTCATTATAGACCATACATTTTATAAAATCCGAAACAGAATCTGCTTCTTTATCAGCATGTTTCCAGCGCTTAGTACCAGCTGAGTGACTCATAGTTGTTTGATACATATTTACGGCAAGAATGAATGAGTGAGTAAATGATCTATCTATGTCTCTGCGTAAGTTACCAACTACTTTTGCCATGGTAATCTCATCTGTAAAATGGAGGAATATTTAATATTTTTAAAGGTCTTATTCAGGTTTTCTCTCATACATACAAAACATGTCTAATTTGAAATTAAATATATGAAATTAGTTTGGAAAATTTGTTCAGTGCTGACTCATATCAATCCATAACTACTGAGGGGAGAATTGATGTAGAACTTGTACACAGAAAAGTGAAAGAGAAAAGAGGAGAGGAGTGAAGAGAGAAAATAAATAAATGCAAAAATCTAGAGGGAAAGCAAAGAAATGAGAGATGGGCAAAATTAAAAGTAATTAAACCAGGTCTCACTATGTTGCTCAGACTGGTCTTGAACTTCTAAGATCAATCAATCCTCCCACTTTGGCCTCCCAAAGTGCTGGGATTACTGGTGTGAGCCACCATGCCTGGCCAATTCCCAATTCTTTATTGCATATTTTATTGTTTTAATTATTTACATATAAATATTTTATACTTATATAGATTAAATATTTTCTGGTTTAAAAAAAAAACTTAGTAAAACCAGGAAAGAAGTGTGATCCTTTTCTTTACTTTGCATGGTAAGGAATAAATGGCAAAGAAAAAAATTTTAACCACCATATAGCAGTACTTATAATCCCCCATCCCCCAACAACACACACACACACACACACGCACTCACTCACACACACACGCACTCACACACACACGCACTCACACACACACGCACTCACACACACACACATGGAGGCACACACAGAGGTAATGAGTGTCGTCCAGCCATCTGCTGACTGAATCAGTGAGCTAATGGAGGATCTGTGATCTGAACTCAGGGTTCCTGATGCCCAGTCATTTGCACTTTTGCTGTTTCTTTCATCAGGTTAAAATCTCTGCACATCTTTTGTGTTTGTTGGTAAAAAGTTAAATTTGTTAATAGGTTAAACTTATTCAGCTGGCATTTAAAAATTTGTAGCCTATAAGGAAATTAAGAGAGAAGAATAAAAATAGAAAAATCTGGATTTCATTTCTCTAACCCATAATAGATTTTACTAAGAAAATAGGCTTTAATGTAAATAACCTCTGTATTTGTAATGTTGTCTTTTAAAATAATGAGTGTGTAAATAACTTATTTACCTAAAATCTACAAACTGGATTCCTAAGGTCCCTGTCACAGGAGCCTTGTCTCAGGCTCAGCCAAATATAAAACTCTCCAAACTTTCGGTATTATTTTACTCACAACAGCTTTTCAAAAGGTAGATGACTAGGAAATGCACTTTCATTCTCCTCTTAGTGCTTGAACATTGGTTTGACTTTAATAGGCTGGGATGATTTCAGCTTATAAATCTTCAACTGGAGGATAAAGTTCAAGTAGATAAAATCAAACAGATGTTGGTGGGAGGATTTCTTCATGACCCATAAAAGTGCTATCATCAAAGCTGAGAATCATTTGTTTTGAATTATTACACTGTTATCAAAAGGACTGTAGCAGTCTGTTTGTTGAGGAATTGGATCTGTTTATCTGAAAACAGAACAAAGATGCCATGCTAAGGCGTTCCTGGGAAAGTGTGGTTCAGATGATGGCTGACATGCTGGGGTAGCTCTGAGACTCTTTGATTGACATTTGTCAGCAAACATGGTAGTCGGGGCATGTCATTCTTCAAGTGATATGGAATAACCCTGTGTTAACCAGAACTTGGCCAAAGGCAGGGTTGGGGGAGGTGGTAGGGAAACCCTCCAAGTAAAATAGGAAAGCTCATTTCTAAGTGAACATATTTAGCTGGTAGTGGGGGAGAATAATTTATTTTTTAAGCATAATGAACGGCTAGTAAATGACACCGAAATGCTCACTATTCCAGGAACACTTGTTGTGGAATTGGTTTCAGCACACAGACCATCTCCAAGCAACTCAAGTAGGAATAATCCACATCCGTGCACACAGTAGGCAGGCTCATGCTTTATAAAGCAACTGTCTCAAATGCATTTGTCTTTGTATTAATTTGGTTCATAGAACCAGGTATGTTTCAGTGTTGGATCCACTTTAAGGACGATGCAGAAATGCAAAATATTAAAATATAACATGAATAAATGACTATCTTAAATCTGTAGGTAATCATGTTTCTACAAGATGAAAACCATGTACCTGGAGTTTATAGAGCTCTTTTTTGCAACTGATACATTAAGAACACCTCTATTTAGCAATCAAAGTTGCCAAACATACTGAATTATAATAGTATTATAAACTAGTATGAGGGATTTTCTACTTCACTAATACCTCCTCCTTTAGACTTTGAAAATCCTGTCTAATCTGGTATCCCTCTAAGTGCCTAACTTTTTCTATCCCTCAGCACTTACACTGTGTTCTGTAAAGGCTTTCATTGTAAGAACCCATAAAGATTATCAATTTCAAGTGATTTGTCTTCCTCCCGAACAATTGACTTTCCGTGATTCCTCTTTCTATAGTTCTTAATTTTTTTTATTTTTTGCTTTAAGAGCCATTTTGAAACTCTCATAAAAGCTATAATCATTTTCCAGAAAATACAATGTATTTAAAATTTTGCATGCACTCATAGGGCATTCAGAGATCTGTCCAAATCATTTTTGGTCCTTCTCCCCACTCTCCCAAGAGAAAAGCCTCTGATAAATTCTTTGAGACCAACAAAAGCCCCCCACCTTTTTTTTTTTTTTTTTTTTTTTTTTTTTTTTTTTTTTGAAACTAAACTACTGCAGTGCTTAGTCTGTATTATATAGCACTTAACAAAGAGGGCCTTGGAATTTGAAAGTCTAGGTTCGATCTTTGTTGTCTACTAGCTCTGCCATTCGAGGACCTAGCCTTTTTTGGGATCCAGTTTTCTCTGCCATAAATTAAGAAAACTGAGCTTTAATTTGATCTAGAATGTTTATGATTCATGTCTTGTTCTTATTGTCCAAATTAGATTGTAAGCTCTTTCTGGGAAACAGCCTGTCTTATCAGCTTCCTCTATATGCTGTAGGTTATCTAATATAATACTAGCTTTAAGAAACTAATCAGGAAACACTGATTATATGCTAATAAGAAATAAAGCAAATAACATACGACTTGATACGTTTTTATAACCTGAAATTTGTTTATGCCTAATAGTTAAGCAAAGAAATTTCATTAAGTTAAAAATCATTTGGCATTCCATTTAAAAATTTTTCTTATACTTTACTCCAAAAGTTAAGGATACATTGTCTACAATATTGCATTAATGAAGAATCTTGGTTTTTATTCCTAGAAAGCATTTTTCTTTTTCTTTTTTAGAATGTGTGTAGAAGTTATTTGAGTAAATATATACTAATATAACATGAATGTCATTTCACATTTTTCTCTCCATAAATTCTTCTGAAATATAATTTAATTGAAAACATGCCATGCTTTCCCTATACAATTTTTTCAAAACATGAAGAAAAGCAAACACGATGAATAGTATCATTATCTGGAGCTTATTACCAACTCACCTTCTAGACAAGGAATGCACTGTCTGGCCTGGAACAATCCTTCCCATACTACTGGGGAGTGTTCAAAGGTTTTTCTTTCTCTTCCCCTCTTCTTCTCCCAAAGAAATTCCTCAAGGAAGAGAGCTCTGATATAACTCCGACTCAAGGGGTCATCTTAATGAGAGAGGAATTCTGTAGTAAAAATAAAAAGATTTAAACAGAATTGATTAAATTAAGAGAAAGGCTTGCCTTTCTTCCCTTTTTATTCTCTTTAATAGCCAGTGTATGGGATTTCACCTCTACTTTCCATTGGGCTGGTGTGTTGGATGGGCCCTGTGTATGTTTCTCTTTAATCTATATTTCCTATCAGCTTCCCCTCCAACACACACACACACACACACACACACACACACACACACACACATATACACGCAGGGTTATGTGAAGCTCAAATAAGAATGTGAAGTGAGAAACTTAGCTAGGCTTTGTTGGGGTTGTCTTCCTCATTTATTTCCCCCTTATTTCCCTACATGAGCAAGATTAGGGTGTTTCCAGAAAGAAGGCAGCAATGGAGCAGATTGTGAAAGCCTCAAGCTCAAAGAATTAATGTTTCTCTGGCCACATTTTTGACAGATGTTTCTCTGGCCACATTTTTGACAGAACCAAGTTCTCCTTCAATGGAAGTAAAACGCAACTAGTTGAAAAAAGAAAAAAAGAGAGAGAAATAAAGAAACCAAGAAAGAGAGAGATAACTCCCTCCACAAAAAGGAAGAAAGGAAAAGAAAAGATTATCTACTTCTCTCTGGTGTTACCCATGCATATATCTGAAAATCTAAAAAGTTGGTTTGTAGCAATTCAAAGATTTGCAAATGATTTTTCTAATCTCTTATCCCCTTTGAGCACCATTAACATGTAATTGGGAAATAGCAACAACACCACCAACAACCTTTAAGAGCTTTTGTCTTACACAGGCCAAAACTTGTTTTGTTTGGCCTACGTAGTGGGTTTTTGTTTTGATTTTTTTAAATTTGCCATTTAAACTTGGAAAAGGTTATATAAAAATTTTAATGTCAGGGTTCTTTTAAAATTGGAAATTCTAGCAAATATGGGTCCGAGTTCCTACCAGGTATCATTATCTGGAGCTTATTAGCAACTCACCTTTTAGACAAGGAATGTGTTGTCTGGTCTGAAACAATCCTTATCATTCCTGAGTGCTTATAGATAACCTAGCATTGCATCTATGCTGGTTACTTGCCCAGTCACTGCAGCATTTGAATATGCAGATAATATTTTTAAAAGTTTTCAGGCACAGCCTGATAATTTTTGTTGAACAGGAATAAATTAGATTTCCTACAGTTCTTCAGTCAGAAAACTTCTATAACCAAAAATCATTATCTACCCTACTACAAGCCTTCACTTCACGAAGACATTATGTCACCAAGTAACCATTTTTTTCTAGACAAAATTAGATTTCTTTTTTGAATAACTATCTTAGAGTTTTAATAATTTTCACTCTTTTTCAGACTATCTTCAAAATCTACAGAACTCCAAATCTGTAAGTTTTTTTTTCAAGCATATGTATATGAACATTTCTGTTTGTGTTAAAAAAAAGATTGGAAAAAGAGAATGTCTTAGAGTCACTGGATTCGAAAGGACTTCTTAGTATCCACTGGCTCTAACACGTGTCTATATATATATATAAAGCCTTTGGCATTTTTAAATTTGACTAAAATTCATAGCCATTTTGGTTCTCTTAGGAGTCTTTCTGCGTTCATCCATCTATTTACCTACCAACCTACATAGGGCCACAGCTAACAATGGAAATAATTAACTTTAATAGATTGGGAAGCCAGGCTTATTTTTTTACTTATCCCACTTAAAAATATTTATTTATGGAGCCTTTATTTTATATCAGACGCTGCTTTGAGTACTAAAGGAATAACTAAGCATGAGTTATCGTTTTAGATTTCAAGATTCAATGTTTTATAGACAAGGAAAGGGAAAATTGTAGTTATCGTTTATGTAAGGTTTTATAACTAATCATAGTAGATCAAGGATTTGAAGATCCTTATTATTTTTTTGATACCCTGCGTCCCTTTCTAAACACCAAGTAACTACACATAATCAGCCATAAATAAGAATGAATTATTCGATGTAATTAAAACATTATTTTTGATTTCTCTCCCTGTCCCATTTCCTAGATCTGAACTTTAATAGTTTCTTGACTTTTCTGGTCACTCTTAAGTAAAAGAAAGTACAACAATCAGGTTAAGTCACAAGCAAAACCTCGATTCAAAAGGTAGAATGCCACTATCGATATATGAATCATCATCCTCTCCCTCTTTCTTCCTCTTTCTCTATGCCTTTATTCTTCTTTCTGTTCTTCAGCAGGCAGCACTTTGTAATCTGCGATCCTGCTTTATGGATGCTTTTGTGTGTTTCATGAGGTCTTTTCTTCTGGGCCTCTTGGATTGTTCTCTATTTGCCATTCTGAATAATCCTGGGTTTTCTGACAGTTCCCTCCACAGAACATCCTTCTTTTGGAGCCCCATCAGCCTCCCAGGAAGACCTTTTATGCAAAAGTCATCACCTGAGAGGGCCTGCACTCACCCAGCAAGAATCCCTGTGCCCTTGGGAGCATTGTATTCAATAGTAAATAGAAAACACTATGACAAATTGAAAGGGAACAACCATGGAAGAAAGGAAAGCATTTTTTATTTTTGTACCTTTAATGGCATTTTTTTTTGTTTGTTTTCTGAGCAAACAGTTCTGTATTTTCATTTTTCTACAAATTAAGCTGCCCACTTTGTGTTAAAGCTAGATGGGGTGGTCAGGGTAGAAGCTGTGATACTATTAGTAGGCTACCGTATTAAGTCAAACCCAGGATGGTGGTGCCTTAGACCACGGTGGGAACAGTGGAATTAGTGAGAATGGGTTTATCTCTGCATATGTTTTGAAGGCTGGTTTTCTCTTATTTTCTTTTCTTTCTTTTCCTTTCTTTCTTTCTTTTTTTTCTTTTCTTTCTTTCTTTTCTTCTCTCTCCTGTATATGGCAAGTCAGATATTTCTTGATTGAAACAGGTTTTATTTATTTATTTATTTTAAAAAAAGCTTTGGATAAACTGGATAAAGCAGGTAGAGCCAATTTAAATATGAAAATACTCCCTGAAATGCTTTTCTGCTAAATCATACTAGAAAGTACACTTAGTGGGTGTTCCTTATTTAGTAAAATCACTGACTTGATGTGTGGTTGTGGTTGGTAGTGGCGTTTCTTTCTGATAGATGGTAAGTTTGTATAAAATATGTAAGTAGGTTGAATGCACATGGGCATAACTCTCCCTAGTGCAATATAAAGCTCTCATGACCCAAATGTTATGTGTCCATGAAAAAAAATTAGCTCCATCATAAAGAAGTCCTAAAATATTTGTGGATTTTAAAATAGTTTATTACTTGATTGGAAAGGTACCAAATTGCAACCATCTTATGTTCACTTTTGTGATTCTAATCATCATGAAGTCTTTTGGAAAGCCAGAATGAAATACATTGGGTTTCTTTTTCTTATTTCCAATAAGTAACAATTTGTCCCAAACCTGTGTGGGGCATTGGCTTTGTTGCTCCTCGCCTGGATGCTTCCTAAGGGAATCTTTTTCTGAGGCAGCTAATCAGTTATTACCATCAAGAGATGACTGCTGTCGAAGAAGAGGGAACGTGCTGAAGAGGTGGTACACGAAGCAGGGGTTAAGCAGAGTCAGCCTCCACGTAAAGTGATTGTGTACCTGTATTTTGGCTGGATCAAGAATTACAACCACAGTAATTAGCAGTGCATTTTTGTATTATCACATGCCAGGCCTGTGACTTCCTTTCTTTCCTTTTCTTTCTTTCTTTCTTTCTTTTTTTTTTCTTCCCTGAGACATGTCCTAAGGAGAAAGCAAGGGGGTAGGGGGTGGGGTGCGGAATGAAGTGAGAATTAGATTAAAGCTGCCTTGCATTGCGGAATGCTGAGCCTACATGAGCTACTGGATCAAAGGCCAGTACTGGAAAAGCTTTACTAGAGTTGCTAAAAGTAAGCATAGCATCAGAATTTTGTCCTTCTCCAGTGCTCTCTGGTTTCAGCAAGGGTCACTGGTGGTGGTGGGCCTCCCTGAAAAATCAAGGATAAAGAATAAATAACTGTAAGCCTTAGTGGCTCAAACAAATTATTTTCCAGCTGGCAGACAGCATGCTAAGTGGGAGGCAGTGAATTTGAACCTGAGCATTTTGATTGGTGTCAGTTCCTGCCATTCTCTGTGTCTGAAAAAGATTCCAACTAAGAAACACATGATCAAGTTTGAGTACCATTCCTTGAGCACATAGAAACGCACATAGAAAGACATTCAAGCATTGAAAGAAAAAGAACCTCATAGTTGTCCAACTTTGTGTGTTTTTGGGAAATAACACATGTATCTCAGGTGACATTGTTACTTTATACATGGAAGAAATATGTTATACAATTCAGTTATTGAATCATGAGTTTCTTTTCATTAGAATTTGATATGTCTTTTGCTTAAGTTGGCAAATTCTAGGCAGTCAATCTTAGAAAATATTTTTTTTTCTTTTTTACTGGAATTCCTTTAACACTTGTCATGCAAATATTTCAACTGTCATATTGGAGTTTTCCATGTTCTATTGGTGGCATTATATATTCAAAGCGATGATTATACTTAAACATATGAAATTTGAGGACAGAAAAGAATAGTTTTCCAGTTGAATTTTCATTTGCTGAATGGCAACTGATATAAACAAAATATCCTCTTCCTGGCTGTTGGCAGCCACAGTTAACCTGTCAAGAAAGTACTTGCAACCATTTCTCATTTTCTAGTGAGAGTGCTGAAAACTTACAACCTCTTTGGGAATTTCACTTTTCTTTGTGAAGCTGTAAGGGGAGCCATTATATGTACTTCTAATTATAATCTATTTTGAATGTTGAAAGTTCTTTTCCAGCACATACCATTAGAGGTACTGAAAAATTTCTTTGGTAAAATGGTAAGCAATTTTTCTGGGATTTTATTTAGCCCCTCTACCCCATAAACCTGAGCTCCTTATAATTTAATAATAATAACATCAGTAACTGTTAATATCATTTACTTATTGAGAACTTACTTCATGCTGGGCACTGTTCTATGTAGTTTAAATGTATTAAAGTTATTTACTTCTTTCTACTGCCCTGTGAGGAAAACATTATCATCTCCATTCTGAAGCACAAGAAGGTTACAAAATTGGTTGCAAGTCACATAGGTGTTATGTGGCAGTATAGACATGGAACCCAGATTCCAAGTAGTTAATAATTAGTCAAACTGTAGTTATGTATTTAATACTAAATGATTAATTTTCTTACCTCACAGAGTTTTAAAATTTTGAAAAAACAGTAAAATAACAAATGCTATATTTACAAATGGTAGTGACTCTTCAGTTCATCTACAATGCTATGGAGAATAATATAACTTATTAAGATTAATTTGGATTTTAAACCAGTATAATCTTTAAAATACTAATGAGAATGAGAACATTAATTGCCTATAAATGGTGACATTGTGATGTTCAAGGTGATAATTAAAAATTAAGGGAATGCCAATAAATGGAGTAATAGTAGAAAAAGCAGCAACATGTTAATACTATGAAATACTATACAGCCCTTAAAAATGAGTGAGTTTGGAGAAATTTTCACAGCATATTAACTGTGAAAGCAAAGTTTATAGAAAAATTTATAATTTAATCTCTTTTATAAATAATGATATCAAATTCTCTCATGTATGTGTAGGTGTGTTGCGTGGTAGGCGGGAGCATGCATGCATGCATGGGTCAGTATTTATATCAGGATAGAGAAATACAGTAAAAGATATACTGTTAAAATTGGTTGCTCAGGAATAGTGAGAGGAGTATAAGTAAGCTGGTGGGGGGTCGATGGGGAGGTGAGTGGTGGTCTTGGGGAATAGTGGGGGTGGATGGGACAGAATGAGGGAATTAGAGAAAAGCAATGGGGGGAAAGGAAAAAAATCGTTCACAGATAGATGCATAAATAATAATAATAATAATAAAATAGATACTGGCTTAGCTATCAGAAACCACGGTTCCTGCTTCCAGGTTTGAAATGGCTCACGGTGGTACCATAGATAAGTTACTCTATGGCCTAGGTTTTGCATTTATGAAGTAAAAGATAGTTATATTCTTTGACCTGTTTGTAGTTATTACAATGACCAAATGATATATGTCAAAACGTAAAGGGCTATGCTTGCATATTTATGGCACTGAGTACCTTATATTCATTTTTCATATTGAAAATAAAGGTAGGTCTTACAGTTAGATATTGTGGTTGCTATTTTTCCTCCCTCGTCTTCACTCTTGTTAGGTTACATTAAAACTACCTCTAGGTTCTGCTCCTGGAAACACCACATTTCTTGAGCATGGATTGTGCTTGTTATTGAATAAAAAGTTATACAAGGCTATAAAGTTTTAAATATCCAAATGAACCCAGAAGAAAGATTATCTATATTATTATTCTCTTTTATGATTTTTTAGCTAAAATTGCAAATCAGTTGTAATGAAATTCACTTTCTAAGATTTAAAAAATCTTTTTATATAAAAGGAAGTATGTTTTTTTCTGTTAATACTTTAAAAAGTTACCAAGTGTGAACATTTTCTCACTGAGTATCAAAATTAAATGATGGGCCATTTTACAGATAAGCTCAGTAGGTGGTCATCCTGTTGTATCCATAGAAGAGATAACGTATCTACATATCTGTCCATACATCTATCCATGTCATTCTGTCTTCTATCTGTATTTAACACATGAAACAGGAAACAGAGGATACAATGCAAGTGAGAGGTACAGGTGATAGCTGTGAGCTGTGTATGGAGAACATTTAGTACCGATTGGAGCAGGTCGGAAAAGTCCAGGAAAGATTGAAAAAGATGAATACATAATATATTTTACTTTCTTAAAAATTAACAAAGAGTCTGGGTTTTAATGAATAAGTACTAAAAATACTAGGTAAATTTAAAAATAATAATTTTGTCTTCCTGGGAAGACAGAATATTGCACAGAATATTAAAAGAGATCATAGTGCACTCTATGCTTCAACTGTAAATACAGTTTTACAGAGCCCAATGTAAACCCAGCCTATTTTTTCAAACTCAACTGTCATGTAAAATATTGGGATGTTGGGGCACAGTTAGCATGCATCTGTACCCTTTTTTAGAATTGTTTGAGTTCCAGGAACAGAAACAGAGTCAGGCTAGGCTTGGGAAAGTAGGATTTTTGGTAGGGATACAGGAAAATCTCATGGAGCATCATTCAGGGTGCTGAATTATGAATTATCAATATTATGGCATTAACTATCTTTTCTTATATTTAGTATCCCTAGTTTCATTTCTAGCTACAATTAACTTCTCATTAATTTTAAATTAAGTTAAAAAATTTACTCTGCTATCACAAGTATTTCAAACATAAAAGAACAAGACAAAATGTTTTGTAAATTTCTCCAAGTCCACCTCAGTAATAAATATTTGAAGCCTTAAGAGCAGATGCAGGTAAAAGGGTAAAAAGAGATAAGGCCAGGAAGAAGAGAGAATTGCAGTAAAAAAAATAAAGGCAAACTGAGAAAGAACCATGATAACATAACATAAACTGAGGAGGAGCTTTCAAAGTGGGAAGACAAAGGAATCAATAGATCAAGTAGAGTTAGGAATGAGAAAAGCTCACTGGCAAAGATATAGTGAAGCTAGTATGTTCATATTTTAATGGTTTGCAATAAAAATTGGTAGTATATTTCATAAGGCAATCTGACAGTACATTTCAAGAGCAATAAATATAGTCATATCCTTTGACCCAATATTCCTACTCCTAGAAATTTAAGGATAGAGTCTGAAAAAAGAAAATATTAAGTTTCTTGATGGTATTGTTTCCAATTTGCCTTCAAATGATGAGAATGTAAAAACCTATATATATCTAATTATGAAAAATAGCTTAACTGTAACACATCATAAAAATGGACATCCTTGTATATAAAAATTATACAGATATTATAGAGATAATGTAGCCACTTTTATTATTAGAGCATTACATATCACCATTAACAAAAACTTTATGGATGTATGTAGTTAAGAACTGAACATGAAGAGAGAAAAATGAAAGCAGTTCCTTCCAGATATGGTGGGATTCTGGATAATTTCCATTACAGAATATTCTAGTTGATTTGACAATTACAGAAAATTGCTCAAATTTGCAACTGTAATTTTTATATATCATGGGGCAGAGAGCAAAGCTTAAAGGAGAAGTTGTACAGGTATAAAGAAGAAACAAACTTTGGGGAAATGCCTTGTTGTAGAAATATGGCTATGAATGAAAGAACTGGCATTCTAATAGGAAGTAGGTTGTAGCAAAAACAGGAGACAGATTATAGTAAAGGGCTGATCAAGGCAGAGATCTGCATGCTTGAAAGCTTAGGGGGAAAAGGCCAGAGTCGACAAAAAGATTGAGGATGTCAGAAAGATGATAATGGGCACTGTAAGGAAACAAAATACAGTTAAGAGATTTTTCATTCATTTAATAATTCAACACACTGACTGAGTATGCTAAGTGCCGAAAATGCTGCAGTAAACAAAACACACATAAAGCAGAATACCTCCTGCCTTCACGGAGCATATAGTCTACTGTGGGATAGATAGACAGGTTCTGAAAATGTATACAAAAGCAAATCGGATTCAGGAATATGTAGGAAATATATAAGGTATTGAAAGAGAAAGAAACAAAAAATTGCCTCTCTATGACAGGATATTTGAGCTGAGATTAAAAAGATGTAGAAGTTAATCAAGTCAATAGAAGAGTAAGTGGTGAAAAGAGTATCCCAGGAAGAAGGAACAGTAGAGGAAAAGGCCCTGGGGAAAGAAAACATGGTATGTCATCGGAACTGAAAGACGGAAAGAGTAGCAGGGGTGTCATGAATGAAGGGAGAGAGACATCAGATGAAGGCGTAGTCTGAAGCAGGACCAGATCTATAGGTCATAATAAAGGTTGTATTTTATTCCAACAGTAATGGTACAACACTGATAAGTCTCAAGCAGAGTATGACATGATTAGGTTAGTAATTTTGACATTCTACTCCAATAGGTAGCAATGTTAAGAATAGAATGTATGAGATAAGAACACAAACCAGACCTATTTTTAAGCTATTGATGTGGTCCAGTTGAGAATTGATTATCATTTGGGCTAGAATGGTATCACTGGAGATGATGTTTAAAATAGTGTTGCTTTTCATTGATGAGGTTTCAAAACAAGTGCCTCACTCTAAGAGGTCTGCTGCTATGTTATCATCAAGGTTTTCTTTCTTCCCTTCAGGAGTTTTGTCTTATGAAAACAGTGTTTTCATGGTCACCTTTAATTTATTTGTTTTGCTGCTATTGACTGTTTGTGGAATACCAGTCCAGGGCAAATGCATCATAATGTACAAATCATCTTTTAGATTTTTCTCCAGAATAACAATCACCTAAATCTTCCATTGCTTAGATTTTGTCCTCCTCAAATTTTCTTATTTTATGGGAAGATTCCATTGCCTTAGTCTGAATATTAGAGTAGTTCTTTACCCTTAAGATTTCCACTGTGTTGAGTTCTAGAGTTGAACTGCTCAATATGGTAGGAACTAGCTACACGTAACTAGTTAAATATAAATTAGTTAAAAGCGAATAGAACTAAACATCAGTTTCTCTGTTGTACTCACCACATTTCAAGTGCTCAATAGCTACACGTAGTGGCTATGTGGTGTACAATATAGCTATAGAACATTTCCAGTCTCACAGAAAGTTCTATTGGATAGCACAGATCTAGAGATTCTTCACTGCCTTTGATCAGATAACCTTGTTATCTATCATCTGATTAACTACAGTGATTATTACAGATTCTTAAAGAACATTTTTTTGCAAATTCTTGGTATATTCATAATGGTGGCTGTGTATTTTTATGATGATGGCCTATTGTCTTGTTACATACATTTGTGATCAGATAGTTTAATAATACAATTAGTCTTATATGTTAATAATATATTTGAAAGCAATCTCACATATGTTATTTTATTTAAGTCAGCAATTCTGTAAAGTAAGTTTTCATTGAACATTGTCAATTGGTTCTTGGACATCGATAACATAAAACAAAACCTATATTAACATAGGCTAATTGATTTAAACAAGAATTAAGTTACTTTAACATATTTCTGGTCACAAAAACATCCAAAACACTTATACTATCAAACAATGAAATAAATGTGAGCTATATATCCATTTAAGAAAGCTTAATAAAAA
>NW_016107332.1:4617697-4620775 GCF_001604975.1 Cebus imitator
AGCTAATTTTTTGTATTTTTAGTAGAGACGGGGTTTCACCATGTTGACCAGGATGGTCTCGATCTCTTGACCTCGTGATCCACCCGCCTCGGCCTCCCAAAGTGCTGGGATTACAAGCTTGAGCCACCGCGCCCGGCCTATTTTCCCAGTTTTTGGTAAATCAAGTAATGGTAGGTCTAGTGGTGGTGGTGGTCAATCAAGGACTAAATGTTTTCAGAGCAAAAAGTGTAAGGAGCATTTTCCACCACACAATTCAAAATCAATCACAAATACAGCAAGTTCACTGAGCATTTTTCTACCACATTATTTATTACTGTGCATTTGTATGAAATCAAATACTTTACACATTTTTATTTTATAATATTTCATATTCATTAATTCATTTTCCAACCAGCTTAATCCAATTCAGGGCTGTGGATGGCTGGAGCCTCTCCTGGGAGCTCAGGGCACAAGGCAGAAACTCACCCTGGACAGAAACTATCCTATGGCAGGCCACACTCACACTCATACTCACACTCACTCAGCCTGGGACCACATAGACATGCCTGTTCACCTCACTTGTACATTTTTAGGATGTGGGAGGAAACCAGAATACCCAAAGAGAACCCACACAGATATGTGGGGAACGCTCAAGCTCCACAGACGATGACTCTGACCAGGAATCAATTATTTTTTTTCTTATTAGTGTTATAACAAAATCATGAGGAATGAAATGACATTATTTTGAGGACGTCTTGTACACTTCAAAAAGTATAATTATCCCTATTCCACAGATAAGTAAACTGATGCTCAGAAGAATTAAGTAATTTCATAAGCCCTGAAAATAATAATAATAATTAAAACAATAACGAACACCTATTGCCAGACACTGTTCTGAGTATTTTACATGGAGTAACCTACTTAATCTCTGACACAACTTTAAGATATAACTCTAAGAGATAAGAAAAACTACTATTTTTTTTTTTTTTGGATGAGAAAACCAAAACACAGAAATTTTCTCTTAAATTTTTACTGTAAACATCAATATTTTGGGAAAAATTGCTCAACCTTTCTTAGCCTCAGTTTGAGTCTCTATAAAATGAGTATAATGTAAGCAATATCATACAGCACACATATTAATCCACTTTTGTTTGGCTATGTTATGTTTCAAAATAATCCCCAAATCTCAATGATTTACAAGCGAGATTTTTGTCTTGTTTTTATGTGTTGGTGGCTTTGGCTCTCATATCTTATTCTAGAGATGAGGCTAAGGAGCTATTCCTATCTAGGATGCATTTTCATGGTAGAGGGAAAGAGAAAGAGCTCACAGAAACATACAATGCTTCCCAAATTTCTTCTTAGAATTGGCACACTATTACATTGTTCACATTTTAACTGGCCTCAGCAAGTCATGTGGCCAACCTTGACGACAGTGTGTACACCTTTCACAAGGGAACCCATCAAGTCTCATGGCAATGGTCTAGGATGGTTTCCTTACAGGGAAAGGGGAACTATGCTTGAGACCAGCATTACAATCTGTCACAACATGGATTAAATATAATAATATCGAAAGACCTAATTCAGTGCTTGACATCTAAAAGTTCACCACAGATGCAGTTATGACGCCCATTTTCCTTCCTTTTAATGCATTCAGGTAAATCTTAGAGCTTTGAGATAAAGTACTGATTATAAAAGATACCACTGATAATTATTCCTTCTATTTGTTCCTGGAAAAGTTGAGTTACACTTTGCATGATTAAGCATGTATTAAAAATATTTGGACTGATACAAGGAAGACTTAGAAAAAATTTCAGATTGTTTTTGTAGTTGTTCTCACTGACCTAGTGCTATATCATTTATTTATGAAAATATTTATAAATAAAGAAAATGTTACAATTCGGTAGATATTATTTCTAAATATGTAAGTTGACTTATGTAATGAGTGTGAAATTATAAGATAAATAATAAAACTGAGTGGCAAGAAAACTGTAACTATCTAGATGTGTTTCATGTCCCATAAAAGAGCTTGTTTGAAAATGCTCTTTGCTATGATTGCTTTAAATTAGTTGGTTTTGTTGCTTGGGCTTCAAAGAATGGTTTTCATATACAGGGAAATATATAGTCCATAATAATGTGGTTCATATCAATATAAATATCATATGGTTCTCAAAGTCAATAGTTAATTTCCTCATACTGATTTGTAATTTTGAACACATGCACACATGCACGTACACACACACAAAAGTTAATGTATAAACAAGGTTTTACCCTAAAATGTATGCATGATGCTTCATCTGAAAGACTATTTTCTACCACTGTCTGTTAGGAAACAGTTTAATGGAAAAAGTATAACTGTTTGAAAATGAGCAAAAATATTATTTATTTTTCTTCATATTCTTCATATAGATGCCATTTAAATAAATAATATTCTTTCCACGAAATGTCATTGACTGACAATTAATTTTTATGAAGAGTTTTGAAGATGAGAAGTGGTATATAAGTGGTGATTATTGTCATCAAGCCTGAGGAGTGTAAGTTTAACATTGCTATAATATACAGTTTGAATCAATCAATAAATAATGTTTGTTAGATAAATTCAAATATTTATGTTTGATAATTTTGAGTATATTGATTCTGGAAGAGACACTATATGAAGGATGTCAAGGCAGTCATATGCCAGCCAATAGACAATTACTTCTTTATACTTTGTTTTAACAGATTGTCTTATTTCAGGATAATTTTTATTTCTGAAGTCATTGATCAGTGTTAGTATTTCTGCCATTTAAATGAGTTGCAGATATTTTCTTGGTTAGAGCAATATAGTGACAAGATTTTGTAGTTTAGTGCATTCACTTAGGGATAACGATATTTATACATCAATTTCTGCCAACATAACATTTTCCATACTGACTTCTGTTGTTGCCTGTTACATGTTCATTCAAAAGCAAGAAAAGCCCAGCAAATCCGTCTATAAGAGAATGCCCTGGCCGGGCGCGGTGGCTCACGCCTGTAATCCCAGCACTTTGGGAGGCCGAGGTGGGTGGATCACGAGGTCAAGAGATCGAGACCATCTTGGTCAACAGGGTGAAACCCCGTCTC
>NW_016107332.1:4620930-4647498 GCF_001604975.1 Cebus imitator
AATGCCCTTTGGCTTTAGGAATTTTTAGCACCAGTAAAAATGGAAACTTCTATTGTTTTCCTTTGGTGAAGACTACTTGGATGGCAAGAAATACCTGTAGTCCAGAATAAAAGAAGACATTTGTGGAATAGAGAATTATTTTCAGTGGAAAAAAAATTAAAATGATTACAAAGTCCACTTTTTTTTGTTGTTTTTTGCCTACAAGAACAAAAATCGTCAGGTAAGTAACAAAGACATTGCTTCATGTTTGAAAGTCCTCTGGAAAAAGTTCAAAACAATTTGAGGACTACTGCCTTGTCAGTTCTTTTAAGTGTTGGAATTAATACAAAAGACTTGGCATTACCATTGATTTTATGACCATTATTTAAACAAACATTCTTCATTGCAAGGAAACAGAAAATTATAACTTAAAAAATAATTTTCATGGTTATAAATATATAATAAATACCTTCACTTGGGATGTTACTTGCTATACTGAATATTCTAGATTTGTGTTAAGTAATGTATGGAAACGTAGGCACAAATGTAATACATAAGGTAAAAATGGCTAAATGTTTCCTTATTAGATTATTTTCTTGTTGAAGAAAATAACTTTTTAAATTTTTCAGTTTTTATCCTCATGCTTTAGTAATTCACTGATTAAAAATATTACGAAATAATAACTGGGATGATTCTAGTATCATAGAATGAAGGATTATATACAGTCATCCAGGTCAAGTACTTGATAACATTTCCTAGAACTTTGTTCGAGCTCTGTAAATGTTAGGAATAATTTATTATTAGTAAAACCATTGGCATTGTCACTAATTTATTGCATCATCTTTGGTCAGTCATTTACCTTTTAGGCCCTCATTTTCTTCATTTGAAAATATGGGGGGAAGGTTTGAAGTAGATGATCTCTATGTCTCTTTAAGCTATCATAGATAAATAATTCTAATTTGTAGTGTGCTAAAAGCGAATGACTTCTAGGATTCTGGGGCTTGACTTAAAGGGTATATATAGCATTTGTTATGTAAATATGTTGGCTATTCTTCATATAGGTGCCATTTAAATAAATCATATTCTTTCCAAGAAATGTCATTGACTGACATTAATTAATTTTTATAAAGAGTTTTGAAGATGAGAAGTGGTATATAAGTGATGATGATTATCATCAAGCACGAGGAGTGTAAGTTTAACAGTGCTATAATACACAGTTTGAATCCGAAAGCAAGATTAAATTAGAATAATTTTTAATAACACAAAAGAAAAGCATGAATTCCTTTTCTGAAGGAAACAGTGCATAAAATTATGCATATATAATAAATGCTTGAACATGTTATTAAATACATTCACAATGACAAAAAATGCTGTATATGACATTTAATTCAAAAATTTCTGGAATGAATCTTAAGCACAACTGTTACTAAAATACAGGGGACATTGCTTTTGAAAGTTTTTGTTTTTTTAATAATTGTTTGTTACTTATAATGTACATATTGGTAATTATGACTAAAACCTTTGGCTACCTAAGGATGGTGAGGTTTTTATATATAGTAGTCCCCATTATTCTTGAGGCATACATTCCAAAACTCCTAGTGGCTATTCGAGACCACATATAGTAAACAATCCTGTGTGTACTACGTTTTTCCTATATATACATACCTATGGTAAAGTTTAATTTGTAAATTGAGCACAGTATTCTTGCACTTTGAAGCCATTATTAAGTAAAATAAGGGTTATTTGGTCACAAGCACTGTAATACTGCAACAGTAGATTTGATAATAGAGCTGGTTAGCAAGTGATTAATGAGTGGGTAGCATATACAGTGTGGATACACTAGACAAAGGGTGAATTCACATCCTGGGGTGGGGTGATGTGGCAGATGGAGTGGAAGAGAATGGTGTGCAATTATAAACTTATGAGTTGTTTCTGAAATTTTCCATTTAATATTTTCAAACTGGTCACTGGTAACAAATCACAGAAAATGAAACTACAGGTAAAGGGAAACTACTGTAGTTCCATTTCAAAGGATAAGTTGGCACTGACTCATAGTGTGTCTACATATATGGAATAACAAATCCTGTGAATATGTAGTGCTATGATGCTATGGAACTTAAAAGGGTTAAGATATATAAACACACTAAATTTTGATTATACAATTCATTATGTAAGTCTCTAGGATAAATATCCTTTCTACTTTAGCATTTTATTACTCCTATAATATATCAACTATTTTTAGAAGCTTATTGCTAAAATGTATTTCAAATACGAAGTCTTCCCTGTATCAAGAAACACTACTTATCTCATTTGTAAGTCCGGAATGCTTCCTTGGAAGAGAGTATCTACTGAGATAGCTCATCACCCATCAAATATCCCCATGCCATGCATATCTAATATAATCTCTTATAAAGAGAGGGGGAAATAACATACATAATAGAAATATTCTGAATCTGTTTGTTGACTTCTGACCTAAGAATACCTGATATTCATTTTAGTGTGCTATTTAAACATACGTATATAAAATATATAATCTAGAATATATTTTAATATTTAATATCTAAGTTATAGAGTCACTCTTTAAAAATCAACAGATATTTGGTGATGTATTCATCTGTATAACCTTACATTTTAGTACTTAAAGGGAAAGTAATTTTATTTTAATGGTAGAAAATATAAATTTTCTGATGTAAGTTTTCTACTATTTTAATTATTTTTCATGTCTCTATGTAGACAAATATTCATGAGTAAATCCAAGTGTTTCTTAATCTTCAATGCTGAGAAAAAACATTGGCAAAAGAATCATCATCTTAGAAAAAAACACACACAAAATGGGGATATGATTTGTGTAAATATTTCGCCACTTGGTAAGGCTAACTGTAATTTCTCTCAGCACATTTTTTTCTTCACAGTAATCCAATGTTTGTGTATTTAACAAAGTAAAGCTGAGAGATTTTGTGTCTCATAAACTTCTGAGGAGAGTCTCTTGGCATCATCATTTGCCACTTGCCTTTTAGTCCTCTTTGGTTCATTTATTTGAAGAAGACAAACTCAAAATGTTATAACTTGCTGATGTTTTGCCTTCTCTGTTACTGCTCTTAACCATTAGAATATTGCTAACACCTATTTCTAATACAAAGTCTTAGAACACTGAATAATGTTCAAGGATATTCATTGTAAGCATGTTTCTGAAGCTATTTTCCCAATGGAATTTTCAGTTTCAAATTATGTTGATGATTTTGATAAAAGGACTTGATACTAGTGAATTTTTATAGGTTCGTCATCTGGTCATCCTGTGATAATAGCATTTATTTCCTCAAAACCTTGGCAGGTCTGTAAAAAAAATCAATGAACTAAAGGATAGATAACCTTGGTGCACATTATCACTGTATCAATATATAAGCGATTTTAAGTTTTTTTTCCTACATAAAATGAGAGTTGGGTTAAAAAAAGTCATTTCTGAAACTTTTAAGTAATTTTCTGAATATTTTATAAAGGTTTATTTTCATAAAACATTTATAACCCAAGCACAGTAATATTTCTCTTAGAGTTGAGATGGGTGAAGGAACAAATGAGTTTAGAGAGAGAGTACTCTAATAACTAAAATGTGAAAAGTCTGTGAACCAACTATTTGTGTTAGATGCAGCCTTAATCATGGCTTACATCACATCAAGATCCATTACAAAAATACAGATAGCGCTTCCCTTGATTTCCGATACTAGACGGTAGACCATTACTTCAGATCTGTATTTCTGCTTGGCCTAGTTTCTTCTCTACACCGATCACCAAAATTTCTGGAAAGAAGGCATGATGGAGGAGGAGATGGCTCTGTGGAAAGAGAAATAAAAGAGAAAAGAGAAAGAGAAAAACATAATGGCTTGACATATTAGAGAAATTTAAATATACATCTATTTATATTTATCACTATCCTACCATTTATCTATGCAGCTATCTATCAATCAATCATCTATCTGTCTATCTATCTAATCCAGCTACCCATCTGTCAATTACATTTTAAAAGCTCACCTTTTAATTCTGGTTCAATTGGAATGATTCTGTCTCCTGTTGATAGATGGTGTTACAGGGCATGTTGTAGTTACTGTTTTCCACATCCTTGTGCCCACAGGAAAAAAAAGATATGATGCATTCTGACCAAGCTCAGTTGCACTGAATATTGTGGTTTCTTCTAGTTACTTCTCACTTGGCTCATCTACCAATTGTTTCTCTCTGACTGACTCATTTTCTGAAAAGTTTTCCCAAGTAAGACGTCTTAAGTTTATACACAAATTGCAGTAATTTAGAAGCAGTTAAATTACCTAGACATTTCCATTCTAGCCATTTTTTAAATTTAAAATTATTCTGCCAACATTGTTTAAATATTGAGCCAATTGACATTAGTGAGTCTACTGTTCATTAAGAACAAATTTTCCCGGATACTGAATAGTTACGTAAATTGCATTGTAGGTGTTTTTCTAAGAAAGATCCAAAGTTCAGTATTCAAAATGCCCATGGAAGTATTTTAATTGAAATACTGAATATTTTGGAATAAAAACTGGCAATATATTTTTATCTTTTAAAATTAAAAATTAATTTAAAAATCTTTTATTTTAAGTTCAGGGGTACGTGTGCAGTTTTGCTATATAGATAAACTTGTGTCATGGAAGTTTGTTGTATGGATTATTTCATCACACAGGTATTAAGCCATTAGTTATTTTTCCTGATCCTCTCCCTCATTCCACCCTCCACCCTCCGAGAGGCCCCAGTGTGTTATTCCCCTCTATGTGTCCATATATTCTCATCATTTAGCTCCCACTTATAAGTGAGAACATGTGGTATTTGGTTTTCAAAACAGGTAATGTTATTAGGAAAGGATTAAATCAGGATATTTTACAAATCCCTTAGTTTACCACATATTTCTTTTGTTTCTTAAATATGTTATCACTGGGTTAAAAACTAGTGATTTGTTACTAAACATTAGAAATATTTATGGTAATAATTTTTGGTATGATGGAATTTTATCTTTAAATCGGGAATAACGTCTCCGTAAAAATTTCTTTAATCAATTGAAATAGTCATACTCTTTTTGTTTCCTTCAAAGTAAAATCAGTATTCGTCAGATGATTGATATTTTGATTAAAATACAAATAATACCACCATTTTTTCTTCCTTAAAATGTATTTTCCTTGCATTGCTTGTACTGAATAGATGAGTATAATGCATATTTTTATGAATAAAAATGTCAAGTCTTCTCTAGAAAAATCTATCATAATTGGTCATTTCGGTTGTCACTGATGCCTCAATTTCTTATTGCTTGTGTCACCAATTCAGAATACATACTCATTTTAACGTACATTTAACAAAGCATATATTCTGTTGGAGAATGGTTTGGAACAAAATCCAAGAATTTTGATGTGACATAGAGCAGCTGATACTAAAATGACCCCTAAAATACCTTCTTCTGTTATTAAAGTCTGTATTATCACTTTTTGAAGTTGGTTCTTAGCTAGTAAAATGTGGAAAGAAGCAGACTTAATGACATGATTACTTTTGCACAATTTACTGAAGGAGGTAGTTGAAGGCTGTTGGAAATAGTTTTTCTGAGAAATAAGTGCTCATACTTTAAAAATGCCATGTTTATTTTTTAAGGTATTAACATTTACTTCAAAATATTTCTGTGCCTTTCAATGAGTTCAATTCAAGCATACATATTACGTTATTTAAAACTAGATACAATTATTTTGTTTTGTAAACAGCAAATGTATCTTTTAAAATACTTTTATTTAAAAAGGGAATCTGTTATTATGTGAGACTAGTATTTTTTAGAAAAATCATGACATTATCAAATTAAATAAAATTTTTATATCTTTAGAGCTGCTCATTTAAAAAGATTTCTTTGCCAAAATGTCAAAGAATAAATAATCTCTTTATCAACTTACCTTGATAGTTTTGAGCTGACACGTAGAATACCCAAGCCTTGCAGTGTCTGGCAGAAGGGCATGTAGTTATAAACTTGCAGATCCTAGTAAATTTTTTCATGTACATGAACCCACCTCAGGAAATTCAGCATTCCCAGAAATACAGATCTCGGGAGACCCCAATCCTTTTAATACTAATTGTGAGCATTCTAGAATGGTATACTGCACAAACCAGCCATTGCAAATTTATGCTAAAACAAAGAGCAAAATCAAGACAAATCAAAATAGTCTGTGCCTCGTTAATAAATTGCTTATCTTTTAAAATGAGCACTAAACTGTGTCTCCTATGCAATATAACCAGATGAGTTACTTATCTTTCAAAAAAAACAAATCCTTATTAATGCATCAGTCAACATTTTTTAAAATTAAATTTGTCATCTAAATTTAAGCACTTCCAAAGTCATCAAGATGTGTCAATACTCTACATGTGTATGCCTAGGTATTAGGTTAAGAAACAAATATATTTAAAGGTTATAGTTGATTTATGTACCTAAAATGTAATTGTTTTATTATTGTGAAACTAAAATTTCATTTATGATGCTATGTATTATATATGATTTGTAGAGTTTGTGATTTCTTACTTAAATATACAGTGCTTATTTTGAATTTAGTGACACACACTTGAATGAAAATGCTGGGATTGTGATGGAATGTTGAGATAGGATGGGACTGAAATAAAGGAAACTACTCCAAAAGAGTGGTAAGAAAGATTTAGAATGTTATGCATTGTTTTCTGGCTTTGAAGTGTGCTACCTTTAATACATGTGTTTGTCTTATATTGTCTTTCTAGTGTATTATACTTTAACTCAGTGGTTACTGCCAAATCCATCTCTCCTTGATTTAGTTGAAATAAGAAACTTGTTTTCTTTTCTCCGTTTTACACTTTCCCCCTTTCTGCACAACTTTCATTTATTCTTTAACGCCTCCTCCCCAAATCCAAATGAAGTGCCACAATTTAGACTTCAAAGCAATTTTTAAAGTTTTGTTACTGGCTTGAAAGAAGGAGTAACTCTCTTCTATGCCCTGTATGATTTCGTCTTCTGAATAAAATGCTTTAGCAATTTAAATTTATTTCAAAAATGTGGGTGGAAAATTGATTTAAAATACTTTAAAATTAATGGTGCATTAAAAGTTCACATTCTTCTAGTTTATCTGGACTGGTTTAGGAACCCTATATAAAACTTGGGTGCTATGTTAGAAGTTTGTTATAAAAATAAAGCACTAAAAGTTTTTGGACTGATTTCAGAAATCTAACAAGGTTCTTCAGGTTCTTATCAGGATACGTTTTAAAGAATGAATTATCATTTTATAGGGTAAAATCTGAGATAATATGGGTAAACTCTTGGAAAGCGCAGTCTGTGTACACATTTTATTGCCCAACTGCCTATTTCCACTATTAGGCATGCAGGAAGCCATCAATATAAGCTTCTGGAATTGCATTGAGTTGGAGATTGAGGATAGTTGAGCAAGCCAAATAATGTGAATAGGTATCAATCTTTGCAAAAATTCTCACGTCTTAAGATTTGTTTTCTTATATTAAAGAAGTGTGAGAGAACCTAAAGTTTGAAACTTATTTGCTATTCACTTTTCAGTGAAATGTTAATTTTTACTTAGCAATCCTCAGGAGATTGTCCTGAACAGTTAATATATCAAAGGTAGTACTTGCCTTGACAATAAACCAAGAGGATATTTAGTGAGAATTTGCATGTTTTCATATTTATTTCCTTCACCGCATACAGATCTATGATCTTAAAAACAACAACAAAAACCCAAAGATATTATTTTTGTAAACAATCCATTGTAATTTAATATTTTCTAAGAGCAAATCTCTAAGCATATCAATTATAATATTGTTGGAAAAAACACTTAAAATTATATTTCGCCTGTACAGTGATAAATTGTTTTTTCTTTAGTGTCTAGCAAAATGCCTTGTATACAGTAAGAATTTAGTAAGTTTGTTGTGGTAAGAAGAATGAGATTACTTCATACAATAAAATTACTTTTGTGATAATTGATCCACTGTAAAGCTTGAAAGTACACATTTCATATATTCTATCAGCGGATGTGCTTTAAAACAATATACATTATAAAATCTATGAATCATTTTTAAGTCTCTAAAAATATAAAGGAAATCCAGCGGGTTTAAGTGTCTTACTATAGGTAAGGTACATGCCTCTTAAGGTATGTGCGGGGGATATATGTTTATGTGCATATTTATATATGTATGGACACATTTTATACATGCAAATGTGGATATACATTATATATGCTCTTTACACACACACACACACGTGCCTATGAAGTAAGTCACATTTTCTGATTCACATGCTCATTCTATGGATGCCTTATTTTCTTCATATCAGATTGATTTCCCATTGGCAGTGTCTCCCAACACTTGAGCTGTAAGTTTTTCTGCTCTCATAGTCTCTTTGTTTAGTAGTTAACAATCTGTCAACAAACACTTAAATAGGGAGCTCCCTATTTCCATGAAACCATCTGTGAATTCTTTTGTGATGTGAATAATCACATTCTAATTTATTTGTTTTTCAAGTTATTTGACTTTCTTAAAAAGCGATTGTCTGGTGATACTATTTTAGAATATGAAATTTTAAAAAATTGATCTCTCAGGCACTCCTGGTCTTAAGCAAGAAATATGTAATTAATGACTAATGGAATTCTCAGGACCATAAAGACCAAGGTCAATAAAGAAACTTAAAGAAAGGATTTGATTAATATGCAGTAATGTATAGCAATTCTTATAACTCATGATGATTTGTTTTGAAGATATGGAAAAATGGGTAATACTCCATTTCTGAGTACAATAAATCAGTATTATTTGAGAATTTCTCTTATTCTCCATGTCTCTGTGTTTATATAAATGCACTTATTAAAAAAATTGTATATTTAAAACCTAAATATATGTATTCAGTGTGATTTATCCCACCATTAAATTTTAGAGGGGAAAATAATCACCAGTCAGGCTTACAAAAGCTTTTATAAAGACCAGTGGTTAGAGTTACTGTGGCTTAGAAGCACCTCAAGTAGTTTTTATGGAAACATGAAAGTTAAAAGAAGAGATCATTTTAGGTGGTATTTAATATATCATCTATTTTCTCAATAATAAAAATAGCAACCTAAACTTTTCAGATTCTTATAATTTTCCCCCCAAAATGCTGTATTCTTCAACCCTTTGAAGCACGTAGATGAAAACATGGATTAAAAGTACTATGTACAGTATCTGTGAGGAAAAGAGACCACATCTTATTTCTTCACCCATATATAGACACTTTTGTTGAGAGGCTGTGTGTAACAAACCACAAATAAACTGGGAAAACACTGTAGTAAAACTTGGAGGAAAAATGCAGAATGTCTTAAAATGTTAAATTACTTATCAGTAAATAAAAGCATTATGTAATTCTATATGGCATTTGATTAAAGTTAGTTTTATTTATGTGTATTTGACTCATCTGTTTTGGAAGAAACTTGCTTATAGAATACAGTTTCTTGCTCTAGGAGAGTAAATAAGTTTTGTTAACTAATAGCTAACTAAATGTCTCATTTCATTTCAATAAAAATGTCTATTTTTAGAGCACAAAAAATGTCTATTTTGATGCACAGAAAATCCACGTCATTTGACATGGCCACGTGGAGCTGTAAGATTTAATTTTTTATTAGTGTTTCCATTAAAAGCTTGAATGTATAGCTTAAAATAAGATGACTTCTGATTTTATATGGACATTTGTATAGTTTTTGGAGATTTCCTGGAAAACCTAAAACATCTCCAGTTTTTATTTTATAGATCCTTATAATATCTTAGAAAGCGAAATTGGTCAAAGCATGTTTAAACTAGCATCTTGTAGTTTGGTTTATAATTTGAAAGCAAATACTCTTATTAAACATCCAATTGTCTTTCTTAAAATGGCATGAAAATACTATATATAGGAAATGTAAGATATATTTAATGTTTGGTTTTGTCTCATCTTTTTTTGTGCAACACAGGTTTTATAAGCAAGTGTTTACATTTCAGATACAATCTCAGAAACTTGTGCTCTAGTTGTGTAATTTATTAAGGGTGTTGTCTACAAGTATCTGATAAATCATATTTGGTTGGAGGTAATCTGCTGTAATCCCAATACAGAAATCAACGGGGGAAATGGTCCCTGCAATGAATTATTCTTTTATTCATTCTTGTTACCTTGATTCCACCAATTTTCCTCAAATCCTCTGATTAATGTCACTTGCCCCCATCCTGCTTCATTCAAAAAAATGTCTTTTAGCCAAAAATACAGAAAAATATCAAGTAAACAAAATACGTGAATAATTTTGATTTGGCTCTAGAATTGTAAAAGTTGTTTTTAAAAAATGGTTAAATAGTAGGATTATAAATAAGACACAAATCCACAGCTGTCAATTTCCTGTTATAAATTGTACAAGAAGGCCAAAGGTTTAGAATATGGCTTAATATTCCAGCCTCGGAATTCTTAGTATTATATTAAGATCAGCAGTGCTTTACTTTCCTTATTTCAGTGCATAATAAATTTAATGTTTTCAAATGTAAATATTTAGGAATAATATAAAGATTGTACTTTATAGGTACAGTTTGCATGCTCCTCTGTAAAGAATAGAATGTCTATCTTGTGTTAGTATAGCTAGTTTTAAATTTAAAAAGTCTATCAAGTTTTTAAAGAAAATGTTAATATATTACATATGGCATATTGTGTTAGAAATTCTTTCTATGATATTAAAAATGTTTCGGAAACAGTGACAAAGTCAGTATTGCTAGAGAATCAGTGCTTTACTAGAATGCAGTGGTTTTACTGGTAATAATACCAACCCACACGTGTTACGGCTTAAAGCAGAAATCCTTGTTTGTGTTTAGCATATTGGAAATTACAGGCATTCCTATTTTGTAGTTGCTGTAGATTAGATAAGTAAATGAAAATGTTTTTCTGATCTCCTAACACTTCGTTTCTATTTTTCTGTGAATATGGATACTTTGGGTACCAGGTCTTATTGTCCCATGACTGTTTTCTAGGCTGCGTTATTATGATGAATGGGTAATTACAGTGCAGGGCACCCCCACAGAGGCCAATGAATATGAGAACCTCCATTTAGCACGTTTTTACTTTATAGAGAGATTCTTTAGAAGTTCAGAAGCTCTTGGATTAAATTAAATTTTATTTTGTCATATCTAATATGTTTATTTTCTCTTGTGAAGAAAAAAATCTTCAAACTTTATGATTTCTTAAATTCAAGAAACACAAGAAGCACATTTCCAATTTCATGAGAATGTATTATTTCTTAGTATCATACATTCATAGATCATAGGCTACTTTGATGTATGTGTTAGCAGTGCTTTGACTTGTTTAAAAATGCCGTCATTTAATAATATAAATTTTTATTGCTAACAATAAAAATTGACTACACAATATGATAATGTTTGTTTCTGATCCAATACACAAAATGAAAGCTTTTCTTATTTATTTGATTAAAATGCAAAAGTGCAAGTGCGTTTAGGTTTGTGTTGTATAGAAGAGAACTTATTTTATCAATCACTTTCATAACCTTTAAAGAGCCTTAAATAGTACATATGAAAAACACATTCATATCAGGTTCTCCTTGGGGATTTTTTCTTTGGTTTAAGAAAATTTTATTAAAAATCGGCATTGCAAATAACATTTTTCATAACTATATGTAGACCTGTTAAAATTTTTATTAAAACTGGAGTTCGGCCTGTTCTTTTTCATCATTCTATCAGATATTAAACTCCTGCAGCAGCTGTAGGAAATAGAGAAAGGGATTTTCAAAGGGATTTGAGTCTCCCTGTCTCTGTGCCTTTAGTGATCATATAACTATCACACATAACAAAGCTCTAAATCTGTAATTCAGATAAAGTAGTCAGGACTCTGAAATACAAAAATCCAAACATATGCCATAACATTTTTTTGCAATGCTGGCTCCTTTAACATGGATTTTGTAAACTTGGAGAGGTATTCAAGAGCTTTTGTATACGAACACAAACTAAATAACATTGTTAGTGGTATGTTTGACAGATATTTAATTAGAGGTGTTTTTATACATCCAGGCAGTTCCATTAAAAGACCATGCCTGCATGCTCTACCGAATTATGATCAAACCTCTAAAGGTTAAAAAGAATGAAACTAGAAGCTTGTTTTGAAGCAAGGTCTACATGAATCTATGTCTAATTTTGCAACAGTCTGAGTTCTTTTTCAAGAGAGCAACATTCCTTAAATGCAGTGCTAAGCGTGGTAAGTGTGACCACATAATTCTTTCATGAATTAAATAAAAAATGAGGGTAATAAAATTGTAAATGTATTGGAATCCAAGTGAAAATTACACAAGAAAGAGTTATACAATGAGGTTTTTCTTCATATTTACAGGACAAATTTATAACTTAATGTCTACATGAAAAGAATATTTGTGCTGTAAAAAGTTGGTAAAACTCTCATCAGAATGTCCAACCAGTTTGTAAATGAGCAGCTGTATGTATATATTTATTGTAACAGTGCCTTCTACTGGTCACACATTATCTATGATGTCAGTGAAATTACTGAAAAGTAATGAAAACTTGTGTTTATCCTAAATTATTCTTGGATATTTCATTGCCTTTTCAAAAGTATTTCTGTGAATCACAACTTATATGCATAAAAATATAGTGTGTTAGAGATTAACACATTTTATTTCTGTTATACTTTAGCAGTAATTGGACCTTTTAAAAAGTTTCTCCTAAAGAGAAAAGTATTTCCTGCATAATGCAACTTAAAATGGGGAATATTTCCACCTATTTATTTTTTATTGTCTTTCTGATTTTGAAATTGATCTTTTACTTACCGGCGTTTTTCTTTTGAGTTTTTCAGTTACACTGTGTCTAATTAAAATGAATAGAATTCTTACATATTATCAATATCTATAAAATTTGAGAAATATAAAATTTATTTGTAACGAGAAATACAGCAGAATTTTAAATATAACTTAACTAACAAAATATTTAATAATATTTAGTGAGAATGATTTAAGATTTGTCTAACTATCAAGGTATAAAAAAGATGGTTGATTTCAAATTTGCTTTGAGAAAGAATCAAAGAATTAAGAGAAGCATGTATAATAATGAAGAAAACTTGTATTTTTCAGCAAAATATTGATATCAAGTATTCTTTCTTAATATGTAATAAAGATACAAATGAAATCTTTTTATGAATCTATATGATTTCAGTTTTAATTTTAAATAATGTTTCCTAAAGAACTTAGATTATAAAATAATTGTTTTTCCAAAAAAGCATGTTCCAATTAATTTTATGTAGATATGGTTTACACTGAATGGGTTTTCATGCTGAAATAACCTTTTTAAGAAATTCTGAACATGGAAGTTTTACTATATGCAACAAAATTAAAATCTATGCTTTGGAAAAAAATATTTTACTTTTGTTTAATTCATTAAATACTGCTTTTATTGCCTGAAGCAACATTATAAAGAAACTTGATTATATGCAAATTTAAAACCTGAATATCTGATAAAATTCATTCTATTTAATTAGAAAGAATTACTTCAATGGAGACAATCTGTTTTATGTTAGAAATAATGTAAATCAGAAGGAATCCTCATGATTCCCCTTATCACAGATCATTGCCTGTGTGTGCTCACTAGTGCTTATTAGAATAAAATCAGAGAACTTTCCTGAGGAATATAACACACCAGGGCAGATTGTTTTGATGCTCAATTCAAAATTTGAAATCACCTACATGACCATAACATTCAGTGGAGAAAACACCATATTTTAATTTCCCCAAAACTCTTTATTTTAAATAATTGTTTTCTCTGGGAACGAAATGCCATCATTACAATTCTATCTTAACATGTATGGAAAAAAGATGTGGATTAGGAACACTAGGTACAGTCAGTATTTTTTGAATAGTTTTCCAGAGAGATTTCGATCAGTGCTGAAAAGCATATTTCTTAATGAGGAAAATGCTAGAAAAACAGTTGTCAGAGATGAAAGGGTGCTGTTTCAGGTTTGTACACCAATAACTTCATTCCTTTGTGTGTGAGAAAATCCCTCTATTACTTTATAACAATGGCATCTGTTTTGTTTACCTTGTGGCATCCATAACAAGGATAGAGGTGCTCCTTGTTAAATTTTGTTATTTGTAATGAAGTACATATATCTTTACAAACAAGTGTCTAGTTGCTATTTTTCCATGTGTGACTATTCCCATATTATGTGTATACATTTACACTTGCATAGCTGCATCCATGAATAATGAACTGTGGAAATGTGTGCGCAAGGACATAGAAAGAGACAATACATGACAGTGGGCAGTTAATGCACTTTCATTTCCATGAGTTAGGGATAATTGCATAATTCATGAATGGTAGAGAAAAGTCACAAGTGTGAATTGCATATGGGCAACCTAATATGTCACTACCATGCTAGTTAAAGGATATGTTTAAACTTACATCACTAGTAGTTTGGAATCAAATCATTTTAAGTGGCACATCAAGAGGAATTAAAAATATATGGAAAATAACGTAATTGTTTCCTAATAAGGATAGGATATTTATAATAAGCACATTGTGTTTTTGCCTAATTTGCCAGCAAACTGAGTTTTCATATCTTGTGTTAAATATGATGCATTCATATTTTATTTTATGTAAGGTCTTCATATAAACAAAATTGTGTTCTCATTTTTTTTGAAGTTATATTGTTCCATCTTCTAATCTATTAAAATCACTGAGGACATACAGATCATATGCATGCCATGTCTAAAACAGACATTGTAATGATGATATGTATTTCATGGAGAATAGTGATCTTTGCTAGAACTTCAGGATTTTCAATAGTTTTTGAAGTATATGATAAATATAATTTTCTATGTATTATTTTTTTTGGTTGGTAGATTTAAACCACAGTACTCAGTAATTAAATATTCACTGAGAAGTACTTCCTAGTATTGTTTAAATAGTACATTCAAATGAAGTAGTTAAGATATTTCATGAGAAGAGCAATGGATTCATGATTTTTTAAAAGATTTCAAATTCAAAGTGCTGTCTTGTGGAATAATAACACAGTATTGTCATGGAGTAGGGGTGGATGTTTGCATATTTACACACTTTTACATGTAGTATATGAGTGCTAAATTCATGTACCAGTTGATGGATCTAAAATTGTCTCTGAGAGTTATAAATTTTCATAATGACTCTGAGGAGTTAAATTTAACCTAATACTTTATAATTAAACTCCAATATGCAAGCAGATTTGAATGCCCTGCTCCATCAGCTCCTTGTCTGAGCAACTTCATGAACACCAATTCATTTAGTTGTTCATGTCAGCTCTCCACTCTTCTACTGCGAACGGTGAGTCACTGTATACCTGGGAGGAAGCAAAAGCATTTGCTTTACAGCTGTTTTTTTCAGAAACATATTTCAAAGACAAAAACATTTGGTGTTTAGAAACTAAACGGACTTCTAAGATCCATTATAGTTAATGAAATAGTATATTACCTCCTGTAGGAAGAAAATTACTTTAGATTCAAACATATGCTAACTTATATTACATAATTGTGAAATGCACTAATATAAAGTATTAAAAGAAGAATAATATTTTGAATATAATGAATACAATACTGTGCCATTTATGAAATACAGCACAGAATTTGTGTCCCTATCATTAAAATGCCTACAATTTGTGAACGTCGTAAAGCATGCTTTTCTCCTCCTATTAACTGGAACGACCTAATTGCACATTTTGAGGGTGGTTGTTGGGAGATTCCATAGGCAATATTATAATCATTCATGGGCATCAGGCAGCTATTTAACAGTTTGGTTCAGGTTGTCTAGGACAACAAGAATGTTGTTATGCTGCATCTCCAAGCTGCTGGGATGAAATCAGTTGTGACAAAGCAGTGAAGATTAAATTTGTAACAGATACAACACCTTTGAAGTACTAGCTTATGATTTCACAGTGGCATTATAAGTCTTACTGCAGTATTTAAGCAGTTAGAAAGAATGCTGGTTATTAGCAGTTGAATTTCGTAAAATAGGATTTTATTGTCTTTACATAGCCATGGCAGCAGTTTGTATTATCCTAGTACAACATTTTTATTGCCATGTATTAGAGTTGGTGAGTATTTTTCATGTTCCTCTTTTTCCAGGTAAATTCTTTTATCTATCTATTAAATCCTATGTTAAACAAACATAGAAACATATACATAAGTATTAATATAAACATATCTATTATGTATTTTAAAATTTAATGCCATTTTATAGAAGACTAAAGGAAGAAACTTCCTACTTTATTTCTCCCAAATAACATTATAACGATCAGATATCAAAATATTTCAGGTCTCACAGAATACTATGTATAAGGCAACTTAAATATATAATACCATAAAGCTGAGCTATTCCTTTAATAATCTTGAAAGACAGCATTAGCTATACATAAAGCAATTGTACTCTGTTACTAAATCTGATCACATCTAAATTTCATGTCTTATCATATGTCAGCAAGAGCCTGGCTCCTAAAAATAATGTCTAGAAATTTTGAGGTATGTAATTAACTGCTTTTTGTTGAGGAATGTTATCTCCACAGATGCTATAGTAGGGAGGCCTTTAAGGCTCAGTCATACAAATTTGAATACCAAAATTGCATGCAAGTTACTTAATATTGAACTTGTGCTATATCACTTTGTTTTAATGACTACAGAGACTTCAATGGGTTAACTTTGTATGAGGGTCAGGTCTTATATGTTTATATTTTCTTAGCCTTGGTCAGGAGAAGTGGCTTTGCTTGCCCTTGTGCAGTGCCGGAGTGGTAGGATTTCACTCCGTTTGAAAACCTAGCACATCCCAAGAGGTTACCTTGGTGTAGATTTCTTTCTTTCTGTATTAAATCGCTCATTGTCGCAAAGTGACTAGTGCTGCTGGGCTTTGAAAAGAACTTCTAAGAGGTTAAAAAAAGCTTCTGTATGAAAGGATTTTTTACTTCTGCGGACAGAATACAGTTTGCAGCTGTCTGACTTGCGACAGTGATATGGATGTGATTGTATACAGTATAGCAGAAGCCGTGGATGCAGCTGGATTGGAGGTTATAAATTTTAAAAGCGATGCAGATTTTTACCATTAATTGGCTGCTAATAAAAGCAAACTCAATGGCTTCTAACTGTGGGAGACTGTGGTTCTGTATCTGATATCAGGAATTCATACACATTACACAGTTTTAGGGATTCAGACCACGACTAATTGAAATACGAGGCATACTGATCAAATTTAGCATTACCAGCATGCACTATGGTTTGGGACTGTATGGCGACAAGGTAGCATTTATTACTTATTCTCCATAACACTGCTTGATTGAAATATCTAGCTATGTTGTCAGCAGAGGCCCAGCTGGGCTTTAGTGCAGCTAATTAAGTCATTAAAAGAGAGGTCAAGCAATCTAATTCTTGCAGACTAAAGAACAAAAAAGTCTTTTATTATATTTTTTAATAAGTTAAGATTTGAATTTTTAAAGAAATTTCTTTTTAACAATAAATGCATTTACTGGTGTATTTATTGAAGTCTTAATTTAAATATATAGAAGTAAGAAATTATAAACTTGTCAATACACAATTTCCAAAGCAGTTTATACGGTTATATTTTTTAATAAGTACATTGTGTATGTGATTCTTGAAAGTTGTTCAATAAGTTAAATGCGATGGAAGCGTTGTGAATTCTGATGCTTTCCTGCTGATTATTTCAGTTATGATGGTCTTTAGGAAAAATGTTCAGAGATAAACACTGTTAAGTATAGTGTACGTATATTATGACGTATATTATGTGTCCTTCAAATAAAAGCAAATAGATGCTATGACATTCTTTGTTTTAAGGTTCTTTGGGGTAGAAGTATGAGGTTCTAATTGTTATTTATATATATATAATTTATCAAATGCCTGTTCAAATCCCTTTTTCGTGTATCTGTTTGATAGAGCACATGAGCTTGTTTGGGCCAAATGAGTCAGTGGAGATTGAAACATTAATATATTTGAGCGGACATGTGTTAATGCTGCTCTGAAATAATTTTTAAAGGTGTGGGGATTACTGACTTATTACCCAAAACACTGCTTACCCCATAATATAAGAATGGTATACTATAATACTTAAAAATATGACCATTTTGCTTTTCTTTATTATGTGAATGTGCATGAATAGCTGAATTTACATTTTCTCATAATAGACTCCTAAGGTAAACACTGAGCATAGTAGGTGTTCTAGAAATGAATGAATATCTCGAATGTACAGTATTAATTTTCTTAATAGTTTGGAGAACAATCTATAGTGTTTGTTTTACATTAATTCTCAATCAGTCATAGGCTCCAAAGCTAGAGAAGATACACCGTGACGCTCAGATTTGTTTACTTGATTACTATTATATATATGAAAGGATTTGGGGAAATGTTTGGAGAAGGAAAAAACCCTGTTAACTTAATGAAATTTCTCCTTGTTATTCCTGTTTCTTATTTGGTATACATCACAAATAATTAGAATTGGTAGATATTATTGATTTTGGTCTTCTTTTTAGAGTGTTTATTGTAATTTTAAGAAAATTTAAAAATCAAGCAAGTGAGTGAAGAGTGATTGGAGAAGCTTGAAAAAGAATGGGGAAAATGATACAAAATAGTTCAAATTACAAGTGCTGTCTTAGTTAGAAATGGTTTGAAATATCAAATGAGGTCTGCTTTAGAAGAATCCTAGAAAAGAACTGTAAAGAGATGTAGGTCTTATTCCAGATTTCATATCTGTTAAGGATCTGCTTTCAGCTTGCAATTGACATGGAACAACTGTTACTAATTTTTACACTTTTATTATAGTAGAGCATGCATATCTAAATAAGCTATTGCTATTTTGGCAGGAACTGTACACTTTCAAATAAAATGTGGACTGACATCAAAATATTGTTATGGTAATAGCTTTTCAGAGGTTGAGGCACTTCAAACTATAAATATCACTAGTTGTTCTCTAGCCATTATTGTTTAAAAGCCTTTGGATGTAAAATTATGCATATAATAAATTGTAAATTTATTTGTCCCAAATGCAACTCTCCTTGCTAACATATCTAATTCTCCTGGAAAGTCATTGTTATTCATACATAATGGAAAGTCTAATGCAATACCATGAAGACTGGGCATTTGAGCACCTGTTGCTGAGTGTGGACTATAGGAAGGGATGTATTCATAAATCAAGTAATAAAAACAGTCCTTCTCTGAGATCACTGTATATGTTCTGTTCAAGGAGATTCTTGTGGTGAATGGACTAAAAACTAGTTTGTGTCTATTGCATACTACTTATTCAGTCCACATCCTGTGTATTCTTTTTTAGAGAAGTTGAAAACCATGCCTTCTTCAGAATCATACTAACAAATACAGAAGTAGTTTATTTTGGTTCAAAGCTAATATCAGAAATTTGTTCTTTGTATCAAATAATAATTTTCAATGTCTTTGTTAGTAATAATAAATCTTACATGAGCCATTTAAGAGACACATTTAATTAGACATATGATAATTAGACTAAAGAGCAATCATATTATTTAAAAAATAATCCTCACTGTGCTCAGTTAAAAGGAAGTCCTGCAACTGGAGTAACAGACAATTTCCTTGTCAACTCTCCAGACAGGCTGTCATTCATATGCGAGACCTCTATCAATGATGTATCACCCTGAGAGCCTGTCTCTCAGGCTACCTCTTACTGGGAGTTTGTGGATGAGGATACACATTAATCAGAGACGTAAAGTTACTGACATTCATAGGTGAATTGGAATGCAAATGAAGGTTTCACAGGTCTCCCAAAACATGTTCAAAAGCTTTGTTTTTAACATTGTTTAAAACTGGACTTAACAGGTAAATGTTTTTAAGACATTTCTATCTCTCTGGAAAAACTATCAACAATCTTTTTTTTTTTTTTTTTTTTTTTAAATTTAAAGCATACTATTTTGTTAGGTAAGTATTTAAAATAGATATCTCATTTTTCAGGATTCAGAAAGTTTTGAATTTCTTAGCCTACATTTATTGTAAGGACTATGGGTATGGAATATGACTGAAGGCCAAAAGTCTGGTCTCAAAATAATTCTAGCTCAATTTTAAAATCAGAAGTTATGGAAAGTTTTGGGGTAAGCCTGAGAATCTCTGGGCACCTGTCCAAAACGAACCTCTAAGTCTTTTGAAGTCTACCCATCACTAATATATACAGCACAGTCTAATCCAGCTGTCTGCCCCTTTTCCTGTTTCCCTTTCTCTTTTTTCAGTCTGTCCTGAGGTACCAATAGCTATATACTGTGGGAGATGTTTAGTAGAATGAATATTGCCTCTTGGAAGTGTTCCCATATAGTGAAGCCAGGGTTTTGTTTCAGGGAGGTGGTGGTGGTGAGAACAGGTAATACTTCAGTCATTTGTCTTTCTGGTTGACATGCATTTACACCATAATACTTCCTACCTACCTTTCAAATTGCAAACTATTTATCTATCAGCAATAACAATAATATCTTTGCAGGTTTGTTTTCTGTTTCAACAAAAGATCATACAATTTTAAAGAGCAGTACTGATTCACAGATGAAAGTAAACAAAATATAATTTTAAAAAGTCAAATTAATGAATACCTTTTAATACTATAAGATTTTATATTATATACTATTAAAGTTTTTGAGTGGGTTAAGTCAGTGGAATTTTTAAATTTTTTTTTTTTTTTTTTTTTACATTTTAGAGTTGATCATTTGGTTAATGACCTTACAATTTAATATATATTTATTCCAAAATTTTTTAAAAACATTTTTGGCTCAGGATGGATTTTAGATAAAGATAGAAAAAATAAAATTAAAGCAAAGTAAAATCTAAGCATAGTTTCTAAGAAATCTTTGTAAAGTACACATTGAAAACTTCAGACTGTGGTTAGAAAATATTTCTACTGACCAAAATACTTAAAATAACATGTGTTTTTAGAATCTCTCCTTTCTTGGTCATCTTCTACCATTCATGATTGGATATTCATTTATAAAAATTCATTCTATTGAACTGTTTCTAAAAAGGAAATTCTTCAAATATTTCTAAGCATGTCTTCCAAAAGCAGTAGCAGAGTCAATTTAGAGAATTTTATGTTGTTATCACAGAACCCCACACAAGTTAACTAAAAACACAGAGCAAGAACAAAGAAGCCAGTTCCATCATTGCTCTGATCTATGTAATAAAGACTCATTTTATGTAAATAAAAGACTGGCAAATTGAGGGTCAGAGAAACTATGACTTGGAAAAAAACTACATGTTCAGGTAAATAAAATAATGGAGGTTTTCCTTTTTTTCACTACTCACCATATCCTTCTTGTTTTTCTCTTCCTCTTTATGGTTAAATCATGAAATCATTGAGCAAATCTTGTGTGTAGATTACTATACCAAAAGTGTAAAAGGCTGTTGATAAAAAAAAAAAGGACTAGTCACAATCTTAAAAATAAACAGATAAGCCAAACACATAAAAATCAGCACCATTTAGAAATCTGTGTTCTTATTTCAGCCCTGCCCTATGAAATTAGGTAAGTTAGTAAACATTTTACATCGATATCTATATCTATCTATCATCTATTCTCTCTTTCACTCATAGAATAGCAATAGAATAGTAACTCAATAACCTTATGGGCTTGTTTGGGAGGATGAGTTTGGAAAATGTCTGTTAAGGAACATTAAAAATTCTGTTTCATTGAAAATTCCAATAGGGGTTTATGGGAAGATTGTAAGCTAATTCTAACATTTTTATGGAGGAAAAATGACAAAGAATAACCAAAACAACTTTCTGAAGATGAAGAATAAGGAAGGATTAGTGACTTTAGGTTATAGTAATCAAGGTTAAGTGTTACTGAAATAGAGGTAGACAAATAGACCAGAATGGAAACTCCTGACAAAGAATTCTTCATAAATGAACACTAGAACAGATCATGGGTGTGTCGGGAATCTACTTAACAAATGATAGGACAGTAGTTTAGACACCTGGGAGAAATCCACATATAATCCTGGATAAATAAAATATCTTGGTGTGAAAATCAAAAGTTTAAAATTTTCAGAAGAAATATAAGAGAAAATATAATATCAGAATATGAGTGCCGAAGAGCATTTCTTTCTTTTGAGATATGTCTTGCTCTGTCACCTAGGCTAGAGGAGAGTGATGTGAGCATACCTCACTGTGACCTCAAACTCCTGAACTCAAATGATCCTTCTGCCTCAGCCTCGCAGTAGCTGTGACTACAGGAAAATGCTACTATACCCAGCTAATTATTATTTTTTTTATTTTTTATTTTTATTTTTATTTTTAGAGAGAGAGGGTCCTGCTATGTTGGCCAGACTGGTCTCAAACTCCTGGCCTCAAGTGGTCCCCATGTCTTGGCTTCCCTGGCCCTGCACCTGGCCCTTAGAAGAGCATTTCTTAAGACCAAAAAATCACATATCATGAAGAAAAACACTGAGATATTTGATTTATCAAAATAATAAAAATCTTTGTATATCAAAAAGTTCTATAAAAGTAGGAAAAGATAAAACTCTCCCAGATATTTGGATGCATATAAGTGAATTAATATATAACAAATATATGATTTCTACAGATTGAGGAGAAAAGGATATATGAACCAATAAAAAATAGGTAAAGGATATGAACAGGGACTTCACAGAAGAGGCAAACTAATAGCAAATAAACAGATCAAAACATGCTTAGAAATTTAGATTAAGCAATGATAAAATATTTTACATCTATTGGATTGATAGAAATTGAAAGTGTGGAATACATTAAGTGTTGCTAAGGATGTGGATCAGTGGAAAGTTTCACACATTGCTTGTGTGAATATAATTTGGTGCAATAAACTTAGAGAATATTTTAGCATCCTAGTAAATTGTAGAAGGCACATACTCTAAAACATATTCCAGTAAAGGTTAGAAACTGAAGATGGTAATCAGTGGGTAAAAGAAATACTCTATCCTGGCTGTTATATACAAGGTAATACACAAAGATACTAAATTAATTAGAGGCATATGTATCAGCAAGTATAAATCTAGAAAACCCAATGATAGGTGAAAATGTAAGTCACATAATCATGCAGAGAATGATATCATTTTATAAAATTTAAGAAACAAAAACATACTGTATACTGTTTTTAGATAAATATATACATAGTAAAACATATACATGTGAAATATACATGCCAATTTCAGGATATTGGTCAAGTCTGTAGATGGAGGAAAAGAGAGAAATGTGACCTGGGGTGAGTTCAAAGGGGATTCAACTCTACTTATATTTCCTCTTTTAAAAATGAAAACATAGGAATATGTTAAGAATTCTTGAAGCTCATCATATTCTATGCATTTTTTTGTTTGCTTAAAATATTTAAATTTTCAAAAAATTTTAAGTCAACTGTTAGATTTTCATATTTATTAAAAATTACTAAACATTAAATTATGTAAACTTGTAATCAAATGAATTATACAGTATCAAGAAGTTGAGATTATTAAAATTCAGAGGCTGAGAGCAGCAGCCCTCCAGAGGTGGAATCAGACCCCGAGGGAGGGGGCCCTGGCTGACTAGAGTGATGTTTCTGAGGGGGAACCACGAGGCTGGACTGGAATTATGAGAACCACAAATGGGCGTCACTTGCTACAACTGGAATAAACAGCCGCTACCAGGTTAAAGCAGCTTTGCTGAGGTCATTCTAAAGAAACAGGAGAGACCCAGCATCTTCTCCTGCCTTTCAGTTTCCCTCTGGTGCCCCCTAATGTAAGAGCATAACAGGGAGCAGCTGTTAAAGCAGAAATAAATACTAAGAGTTTTCAGAGTCCCACCCTAGAATCACAAAACACAGCAGAGAGAATGGCTTTAAAGCTGAGAAATAGTACCTTAGTAACAAGCATATTTCTCAGTCACTTCACAGAACCTCCTGTCTTTATCCCAAGCTCCAGCATATAATTTCATAATAGTAAAGAATACAGGATGGTTGTTCTTCCATGAGCCATCTAATATGGTCCTGCAAGAAGTTGGTATTTTTTTTATTGTACTTTAGATTCTGGGGTACATGTACAGATCATGCAAGATTGTTGCATAGGTGCATTCATGGCAAGGTGGCTTGTTGCCACCATCCTCCCATCACCTATACCTGACATTTCTCCCCACGTTATCCCTCCCCCACCCTCCTTCCCACTATCCATCCCATAGCCACCCCCAATGGACTCCAGTGTCTGATGTTCCCCTCTTTGTGTCCAAGTGTGATCTCATTGTTCAACACCCGCCTATGAGTGAGAACATGCGGTGTTTGATTTTCTGTTCTTGTGTCAGTTTGCTGAGAATGAAGTTGGCATTCTTCTAGCCTCTTTCTGCGGCTTCCTGGCAGGCAATCTCACTTCTACCCCATGTAAACTCATGTTTATTGATCAACCCTCTATTTTACCTTTTTTGAATCTTCCACACATTTCATACCCCCACACAAAAACTTTGGCAAGTAACTCAGCCTTTCTCTGTACTTCAACATCTGCCGTGATCTAGAGGGATAACAGTGTCTATGTGAAAGCCCACGAGAGCCCCAGCTTCTCAGCTCCTCCATCTCATGGACTCCAACACCTCCAATCCAACTTCACAAAATCAACCCAGTTCCGTGGTCTCACCTTTGATTTTGTGATTCCTGAACATCCTCTGACTGTCAAATCATCACATGTTCTCTGCTTTTTTAGAATAATGACATGACCTTTTATCTCTTAGACTCTTTCTTCTATTTGGCTTGTTTTCTGACTCCATGAAATAACTACTGTCTTCTTCTAACTCTTCACTTTTCACCATGTCTATCAATACTTCTCTGGGTTTACTCTTTACCTTACTTGCCTTAGACCATAAGAACAGCACCTTAGCAATATTGTTACCTCTGCTTCCTCTCCTCTGCCTTACTCTCTTATTATAGGCAACTTGTGGATCAGCAATCCTGGATTTTTAGTAAAGAGATCTAGATTCTTTGCTCCTGTACCAGAAAGGCTGCTGGGGCCACTCCAAATTCTCCCTTTTTCAGCCAAGATTATTGAAAGTAGAGTGTGCCCTTGCTATTTCCACGTTTTTATCTGTACCCACTGCAGTCTCTCTATTGCTCTACTGAATCTGCCTTTGTTTAAGGTTAAAGAGCATTGTAATTTTAGAATCAGTGAAAAGTTTTCAATATTTATCATACATAGTCTCTTAAGACTTTGAACACTGTTGAGTTTTCCCTCCTTCAAACTCTATCCACATTTGGTTTCTGTGATATGATTTCTTCAGATCTTCTCCCTAAACCTGCTCTTCTTTTCAGCACACTTTTCTTTTTTTTTCTTTTTTTTTTTTTTTTTGAGACAGAGTTTCGCTCTTGTTACCCAGGCTGGAGTGCAATGGCGCGATCTTGGCTCACCGCAACCTCCGCCTCCTGGGTTCAGGCAATTCTCCTGCCTCAGCCTCCTGAGTAGCTGGGATTACAGGCACGCGCCACCATGCCCAGCTAATTTTTTGTAGTTTTAGTAGAGACGGGGTTTCACCATGTTGACCAGGATGGTCTCAATCTCTTGACCTCGTGATCCACCCGCCTTGGCCTCCCAAGGTGCTGGGATTACAGGCTTGAGCCACCGCGCCCGGCCCTTTTCAGCACACTTTTCAAGTCTTTAGTTTTTAGCCTGCATCTTAAATATTGGCATTTTATGGCTCTTTTTCATTTTATATGCTTTACTACTGAGTGTTACCTTTCGTTCCTGTAGTTTCTGTTAACCACAAACACACAACTGATGCCTCTTCTATCTCTCCTGGCTCCAACACTCTATACATATATCCTAAAGCACTTAAAATACAGCTGTCATCTTCTTCTCTCCTGACCTATCCCACTCAGTCTCTTATTGCTGTCCACTCAGTTTATCAAGCCAGGAATATGGGTGTTGGTTAAATTTCAACTTTTCCCTCTTCTTCATTCTGCGTATTTATTTATTTTTTAGACAGCATCTTGCTCTGTTGCCCAGGCTGGAGTGCAGTGACATGATCTCGGCTCACTGCAACCTCCGCCTACTGGATTCAAGTGATTCTCCTGCCTCAGCCTCTCAAGTAGCTGGGACTATAGGCTCGTGCCACCACGCGCAGCTAAGTTTTGTATTTTCAGGAGAGATGGGGTTTTACCGTGTTGGCCAAGCTGATCTTGAACTCCTGGCTTCAAGTGATCTGCCTGCTGTGGCCTCCCAAAGTGTTGGGATTACAGATGTGAGCCACCATGCCTGGCCCCTTCTGCATATTTAAATGACATCAAGTCTTAAAAGAATCTACTTCTGAAACCTTTCCAATAAAACCCAATCTCCAAAGCTGTTGGCCCTTCCTTCAGTTTGGATGCTCATCATCGAACTTGTGGCAAGGGCCTTCAAAATCATCTCCGCACCTTGATCCTCGGGCTTTGCTTTCCTTTCTTTTTTTTTTAAATGACCATATAACTTTATTATTTAAATAACTTCAAACTGAAATTCTGTATTGACATTTTCTTACCATTGTTGAATACTCTAGGTTGCTGTTTAATCAGTTTTCTTTTAGTTCTAAAAAATACACATGCTCCTTTTT
>NW_016107332.1:4647663-4684518 GCF_001604975.1 Cebus imitator
AGTAGCTGGGATTACAGGCACGCGCCACCATGCCCAGCTAATTTTTTTGTATTTTTAGTAGAGACGGGGTTTCACCATGTTGACCGGGATGGTCTTGATCTCTTGACCTCGTGATCCACCCGCCTCGGCCTCCCAAAGTGCTGGGATTACAGGCTTGAGCCACCGTGCCCGGCAAATTGCAGGATTTTCATCTGACCTGTTCAAGTTCTGAATTTGAGGAGATTTTTTTTCTCATTTTCATTATTTTGATTAAAATATATATATATGTATTCTCCATGCAGCCATGAAAGGAACATTTTAAAAGCCAAAATCTAACCTTCTCCCTTTCTTGCCTGATGACTTCCTATAGTTGTTCACTGCCCACAGAATAAACATCTGCTTCATCCACAAGATGCCCAGGTATCTTTGGGGTCTGACCCCTGCCTCATCTGCCTTTCTTTCTCATACTGGGTTTATATTGCTACTATTCTGAACTTCTTACAAATCTCTAAGCACATTCTGTATTTTAACATTTCTCTGTGTTTGCAGATGATATTCCCTTCAACCGGAATAACTTCCTCGTCCTTCTCCAGCCTACTTAGACTCTTTGAAAGCTTTGAACTTTTCTTCTCAACATCTAAGTCTCAGACTAAGCATTTTCCCCTCTGTGAAGCTTCTGGAGGCATTGTGTTTAACAATGAGAAAATGGGCTTTGGTGATACCCATACATGGGCTTTAAGCCTGGCTGTACCCTGATATAGCTTTGTAAGTAATCTTGATGAGCCTTGACAATGTGATGATAGTATAAATTTCACAGATTTAATAGGTGGAATTATATGCAGTAAATGATAAAAGAGTAAATGAGATAAAATGAGATGAAATATCCTGTCTAGTGCCAGGGACAGGGTAGTCATTGGTTGCTATCATTATTATGCCTGTGAATATTAATGTTAATAATGATACTAGTAACAGTAATATTCCAGGTACTCTCATTCAAAATTAGATACTCTGTCTTGTAGATCCCATATAGAGCTATGTAGGACATATTAATTATGTAAGTTGCTCTTCCCTACAAGACTGTGAACTCCTTTGAAACAGTGATCTTATTGTTATGAATTAGTTTGAATATGCCCAACCTCACTGCTAAGAGGACTTGAAGCAGTTATATTATTAAAAAGAGATATATAATAATAAAATAAAATGTATAGCTATTAAAATTATAACAAAAGGAAAATATGGATAAAAACTGAGAGTAAGTGAATTCATAAAAATGTGTGCCATGTAGTCTTGTGTAGTTCCTAGGATAGAAAAATGATTTGCCTTTGAGCTTCCTAGTGGCCAAGGCAAAGGGGGAAACAAAATTTATAGAACCTACAAGGTAAAAAATCAACCAATTAATAAGAATAAGCATAACTTTTCCTGGAACTGTGCCTTTTGAGAGGTTTATTTGATGAATTAATCGCAAAGTGGCACTGTGGTGTACTTTGAAGACTTGCTACTCAAATTATGGTTCTCGGACCAATTTCATTTGGGAACTGGTTAGACATATGGAAACTAAGGCTTCACCCAAACCTATTGAAGTCAAATCCACGTTTTAACAATACCCCCAGGTGATTTGTATGCACATTAAATTTTGAGTAATGCTGCTGTAAAAGACAATATTTACAATATTTTCACTCAAATTTGTGAGCCTTATGTGATGGTTTTATATGTTCAGGTTTTGGATTTTAAATTCAAAATATACAAAAACAGTATCATAGAAAATATAATTCAGTTTTCAGATGTAACAAATTTTAAATATTATTTTAAGTATTTTTTAACACTATTCCAAATATGTTTCAACTCTCTCCTTTAATTTAGAAATAAAATATAAACACAGCTATATATTTTCTCCCTTCACCTTGCCTTCCTTCTTGGAGGTAATTATTCTTGTAAGACTGGACGGCATTATTCCTACATAGGCTTTTTTAGTTACCACTTATGGATATATTCATAAACGTCATTATTTAAGTAACTATTTCTAATGAAGATTTTTAGCCCTCAATGAAAATATAGGGCAGAATGTAGAAAGATACTTCTGGTACAGCAATTAATACAAAGTACAGAATCTGAGGAACACGCTCATATTTTAGATGGTCTGGCTCAATGCAAGGAAAGAATTTAGATATTAGAACTATAAGAATGAGTGAAAAAATGGGTTTGCATTGTATTGCTCTACTAATGGCTCACAATTAGAACTGAACATGGGAGAATTCAATTTTATATTTAGTGGTTGCAGTATTGGAGCAGAATGACAGTACTAGTGTGTCAGTATGAAATTCCAATGCTTTTGTTCCCTTTTCTTTTTTAAGGAAGAGATGATTATCATTTTTATTACACTTTTTCTTTAGATGCTGCTCCAGCTGAGAGAGACAGAGCAAATGCCAGGTCTGAGAGCCCACTGAGCTAGAGGAAAATGTTCTGGATAAAATATATTATCCTAGGGAAAAGAGGCAAAGGAAGGCCTAAGAGAAAGAATTGGCCTTCGAAGAAATAAAGGCAAAGAGAGAGAAAGGAATCTAGATCAGGGAATGGGCAGGAAATTAGGCCTGCTAATGACCCACTCACTTTGTCCTCTGCTTAAATCCTTTAATTTCCCCTTCCTATTATTCTCCTGAAACATTTTCCTCCCTTCCTCCAATTCTACAGTGACTCCGTCAGGAACTTTGGGAAGTTCATAGGTGCCCAGACTGTTTCTGGAGAAAACACAAATGACTAATAAAAATAGAAAACATGTTCAAATTTACTTACTAAGTTAAGAAAAAATAATTAAAATGACAATGAAACTCTTGGAATGGTCTCAGACCTATAGGAAAGTGGTTGGCATACTTTTAAAACGAGTGTAGCTTTGTTAGACTTTAAGGAGCTTTTATTCTTTAGGTATATCTTAAGCAAAAATTATTCTGATTTGAGGCAATTTTTAAATATAAAAAGTAATGCTCAAGCACACACACACACACACACACACACACACACACACACACACAAAATCAGCACTTTGGCAGTCACTGAAAAACAACGGAATTCCAGCCTTCTGAAAACTGATGATGCAATTACTAGTTATATTCTCCAGTAAGAACCTGAAATGCTGATATTTATAGTACATGCAAAGGCAGAGTTGTTACTACACAGGGTATATATTCAGGATTTCAAAAGCATCACAAAAATTGTACATTTATTTATATCATAAACTTGTACAGGGGAATAAAAAGGTAAATGTTGAAATTTGGTGTGGTGGCTCATGTCTGTAATCCCAGCACTTTGGGAGACCGAGGCAGGCAGGTCACCTGAAGTCAGGAGTTGGAGACCAGCCTGACCAAAAGGTGGAACACCATATCTACTAAAAATACAAAATTAGCAAGGCATGGTGATGCATGCCTGTAATCTCAGCTAGCTGGGAGGCGGAGGCAAGAGAATCACTTGAACCCGGGAGGTAGAGGTTGCAGTGAGCCAAGATCATGCCATTGAACTCCAGCCTGGGCAACAAGAGCAAAACTGTGTCTCAAAAAAAAAAAAAAAAAAGAAATTGTGTGCATTATGTGTTATTTTTTGCTAATCTTTATGTGTAACATTTTGCTAATCAAGTCTGTCTTGCTGTGGAGGGCAACATAGGAATTTGGTGGTGACAGTGATAGGAGGCTGGATATCTTAGGTAGAAAAATGCTCTGAGCCACTAGACTAGATGTTCACTAGGATCCTGCTTCGCTTGAACATTCTGCATGTATTTCTCAAAGAGAACATTTGATAAAGTTGTCCACCTTCTTGTCTATAAATACTTCCCTACATGTGGTCATAGTGAGATGTTACCCAGGGGATAGTTGTGTCAAGGTGGAAGCTGAAGTGCACTGATCTGTGAGATTTTATTATTATTCTTCATTTTTATTATTTTGTTTTTCAGAATCTATTTTTGACATGTTTTTGCTTTTCAAAGTCCTTATTTTTGACAATCTTTATTTTGATTTATTTTTATTTACTCAAGGGTAAAGATCAGGCATTTCAGGGTTTTACTACATTTTCTTCATCTCGCTGTTTTTAACCAATATTCTTCAGACCCTTCCTAAAAAAATGAAATTAAATACAGCAAAGGGAATATAACAGAAAATGTTTAGGACTTTTATGCTTGTGGAAATGATGCTAACTTTCTCACTGGAAACATATTTCTTAGGGAAAGAGGATTATTTCCATGCAAATGCAATGAGAATCTCTTCTAGTCCATTTGGTAGAGTGCACTCCTTTTTGATGTAATGCCTATGTGATATAGAAAAGTCACAACTTGTCCTAAGCTGCATTTAGGCTTTAAATCTCTCTTTTAAGGCTCTGTTTATTTTTATTAAGCCTCTTCTTTTTAACTCAGGTGGTGTATTTGTGTTTAGAAATGTATAACTTTGGCTTACTTGGCTATTTTCCCCTCAAGCAGATTTTATGCTGGTAAATGTGCACTAAATGAAATTTGTATAATTACTTGTTTAATCTGGAAGCTCAGTGCACTTTGTATGCTGCATAGCACAGTCCCAAGCTCAGGAATTAATAGTGTTTTTTTGATGAGCTGATGAGGTTGATGTTGATGGCAGTGAAATGAAGATGAGAATAAAATCAGTGAGATTTAGGAACAGAACAGAAATATTTTCTTCCTTACATAGACTATTTTGCTGGAAAAGATAAGTCTCATGCTTCTGCAGAAATAGAATATGTCTGTGGCATTCATAGCTGTAAATATACTCATCGCTACTTGCTTGTTGACTTAAAGCAGTCATAGACTTGATTCTAGATGCTGCTTTTCTAGCTGTTTGTTCTTATAAGACACAAGAGAAAATAATATTTCTGTATTATTTTAGTAGGTTAAACATGAAATAATTCTTATAATTTATGGTTTATAGAAAATACCTCTTCCACTTCTAGGGAAAACCTGCTATTCAGTCACTTAGAATTCATTTGTGTGCATCAGGTACCCATGTGGCCTTTTCATAGGAGAATTTAGCAGAGGGTTGCTTCCTGAGACAACATCGAGTGCTCAGTTTGATTGTTATGATTGTTATAGTTCTGGTCCTCTTAGAGTAGTGGAGCAGGCAAAAGATTAACATAGGTTAATATAAACGTGTGTGTGTGTGAGTGTGCGTTCCTTTTGAACCACTGGGATAGCAGTGCCGTGGGGGCGGATGTGAATTTTAGAGCAAAGGGCATCACTCAGTAGGAGTTTAAAAAGGAAGAGCAGATCCATGAGAGCCAGGAAACGAAACATCAGGAGAATGGCCCCAAAAGTTGGAGGAAAAAATCTGTCCCAGAAACTTGTTTTCAAAGGGAGTATATCTTAGAAGATAAAAAAGTAGAGATGTGTCGGTCCAATCTAGGAATGAGATGCAGTTAAGGGATTTGGTGGTTGAAAGGTCATTAATGACCCCAGAGAGAGCAGTTTCTTTAGAGTTATAGGGAGTGGAATCCAGAATATAATGGCTCGTGGCAATTGTTCTCAAGCTTAAGTTTCTGTAAGTAACCTAAGAGGCTTGTCAAATCAGAAAAAGAAAATCTGATTTGGTAGGTCCGAAGTGAGGTGCAGGCATCTTCATGTTTAACAGGCATCTCAAAATAGTGTGAGGCAAACTCCATTTTGAGAAATGCTAGATTACAGAGAAAATGAGAAGCAAAGTAACAAAGACAGCTACCTCACACCATATTGTCAACCAGCTTCTTGGCAAAAGATAGGGTGAGAGCTTAGGGAACAGAGCAGAGAAAAATGTTTTTTTGGTTTTTTAGGAATGAGTATATTTGAGCACATTTATAGGCAAAGAAGAGTTGAATGGAAAAAAGATTTATAAATGAGAAAATGGAAGAGCAAATTCCAAGCAGAGTTGGGAAGATATATAATCAGGTGCAAAGCCAGAGCCCCTGCTTGTCCCAGCCTGCTTGTCCCACCACACAGTAGCATTCCCATCATCTACATGCTCAGGCTTCTCAGTCTTGGAACCAGTGAGAAAGCAGTTTGGTGGTTTATTATTGGCTCCTTTCTCATGAACATATAACATATGGAACCAGTTTAGTTGGTGAGGGCTGCCAGTGTCTGATGAGGAGAACAAAGAACCATGTATTAAGAAGAACATTATTTTGTAGATTAGTTTCCATTTTTCCTTAAACTTCTATGATTGCTATTGGCCCAGCAACTTGGGTCTGCAGTGTCTTTTATTTTTGTTTTCTTTCTCCTGACTCTTGGTTTTGCAAAGAATTAGAACCTAACCTAGGACCTAGAGAGGTAAGCTCAGAGTGGGATAAGTTGCCCTGCTTTCTTCCTACTTTTTTCTGTTCCTTACTACTGGATTGTGCTTTGGAGTGAACCATCAGCACCTGAATCACTCCGGGGTCACTGTAAATAGTCTACGTTCCCAAGCCCTCCCATAGATTTTCTTGAATCAGTATGTCTGGTTGTAGGGACAAGAAAAATTCATTTTAACAAATTCCCTGGGTGACTTGTGCATGTTAAAGTGAGGAACGCTAAACTGGACAATACCTCTGGAAAGGGTCTGCTACTGCTTTCCCAAACTTTCCCTGTGACCACAAAAGTGTACTGGATCATTAGCACAGACACTTAGACTCCAGTTAATCCCTGGGTAAAAAATCTTGAACAGCAAGATTGTCCTAGATTGGCCTGCAGTTGGCTAAGCTGGCTTGAGCTTCATAACAAATGACATTTGAGGCCTCTCTGGGGTGAAGGGAGGATGGGGTTAGCAGGGCAGCCTTTCGAGTACAGTTACTTTGCCCTGGTCTCCAACTCGATGTATTTTGGCTCTTTCCTTATGAGTGTCTTTTAGCTCACATGGGGAGTCATCAGAATGGTCAGGGTCTATCCCATGTTGGCTTTGGGAAGAAACCATGGTACTTTCTCTGAGGAAAGAGAGTGAAGATATTAAAGTGGTAATACTATAGACAATATATTAGTTCCTCTTCTTGCCAGCCAAGCTAGATGTTCATGTGCATCTACACTCATTCTTTTCTCAGTTCCTCTCCTTAAAATGGAAGAAGTGACACTGCCTGCTCCCTTCACGACACCAGTGTCCTGGATCTCGTTGCTTCCCACACTCTAAGTGACTTTGATTTATTGATCACCCCCATATCCTGGATTATCAAGTTCTTCTTCTCATTGGCCCCTTTTCCTCCAATTTTTACCATGCTCAAATCTTCCTCATCGTTTCTAAAACCAAATTCCTCCCCCACCCCTCCTCTGTCTGTCTTCTCCTTAATGGTACAATATAACACAAGCATTATCTACTCTCTTGTCTCACTTCCTCATTCTTCACATTTTTCTGCTCCACTATAATTTGATTTCCAGGCATCCATCCCATTGACACTGTTTTGCCAGTCACCAAAGGTTTCTTCATGATAAATCTGATAGACACGTCTCAGTCGTTATATTATTTGTTTTCTTGGCAGCATGTGATATTATTAAACATTTCATCTGCCCTGAAATACTTACTTCAGTGTCAGGCTTGGCTTTCCCCCATGTGCCATTTTACTTCTGATTCTGGCCACAGGACACATAGTCAGTTGTTTAAGTGGCACAGACACTTTCTTTTCATCTGGGCCATCACATAAGCACTTCTATCTCTCTAGAACTCTTTCCTCTTCACTTTGATGGCTCTAATCTGTTCTCTAAATCTTGCCTTCAATATCCCTTTCTCTGTTTTGTCAAGTCTGGGAAAGTTGTTCCTCCTATTTATTCCCTCAAAATTCCTTACATGAGGCTTTTTCACTGTACCTTTATTACCTGTTTGTCTAAATTCCTCACTAAAGTATCAACTACCTAAGGCTAAGGCTTCTGTCAGTTGCTTTATTGATTTATCTCCAGAGCCCCATAGCCTCCAATAGTAACTAGCATAAAGATCAGATAGGAGCATAATCAATTTTATTCCATAAATGAGTAGAAATACAGACACACATATCTGCACACACACGATCCTGCACACACATGCACTCTCTGTGGTCCGATGGATCCTGTGGAAAATCTAATTGAATATATGATAACATTTCATCTCTAGGGCAGAATTTCTGATTGGAAAGAGAGATTTACAAAACGTTGTGATAAAGGACAGCAAAGGCTCACAGCAAAAAATGTTGTAGAAAGAATATACGTTTTTTAATGCATTTTAAAAAAGGGTGATAGCACATTCAGCTGAGGTGGGCAGTACATAGAGAAACCAAATATTTTAAAGCTTAATCCTGAAGGATGATTAAAACTTCTCCCAGAAGTTTTAATAGGGAGATTTAGAAAGAGGGTGCTTCCTGAGAGGGGTAATAGTGGAGTAGAAAAGCACAGGGCAAATTTGGAAGAGAGTGACAAGCTAGTTATTCAGCTGGAGCAAATAGGTTCTTGTGGTCAAGAGTTAAGAAACGCCTGAGAAGGTTGGCATGTTGTGGAAGCTCATAAAGGGAAAAAATAGAGTTTAAACTTTCTTCTTTAATAAGTGGGAAACCACTAAAAGAATTTCACACTTTTCCCCACATGCTGACATAAGATGTAACATTATTAATATATTTTTCTTTTCCCTTTAACATGCAGTTATTAGTGCACTCAGCAAATATCTGAGCACCAACTCTAGCAGGGAGGGTGAATCTCAGAGCCCTCCTTTGATGTAACTGATTTTATGCTACTTCTGTATGTGGAATGACTGGCCTGGACAATTGACGTTTTTGCCATTTTAAAATTTCAATTTTAAAAAATTTAAAAATATTTACCATGATGTATAACCACTGCACATATCTTTGCAATAGTTTCTTTGTTTTAACTGGCAATTAGTTGGTATCATCAGAGAATTGAATAAACATGAAATACATCATTCCAGGTAATAAGAGAATTGCTGAATGAATATAGATCTAATTCCATCTCCTATAACTTGCTACAAACATTCTCCTTTGGTGCCTGTACTAAATCATTAACTTTTGCTGTTCTTTCACAGGTTTCCAGTACATATTCAGCTATATGGATTTACTTTGTAACATTATTTATGTGAACTGAGCAATTTGCTAAACTTAGATATACACTTAAACATTATTACATATTCTAAATGTGATTTAAAACCACGTTTGCAGATTTTTATTATACACTTTGGTTGTGATAATATCCTATTAAGTAGGCATAGCCTCAAATGAAGTTTGAGTACTTTTACTCCTCTTACACTAGTCTATGGTCTATTTCCAAAGTAGTGGATTCAAGCCATTTCCTTAATCTTCAGACTTTCAATTCTGCAATCACTTCTCTGCACTCTCAGAAGGTACACTTCTGTATTCCTGAGAAATTCAGTGTAAATGTTCTTGTGGGAGACTCCCAAGGAAGGTGACAAATATGCTTCTTGAAAGACCAGCTCACGGATCCCTGACATGACAGTGCTGGCCAGTATTAGTAAAAACCACAGATGGTACCAGTTAAGTGAAAAGCATAATCTCCACTTTCCTAAAAATCTCCATCCTCTGCCCAGGCTTAGAAATAGGAAAGAGAGAAGGCAAGGCAATGCAGATAGCTGCCATCTTCTTTCTCCAGAGCCAGGCTCAAGCCTGAGTTCAAGGAGGGGAAACAATTTGGATGTTAAAGTTTTAAAGTAAGTTCACTTAAAATTTTAGAAAACCTAAGGTGAGTCTTAATTTCCAAAACTATTTTTTTTAAGCTGGAAACATCTGCAAAGCTACTGGCATATAATTGAAATATAGTCATAGTAAAAGAGATTTAAAAGAGCATCTTTAACACAATGGTAAGAGAAAAATAAACCACTTCCTGTTTGTACCCCATTCAGTTCAGTCCATTTAATTTACCTGCAATGATATTTACATTTGATACATTACAGGAATCTTTAGAATTACATAAAATAATCAGTCTCCAAATCATCTTAATTCTTCTTTCTCTTCTAATTCCTTCCTCTTTTCCTACCTCCCTTCTTTGTTCCTTCCCTTCCTTTTTCCTTTCTTTCCTCCTTCCTTCTTTCCTCCCATCCTCCCACTAACATCGAGACCATAATCTAGGCACTGCTCTAAGTAACAGGAATATACCAATGAAAAAGAAAAAAGCAATCATTACCTGCACAGAGTTTGCATTCTAGCGTCAGAAAGTAAAGTTAATTACTTTCAGCCAAGACTAAGTGAATAGCAAAAGCATGTCATGAGAATATCCAGTAAAGGGTGTTACATGTGGAGGGAATAATGAATGTAAAGACCCTGAAGCAAGAGTGTGATTGGCAGGCTTGAGGAAAAGCTGAAGCCCAAAGAAATACTGGAAAAGTAATAGGAGGCAACATTAGGAAAGTGGTGGGGTTAGGGGCAGTTGATGTGGGATCTTGGGTTTTTAGGTTTTATTCTAAGTGGGATGAAAAGTCATTGGATAGTTCTGATTGGATAAGTGATATAATTCAATTTTCGTTCTAATTAAGGATAGATCACAGAGAGACAAAAGTGGAAGCCAGAAGATGAGTTAGAAAGCTATAATAGTAGCCCAGGCAAGGGATGATAGATGCTTTTACTAAGGAGATAGAGGTGGATATGTTGAGACATGATTGGATTCTGGTTATAATTTAAAGATTGAGCTGAACATTTTGCTAATGGTTAGAGGAAAGCTATGCAAAAAAAAGGCATCCAAGATTATTTCCAAGTTTGTTTTTTGTTCACTTGTTTGTTATCTAGTGCACAACCCTTGTGTCATTTACTGTGATGCAAAACAAAACAGGAGGCACAGAATTGAGGGAAAAATCAAGAATTCAGCTTTTGCCATATTGTTTGAAATGCCTAGTAAACATTCTACTTGAGCTAGATGAATCTAGCACACATACATGTAAATATGGAAGTTCTTAGTTTATAGTTGGTATTTAAAGTCAAGTGATTGCAGTTGAGAACTAGGGAGTAGGGAGATAGAGAAAAGGAGAAACGTCAAAGAATGAGACTTGGGTTACTCCAGCAGTTTGCGAATGGGAAATGAAAAGTATCCAGCAATGGAGGCTGAGAAAGTGAGTCCATGTCCAGTGATGTCCTGAAAGCCAAAGAAAGGATATGTCTCAAAAAAGGTGAACACAATTAGTTGTTAAATGCCTCTAAGAGGCTCATTAGATGGAAACAGAACTGGATGCTGCTGGAATTGGTAAACGTGGATGTCCTTGGTGACTTTGATGAAGAGGTTTCAGTGGAGTGGTAGAAGTGAAAGCTTGATTGAAGTTGGTTCATGGAGGAATGGAAGATAGGAAGTAGAGAGTGCGAATGGACATCCTGTAGAGTAGGTTTGTTATAATGAGGAGCAGAGAAAGGGAGAGGTAGCTGCAGCTCAATGAGGGATCAAAGAGGTTTTTCTTTTGTTTTTAGATAGATAATACTACAGAAGGTTTGTGTGCTGGTGGAATGATCCAATAGAGTGGGGAGAATTCATGACGTGATAGAGAAAGGAACAGTTGCAGAAACAAAATAGGTAGAAAGATGAAAAATTTACAATGAATAGTTTGGCCTTTGATATGACAACGACATCACTTACGTCTGGCATAAAGAGAAAGAATAATACCAGCCCTGTATACCTGCTGTTGAGAGTATTAGGTCAGAGAGGCCATGGGAAATCTCTTTGTAAATGTGAAATTGCTTATAAACATAAAGGCTTCTATTTACTTGAGATATTTTTACTGAATGAGATGGTTGTGTCACCTGCACCTGACAGATCTACTAGCATATGGACCTCAGACCCTGCTGGGGAAGGTAGCAGGGGCCTGTATTTCTACATATTTATCTGAACACATAGCTTTGATGTAATTAGACCAGCAACAATTATTGAAGCATCTTTGACGAGGCAAGCACTGACTTGGAAACTGGGAATATACAGTGATGAAAAAGACAAAGTTGCTTCCAGTAAGGATCTTACATTCTAATAAAGGGAGAGGATGCATAGAAAGATGAATAAATAAGTAAGGCATTTTCTGGTGACACTTGTCATTAAATAAACATAGAGAGACGTGATAGAGACATTGACCTCATTCCTTTGAGATTGAAATTTGTTACAAAGGGGGCCTATATGCTCCAGAAACAGAATGTGTTCTGATTGCTGAGAGTAATTATCTCTCACCCTTACAAATTTGTGAGACAGGTGGAACAAAGCAGAAATGATTCCCACCTTTCAGATGAGAAAATGCAGATTCAAGGATTTGGGGCATCAAGTCATAAAAGGAAGATGGAAATACAGATATTTTGGCTTTGAGCTTAAGCTTTCTTTGTGATACCAGAAAAATGCCTGTATAATAAATTGAAAATGCTTATTGTTCATTTCAAAAATCATCCCATATATTCAGAAACAAACACAATTGTAAACATGTAGGAGTTAGAATCTCTTAGATTTCAATAGGATCCAGAAAGGTTAGATTTGGACTTTTATTTTGTAAATATAGTTGTTAGTTTATAGTGGTTGTCAACTACATTTTTGGGATTATCAGTCAGTCTTCTGTAATGACATTCTATTCAGTTGTGAGAAATTATGTGTTTTAATATGTTTTAAATGATTTTATTTTTCTACAGTTATTCCATATTTTGTATGTTAAATATTAATATTTGCTCAGAGGAAGTTGTTTATACAATGATTTTTTGAGACTACAGACAGAGATTTTCCTAAACAGAAATAAATATTTTAAACTAATACCCTGTAAAATTTCACTTTGGAAACGTAAAAACATTTGGGGAATATAAATGTGCTATTCAAGGTTGTTGGCTAAGCAACTCAAAAGCCAGAATTTCTTGTTAACTAAATGCTAAAGCAATAGATTTAAAAAAAAAGTATGATTGCTTTAATACCCCCTTTTTACTTGTATTTATACTAGACAACAATTTGGATCTGTAAGACAATTTTATCTTTTAAGCTCCGGAAAATCTTGAGGCATTGGTATTGCTGCTAATTACATGGAATAGAATCTTGAAATGTAATTCCCAAACGTTGGATTGTGGTAAAATTAAAGAGAATGTTAACTATGAAAAATATAAAATTTCCAAAAAGGACACTGTAATATCCTAAGCCGCCCTCTTCATCCCAGTTTTGCAGATGTAAGCTCTGGGTTTTAAAATGCTATTACAGATGTTAAAATGTATAGTGTTTATGATGATGATAGAGAGTAATTTTATGAACATGAAGTAATTGAGAATCAAGAATCAAGTGGCTTAATATCGACTTTTATTTGGGAGTCCCAGACCTTTGGTAATCTTATGCATAAACTTTGGGGAAGTCAAATATCACAGGGAGTATCTAATATTTTTGTCTGAAGGTCTTTTTGTTCTTAACTGTCAGAGAATATAAAAAATCAGCTGTGGTATTTTCAGAACTATCGAATTTCAAATGCTCTTTTATTCAGTGCTTTTATGACCAGTTGCTTGACAACATGTAGATATAGTTACTTCACGTGAGTGTTCCTGTGCCGTTGGTGTTGGTGTGTTTTTTTGGACATATGCTGTTGCATAGTAGTTCCCACTTACAGATCCTAACTGGCTCTAGTGCTTTGCATCGTTACAGATTTAGAAACTTTTGTAAATGAAAAATATTCTTCCACACACTCTTTTGGAAATGCATTTTGAGACAAATATTTGTTACTAGATAATGTAATGTGTGCTGGGTGTGCTTTAAGAGCGATTCAGTATTCATTAGACATTAAACATGCTATGTATAAAATTAAGCTCTTTAAAAATCTTCTTTTTTGTATTAATTTGAATATCTACAAGTAAATTTTGTTGCTATAACCTGAAAGGTTCAAAATACAATTATTCTAAAATATATTTTTTAGTGAAAAATATAATTTCAAAACATACATATACTTATAACCTTTAATCTCTTCTGTTGATGCTTATATCAATTTTGCAAATTTAGGTAGCATTGAGAATATATCGATACATACATACATGAGTCATTCTTCCGCATTTATAAATTTCTGTAGTATATTTTATATGTATAGTTTAAAACATACTTTTATAATATCGCCACATTATATATTCAACATTTGAAGCACATTCAAGAAACATATCCATGTAAACATTTTTTAAAAATATATTTTGCTTATTATGTGGTCTTAGTTACAGGAGAGAGAATAGGTTAATAATAGATCAAGAATAGAAGAATAGCATAAAATTCATTCAACACAAAAATTTATGTAAATGACTGCACTTAAAACAACTACTTACAAGATCTTCTATGTTTAGTAAATACCTGAGAGTCAAATGTTTAGACTGTTAACTTTGCAGAGAGAGTGACTCTGAAGACAGTTTCAGGTTAAAGTAGCTGTATGTTTGAACTAAAAACAATGTGCATAGGAGTCCTACGTAATTCTAGGGGATTATTATTTCCTTTTAAGAAAAACACAGCCCTGTGGATCACCACGTCCAGATTTGTACAAAGAAAAGCTAGTTCAGGGCTGAGACTGAGAGCTGATACATTTCAAGGAGGACCGGCCAGCTGCACTTGTGAGCGGTGACAGATCTCTGTGAAATATAATCCTGATTAAAAATGCATGTGTGAAACCTCTTCGAATAAAGCTCTGTGTCCAACAGCATTTTTGGAGCTCTTGCATGTAAGAAGGGAAGACTAATGTAGCTACTCTAGTACTATTCACTCCATCATTTGCTGGCTGTTTTACATTTCTGAAATTGTCTCTTAGTATAACTTTGAAGTAGGTAGTATTGGTTTGTTAAAAAAGTCATTGATACAAGTGAGCTTAACAATTTAGAAATTCATTGCGCACACACACATACGTGGACTTTTTAGAAATATGTCTAAATCAAATAAATACACAGAATGACAGAAAGTTATGATTTCGATGAACACCAATGACTATGATATGTAGGCCTCCACTACTGATATGTCATATAAAATCAAAAGAGACATTTGTACAATTACTTCACACAGATTAGCAACTCTATTGTTGTAACTGTGTCACTTTTGCAGCACCAAAGCTATAATCACTTATTGACCAATTTAAATGTGTATGTAAACTAATTTTGTTCTTTTGGGGTCCAGATTTGAAGGAATTCAGGTATAAAACCTGGGAATCTTCTAAAATAGAGATGAGGTATATCTGTTTAGTTAAACATAAAAAAAATAATGCAACTATGGAGAAATCTGAGCAAACCAAGTTGCCTTGTGTTCCAGTTATTACAACTGTGTGTGATTTTTATCCTAAGGTTAGGACCTAGATGCCTAACTATGGCCATGTCCTTTGTTAGGATCTAAAATATGATCATAAACCATGCAGATGTTCACTCATTTAAAACCTTAGAAAATAAAGAATTGAGAAGGAAATCAATACAGTGACCCAGTGGAGTAACAGAGTATAAGTAGTTGTCTGGAATTGCACATGTATCTAGCTAGTGGTATAATTATTATATATACAGACATATACATAGATAAATGTACCCACATATCTATAAGAAACAAATATATCAGGAAAATATTTATTGGGCTTCTTCCATGAGCTCTATGACTTTATAATAGGTATAGCTTGCTAGGTGCCCCTAAATATTTATTTTCAATGGCTGTATTTTAAAAACCTTATTAATACTCCCTGACCAACATCTCCCCATTTCCCCTATCCCTAAGCCCTGGCAATCACTATTCCACTTAATGGTGATTTTAATAGAGTGTTTTCTTTGATATCATTCAGAAGAAAATAATAATCTGAAGTTTTCTATACAATGACAATTTCCTGCTGATAACATTTTAAAATGTGATTTCTCCACATAGAACATCATTCTAAATTTCCATTTATAGAATGTTTGTAGAAGTAGTAACCTGTGTGAGTTTCTTTATTTTGCCTGCTTTTGTATGCCTCAGTCTAGTGCCCTGTTCATATCTGGTAGTCTGCAGTTCTTCACAGGAAGAATTCACAAATGCAAGGCATTTAACAGATTGGTAGCAAGTTTTTCTTTAAAAAAATCATGTAATTTGAAACGTTTTCAAGATTTTGTATTCTCATTTTGTAAAACCAGGTGAGCAGGTGAAAGAAATAAGTTTGTCTTCTTTTGAAGGGACATTCATATTTTGAGGGAAAAATTCCCATTTATAAAAAAGTCTTCCTTCCCATATAATTTTTAAAAACATAGTCAGACTTCAAGTTAATATTCTCATTTAAAAGACCTAGGTAATATGCAACAATCTTGCATGTTCTTCACATATGCCCCCAAACCTAAAATGCAATTAAAAAAAAAAAAAAAAAGACCTAGGTAAGACCAGGTGCAGCTTTGTTGTTCATACCCGTAGTAAAGCTTCAAAGCTGAAAATATTATTAAGCATAAGTTAACTTTTCTTTTTTGTGTATTCAGTTAACATGTATTGAATAATTATTGACAACCTAAGTTTGCAGATACTCAATTTTAATTAGTGTATTAAAATGGGTATTCTCTGAGGGATAAATAGCAGTCTTTATTATCTCTAAATTTGAGGTTTCAACTTATGCCGTAAATTTTGCCTTCCTTAATATTTGTATGTATTTTCTTTTTCTTTTTTTTTAAAGTCTGTCAGAATCCAACCTTTATTTGACAACCTATAGGTTCTGTTCTAATGGAAGCTATAGAACCTTCCCTTGTTTCTCAAAATGTGTTGTTCTGGTAGTTCATCTGTCATTCTGTTACGATTGAAGTCAAGAAGTAGACTCACTTTTGCTTTGTTGTGACTTTTCCTCTTACAACCTTTTTCTCATCCTGATTGAATGGTAGCTAGTAAACAATCTGTATTGTTTGGCCTATATTTCTTCATCAGTCTGTCTTTCCTGATATGACAGGGCAGCTAGGAATTTTTTCTTTTTNCTCAAAATGTGTTGTTCTGGTAGTTCATCTGTCATTCTGTTACGATTGAAGTCAAGAAGTAGACTCACTTTTGCTTTGTTGTGACTTTTCCTCTTTTTTTTTTTTTGTTTTAAGCCTTACAATTTTTTTTTTTAATTGCATTTTAGGTTTTGGGGTACATGTGAAGAACATGCAAGATTGTTGCATAGGTACACACATCTATTGTTCCTTATAGTAGAATTAACCCTATAAAAAAGATCCCTTTATAATATATATGCATAAAGAGCAATATTTATTATATATTGTGATTTTCCTAAAATAAATGTAATAATTTTTGAAAAGTATAGTATATATAGTTTAATGGCAATATATAGAACATAAGATAGTGGATGAATTTCTACCACAAAATATGTTGCAGGTACAAACCAATGAATAAAAATTACTATCACTGAACAACAACAACAACAACAAGCTTTCTAAAATATTTAAGGCCTTGAATATTTTTTCTAATCCCTTGGTGCCTTTTAACAAGTGAAACTATTCTTTTAAAAATAAAATTGTCAGTGGCTTTTTTTTAGGTTTATTGGGGGCCCTATTTAGCTAGAGTAGCTGTCTTTTGTGTTTTAACAATATACAAAGCTTTCTCATGTATTATTTTCCAAGTGCACATGCTCACACATGAAAATGCATGCAGAGAAGTTTGCCAAAGTGAAAGGACGATCACCTTCATGTAAAATGTGATCCTTTATGTCTGGTGCAAATATCAAACGAATAAAGCATACATGCATTTTTCTTTGCTGATATCCTCTTACTAATGAATGCTTAGATAGTAGAAGTGAAATGTAATTTATCTTCATCATTGTGTATATTTTACTTTATTTGCAATTAATTCTCTTGCTATATTACATCTATGTTAATATATGTTTTCTTACAAATTCTAAGGAGAGTACTGGCTTTAATTTATTTCCCATCTTGCAGTTAATTTAAGCAGGGGTTTAATACCAGTGATCTCCTTTCTTAGTAACAAATACACATAGTGAGTGTTCTGAGATTTATGTATGAACCCAGAATTCAGAAATGGGTTTTATTATTCCTTTCGATTTAAAATAAATTACCAATTATTAGCTTAAAAACTCACATTGAGAATTAGTAGTCTCAGATTGCTATTTAATTCATTCGTGTTATTTTAACTTTAAATTAATGATATTAATATCAATGTTTTTGAACAACATTTCTAGTGTAAACAAGTTCTCTATTATTTATAGCGAGTCTGAAATTGCTCTGTGTGTGTGTGTATATATATGTATGTGAATAATTTAAAAAAAATTATGTAAAAAATTAAAAAAACTAAATGTTTATTAAAATACTTGTTTTTCATGATGTTACTTTGAGTTTTATAAAGACAGTTACATGAATTTTCATGTATATTAAAATACAATGACTTTCAATTACAGTTTCACAAATAAAAATTAATAAAATAAAAATCACTCAATGGATTCACTGACAAGAATTTTCATTGTTATTAAACATCTGACATTTGAAATATCAGTTTTCATCTCTTTGAAAAAGATAATTTGTAAAACAAATATGTTTAGGAAACAAAAAAAAAACATAACTTTTAAACCGATTGTAGCTCAATAGGAGTAAAGTCTATTATGATTATAAAACAGTCACAGTGCTGGCAGGGAGACAGAAGAGGTAAAGAGAAGTAAAAATATTTCAAACATTAAAAATGCTTTATTTTCATGCTTATGATCATATATGTAGAGTGCTTCACTTTGAAGTGCAATTTAAAATACTAACTGTTGTGACAACTTGGGGTGAAAGTTCCTTCTGTGTTGTGTGCCTGGACAGAGAATATGTGGCCTTTCTTAGCTGTAGTTTTTATTACAGGTCTTCCCAAGAAGAGTTTGGGGTTTCCTTTTTAAATCCTCATCCAATGATGTTTTACTTATTATATAGTACAATAGCATATGGTGTCTTCAGCAAACAGAATGTAAAAAATTCAAGAAGCCCTACATGTAAGAATGTGAATGTTGACCCTTGTTTCTGATTGACCTTGCTGATATACCTTCCATATAAAGCAGCTGTGGGCCTTGAAAGGCTTCTAGTGACTGTTATTTGAATAATAAATGTAGAATCTAGAGAAATATGTTCTTTCTTAGTATTATCACTCAGGTACAGCAAATGGTAACACCCCAACTAGCCCAGAGTCCTTAGTTAAATCATCAGTTTGTTAACTGCTGTTTGCAAGGTAAACCCTCCCTCTGGAATGAACTTCTTTAAAGCAAAATGAAATAAAATAAAGGTAAGTAAAAGTAAATAGATTTTCCTATTGAAAGTTATTACTTCAGGAATGAAGAAGATGGATATTGATCGGCACCATCCTTTGCCATTACTGTCAGGTCCACGCAGATAGCTAAGACACTTTATTCTAAGCAAACAGCCATTTTCTCTTCTGACATGGGATTCCAGTGAGAATTGAAAAAAAGTAAAAGGTTTGTAAAAACATTTTTCTGTCCTTTTTACAGGGACAATTTATGTTGAAGTAACAGTTTCTGAGATACTTGCACTTGTTATTGATTTATTTCTTCTTTGTCATGAACAATCTCCTGTTTTATAATACAGTTACCCTTGTTATACTGTTCCTAGGCAGTAATTTAGAAATAATTTTCATTGCAACAATGTCCCGAGGGGCTCAAAATATTGGAAGCATATGAATAAAAGAATAAACATGTGTAAACCTTTTCTAAATGTTCTCTAGGTGTTTTTAATACATTGACATTTGTAATGTTTGTTTTTAGCTAGTAAAAGACACAATATCATGATGAGCTATTGTCATGACATTGCAAATGGAATTCTAAATCCATGAAGTCCCCATGGCTTCTGGTCAAACAACCCTCCAATATGACCTTGGGAATCCATGGACTGGAAAACAGAAAAGAGTGTGAATAACATAAACTTAGCGTACTCGGGTTATAATTTATTACTATCAGAGATGGGCTAAGTCTTTGTTGATAAGAAAGCAAATCTGAGTCAAAGATCTAGTAAATCTGAAGAAAAACTTTTGTTGAAATCAATAAATACGTTTGAGATATGCACCTATAAATTTTACCACTAGTGCATGTATAAACATCCACTTTACTCTGTGTGTCCACCTATACAGTACATAATCGTTTCCTCCAAAAAAAATCAATATGGCTGTGATTCCTCTATAGTTCATTCACTGTTTATGGATAGGGATTAATGTTTGACCTCTCCTTGCCTTCTTGACTTGAACCAATTACTTTAGAATAATTTTTCTGGTTTAACTTTTTATCACATTTTCTGACATTTTAGTGAATAATATTTGACGGCTATGAACATCTGCAAAAGTTATTGTTATCATAACGTGAGCTCAGTGGAACTACCGTCACTGATGCTCTAAAGATCATATTGCAGTGCAGAGTAGGAACACACTTACATTAAAAATTTATTTGATTTTTTCAGTAGGAATCTTTGCTTAGTTTGCTTTAACAAAGGCAGACTGTTTCAAAAAAAATTTTTTTAAAAAACATTACCTGGAAGTGGGAAGCAAATTTGCATTCTGTACAGGGAAGTCTCACAGTCTCTATTTTTTCATTCTGGAATTGTATATATTATTGTTATGCAGGAAACAGCTTTTAATTTTCTCTCTCTACTTAAATGAATGAAACAAACATCTCTGGAACATTAACACTGCAAACCAGCTTTATGCATCATAGGTTTGTGAGTAATTTTGATAAAAGTATTTCATGTTAGTGCCCTGATTTCTTATTCAGTTGCACTCAGGGAAACTGGTATATTGCATTCTCCTTGAAGAAAGCCATAGAGAGAGAAAATGCAGTTAGTCATCTATGCGCATATAACAATATAAATCGTAAAGATTAAGGGGAATCATTTTGGGGAGCATCACAATTTTGCAACCAAAGGCACTTAAATAATTACCTTTTTAAGCAACTTTTATTGACTATGCAGCAGGATAAAAAGTAATCTTACTTGTTTTAAATGGCATAAAGCAACCAAATGTCATTAACAGAGTGTTACATTTCTTATTTCGATAAGATTGTTGAAGCTTACCAGAAACAGATAAAAAATGTATAAATTCAGGAACACTGGCTAGTAATATCCCAAACCATTGTCAGTGGACTCCTACTTTCTCCTGCCAAAATATGTGGAAGCATGCATGGATTGTACTAGATTAGTAAGAGGGGCTCGTTTCCGTGGCATTAGCCAGGTATCTTAGCAACAAGACCATACCAGATTCTAGCAGTGCTCTGTGGTGGTGCATGTAATATCCTGGACATAATCTGTCTTTTAATTTTCTTTGGATTGTAGTGATATTACAGATACATGTGTTCAGTTATAGATCTTTATTTAATAAGAAGAATGCCTTAGCTGAAGATTTGTACTATGCCAGGAGTGGGCAACTCACAATAATGTTGCTGGCGTTTTAGCCCAGGTACTGCCGTGTCTCACATTTCAGATTGACAGGAAAACTTACTCCCTTCATTAAGATGTGCCTCATAGTTCATATCTTTATGCTGTGGAGATGAGGATGCTGCTGGAATTCATAATACTAAGAACGTTATTTAATGTCAGATAGAATGCAAATTGCTCGTACAATTGAAATGTCATCTAAAACATGCCACCGTATGCAACACCACTTTATTATAAGTCACAGAGAGCAATATCTTAAATTTGGAATTGCACTAATCCTTCATCTGCTTTGTTTACCTTTCATCTATAATAGAGATGTCGAATTCCCTCCAAACTGGATTTGCATGTTTTAACTGCTTGCTCACACAGCTGAAGATGTGTGGGAGAACCATATAGGGGTACTTCCTTTGATTTTCTTGTCTTTTTGTTGTTTGTTTAATGTAAATTAACAGCAAAAGATAGCTTTCAAATACAAGACAAAATGCCATGTCAGCCCTTTTGGGGAAATAAGCTAAAGCTTATGAAAGAACATTTGATTATTTAAAGGACGAATTATAATACAAATATGCTGTCGGTTTATTGGTAATTGATTTTCTTGGTAATTTAGTTTCATGCAGTATTTTCTTGCATTTAATTGAAACAATATTATTTTTATAGGACTAATTTTGTTCACAGTGAAATTACATGTGAGCTATTTAAGACTTTTGTAATGCTTGCTTAGAGAAAGTGTCCAGGACAATTGCCATCCAAAGTACAGCTATACTGACATAAAATGTGTTGTTTGTACACAGGGGCTCTTATCTTGATTTCTAAATGTTCATTCAAGATGATGGCTTGTCTTTTATAGATCAGTTTTCAGTACCAAAGAAGGCCAGGACACCTTTTGAATCTGTACTCTCTAGGGTTTTCCATAAAGAATTGCATTTTTACGGAGACGAGAGCTCTAAGAAGGAAAGTGGGAAGAAAGAAGAAAGTCCTTAAAACCCCACTCTGTGGGTCTATCTCCTACTCACGATCCCCTCTTCCTGCAGCACAGCTTTTCCCAAACAATTTAGGCTCTTAAATGCTTAGTGTCTTTTGATAGACTACAATGAAGATTCTGTTTTGTTTTGTTTCATATTATATAGTATTTTCATTGTTCATAATGGAGTATTCTAAATCTCAATATGCATTTGTAGGGCTTAAGAATTATACCTCAAAAAGACTATTTCTTGGTGAATATATTTGATATAAAACTTATATAAAAGTACCAGAACTCCCAAAATTCAAACTCCTCTAGTTAGATAAATATCTCAGTTTTCATTGTTGTTTGTTTGTTTTTTTTTGAGACAGAGTTTTGCTCTGTCACCCAGGCTGGAGAACAGTGGCACTATCTCAGCTCATTACAACCTCCACCTCCTGGGTTAAAGTGATTCTCGTGCCCCAGCCTTCTGAGTAGCTGGGATTACAGGCAAGCACCACCACACCTACTAATTTTTGTATTTTTAGTAAAGACGGGGTTTTGCCATGTTGCCCAGGCTGGTCTCGAACTCCTGGGCTCAAGTGATCATCTGTCTTGGCCTCCTAAAGTGCTAGAACTACAAGCATGAGTTGCTGCTCCTGGTCCTTAGTTAGGTCTATATCTTATATATCATTTGGTATAAGAATCTGTATAAGGATACAAAATAATTGTTTGTACTTATGAAGACATGCTTTGACTCCTTGCAAGGAACAGCCTAAAGTAACCATTATGATATGGTTCTTGCCATAATACTATAATATTTCCTCTAGTTTTTAAAGATTTCTAGATCTGGGTTGGGCACTGTGTCTCATGCCTGTAATAGCAGCACTTTGGGAGGCCGAGGTGGGCAGATCAACGGTCAAGGGATCGAGACCATCTTGGCCAACATGGTAAAACCCCATCGCTACTAAAAATGTAAAAATTAGCTGGGCATGGTGGCCTGCGCCTGTAGTGTCAGCTACTCAGAAGGCTGAGACAGGAGAATCACTTGAACCCAGGTGGTGGTGGCTGCAGTGAGCCGAGATCACGTCACTGTACTCCAGAGCGAGACTCCGTCTTAAAAAAAAAAAAAAAAAAAATCTCTAGAGCTATTATACAACTCTCAAAGAGTTGTCTGAAGATTTCATGTCTTAGAATCACTTGGTGTATTTATGAAAAAGTTCGATTCTTAGGCCTTTGCTCAGACTCATAATATAAGAGTCTATGAGTTTAGAAATAGCTCCAAGATTTTCTGTGACACATTAGAGTTCAGAACCATTAATTTAAAATAATGAATTGCAATTAATACAAAGTTTGATTTTCATAATATGGGTTAGTTTTGCCAAGTTAGATCGTGTTATGTTTTATGTGGGTTTGTGTAGATTGTGTTACATATATTATATAAATATGTTATACATATCTAAAATTTGAGATTTTACTAAAAAATAAGTTGAAACATTCAGCTTGGGATTTCTTTAAACAAGTCAAAATTATGTAATTTGTCATTACATAATTTGGGTTATTTTCATTTTTGCCTTTTTTTTTTTGAGACAAGATCTTGCTTTTTCACTCTGGCTGAAGGGTAGTGGCATGATCATAGTTCACTATAATCTCTAACTCCTGAACTCAAGAAAGCTTCCTGCCTCAGTCTCCCAAGTGGAGACTTTATTCCCATGGATATGTTGGTAAAAAAAAAATACCTTTAGTTCAAAATATTAAACCAGATATCAATACCCAAGAACTACAGACACATGCCATCATGCCCAGTCAATTAAAAATTTTTTTTTTGCAGAGATGCTATGTTGCCGAGGCTGGTCTTAAACTCCTGGCCTCAAGTGATCTTCCTGCCTTGAGTTTCCAAAGTGATGGGACTACAGGCATGAGCCATACCACCTGGCTTTGCCTAGGTCTTTTAAGTGAGAATATTAACTGTATTTCTTTTTTTTTTTTTTTTTAGACCGGAGTTTCACTCATGTTACCCAGGCTGGAGTGCAATGGCACGATCTCGGCTCACCGCAACTTCCGCCTTCTGGGTTCAGGCAATTCTCCTGCCTCAGCCTCCTGAGTAGCTGGGATTACAGGCACGCACCACCATGCCCAGCTAATTTTTTGTATTTTTAGTAGAGACGGGGTTTCACCATGCTGACCAGGATGGTCTCGATCTCTTGACCTTGTGATCCACCCGCCGTTGCCTCCCAAAGTGCTGGGATTACAGGCTTGAGCCACCGCGCCCGGCCAGTATTTCTTAAAATCATATAGGAAACAGGACTTTTTTATAGGTGAGAATTTTATCTTAAAATGTCCCTTAAAATATACATAATGTAAAAATAATTTTTTTTTTGTATTCCTTGATGTGAACAAAAGAGAGAATGAGGTTAAAATCAAGAACTAAGTTTTTAAATCTGTATTTGGTCTGGGTATTGACTTTGAAGTCAAGTTACATTTTTGTTTCTCCTTGCATAATTCTCAGTAAGCAGTGTTGCATTTACTAACATCTTGGGTTCACAAGCATCTTTCAGTTTTGTATAAACTAAATACAGAAATCAATTTAGGCAACTGTGAGGTATAATCACCTCTTGGGTGTAAAATGACATCTGGTTCATGGTAGCATCTGCATTATATAGCAACACTAAAGAAAAAGTGACACACAGAAAGACAAAGAGAAATTCAAATTCATGTGAACATAATGGAGTTCCCAGGCTGATGAAATATGACTGATGTCTAACACAACAATCAGCAAATCATTTAGTAATAGATGCACTCAGCTCCAGAGACTGACAAGTCAAGAGCTGGTCTCAGGCTCAGATATATATGAACAGTTATTCTGTGCTACCTGTACATGTGGTGTATCAATATATAATCAAATACATAAATGTTTCTAATGCTTACCTCAGAATATCAAGCGTTACTTAGAATAATGTATCTGATATGCAACTTGATAATTTATCATGAAATACTCTTTTAAAAATTTGAATAATTGCTACTATTTGATGTCTCCAAAATGTTCATGTATACTTTGACCTTTTTCATACACAATAGTTGCACCTCTCACTTCCTATCTTTAGAAACTATGCTATCATCTCAAATGCAGCCTTTCTAAAATCAAAATTAATGTTTTCCTCTGAACACAAGATTGTATTGCTGATTTCTCAGTTCTGCTGTACCACTGCTTTCCCTTATTACTTGTGTTCAAAGCCTTTCAGGGATCTGTTTTGGTACAGTATATGTGCTAAAATTTCTAGTCATTTTGCACATGATATCACTGTGAATTCAGTTTGTTTTTAAAACTTGCCATGGATACCTTGGGAAAAAACACCTTTAGTTCAAAATATCAAACCAGATTTATCAATACCCAATAAAATTATACATCCTGCTTCTAACCACGTAAAATGAGAGAATGTGACACTTTAGGGAAGATGTTTGATCATCTAAATAAAACTAGCAGCAAGAAAAATAACATATAGTAGAAATTTTACCTGAAAAAAAATCAAGACCTTATTTTTCTCTTGATGAGGCAAGAATTTCTGATTTTATAGAAATCATCTGTTTATACCACGAAATAATATTTTATCTTTTAAACCACTGTGCATCAAAGTGCATTGAGTTTATCTTTTTAAAAAATGTGGCAGGGTGTTTTTTTCTCCACTTCTTGATGATTTTCCTGAACACAGTCTACACCAAGAATCAGATAACAGAAGCAGCCACTGATGATGCAACCTAATGTGGAGACTCTTGGAATCCTGCTTCTAACCACATAAAATGAGAAAATATGACACTTTAGAGAGACGAGAGTGGCAGCTCCCTAATTTTAGTGACCTGTGTCAGATGAGCTGAGGAAGAGGGCTGGAGAATCTGAAGAGTGAAAAGCACACATAACTTTCTCCTCAAGCTCCATCTCAGACTCTGAATTGGAAGACATAATTAAAACCAAACAGTAAATATGTTCTCTATATGCATCTTGGTCCTGGCTAACAGAACTTTGGTTTAAAAATGGACCATACCACTGTTTTCCTCTGCAACAAAGGACATGATACTGAAGATAGAATCCTCTTCGGGATAGAATCCTGGAGGGCTATTTCTCTATATGGCAATGTTACATTTTATGTCATGCCCCATTACAGGAATGTTGACAAGAAAGCTCATGGAAGAGATTTGTGAGGGATAAGGGGTTAGTAAGGAAGAGCCAGTTCTTGACAGTGCTGATATTTGCCTCCGAGTATCATCAGGAATGTGAATATTGCTAATATAACATTTTCCCAGCATAATTGCAAACACTGTTTTTACAAGGTAGCAGACCAGACTGTTGGAAATTGGCAAAATAAGATGAAATAAGCACATCTACCTTTTTAGGTGCTGCTACGGCAGAAGAGGTTCTTTCATACACATCTTGTATTTTGTAGAGTAGTTTTGTCCTTTCTAACTTATCATCGTTCTCATGTGTAACGGGAGAGGGAGAGTTAGAGACAATTAAAAAATCAATGAGAACCCTGATACTAGAGAATTCATTGTAGCCCTACTACTAGAGAACTGAGAAATCCCCCAAATCCGTGGCTGCAAATCAACAAATCCTGAGCACTTCTTATGTGCCGTAAGCTTTGCCAAGTGTATGAAATGATGTATATTTTTCAATCCTCATCACAATCCTGAGATAGAGACTATTAACACGTTGTGAAGATAAGGAAATAGGTTTGGTGAGGTTAAATAACTTTGATGAAAATCCTTCACCAGATGATAACAAGAATACTTATCATGATAAAACAAACAGTTGCAAAGAACTTACTGGGGCCTCCTGCTGCTAAGTGATCAATATATACTAAAAAGTTTAAACCCACAGCAACCCTATGAGGTAGGTACTGTAATTATTCTCATTTTTATAGAGAGTTAAATTGAGGCCTGGAAAGATTAAGTTACCTTCCCAAGTCACACATCTAGTAAGTGGTAGAATTAGGATTCAAAATTAGGATTTCAGGTCTCACAGTCTGTGTTCTTTACTATGAAGCTATGGAAATACATTATGGAGCCATAGATTCAAGGTTGGAAGCCTTACCTCCCAAATCCAAGATTTTACCATCAAAATCTACATGTCTGCATACATAAAAAGTAGTCGTAGAATGAATAAGACCTACTGTTTGATAACACAATAGGGTGACTATAGTCAACAATAACTTAATTGTACTTTTCAAAATAACTAAAAGTATAATTGGATTGTTTGTACCGTGAAGGATAAATGCTAGAGGGGATGGGTTCCCAATTCTCTTTGATGTGATTATTAAGCACTGTATACCTGTATCAAAACATCTCATGTACCCTATAAATATATACACCTACTATGTAACCATAAAAATTAAAAATAAAAAAACCTAAGTGTCACCCTTGAAACACAGCTATTGATATAAACATATTGCCTTTATTGCTTTTCATAGTTTTTATATGTGAATGTAAATATTAAGCATATTCCATTCATATGATTTATTCTCAACAGCATAGGATTGTGATTAAAGCAATGGAATATAAGGACACAAAGATATGAGAAGACAAGCACTTGGAGACGTTCATCTCTCCATTATTTTGAACCTTTCGGTCAACTTCTTTTGAATTAGCGTGTAGATTAGTAAAATGAGAGAAGTATAGAAAATGATGTTACTGACATCATTTTGCGTATGTGGTTATACCACTTAACAAGAAAGTTATTGCCAAGAAAATCAGTCCTAAGTCAAAACATACAGTATTGAATAAATTAATGTGTCTTTACTATTGGTGGGCAATAATGAATATTCTGCTAATTTTTAGAATAATTGCAGTCAGCACCCAGCACCACACCATAGACTTCCTTCATGACTTAATCTTTACTTTTAATCTGAAATTGATTTTATGTTTGTAATTATTGGTCTACTATGTGGTTTTTGGCCTTTACTAGCTGTGCAAAACAATAACTGGATATGAGAAGGCACTTCATTTTAATCTTACTATTTTAACCATTATCGAATGGTAAAAATATGTCACCGCTATTATGATGTCATTTTGAACTTGAATAAGCTTAGACCACTTATTGAAAAATCCTGGGTAATTTTAAATTGATGTTGACATTAAAAAGGATTGCCTATAATGATAGTGTCTTGTAGCTTTAAGTAGCAGTCTGAAGTAAAGCTAGTAATAATTATGGTTACATCTTGATCACTTGCCTTTTCCTGTTTATTAACCTTGTAAGGAAACATATTGTTAGAGTCATCTTTAATTCATATAAAAAAATAATCCCCTTCCCTCCCCTCTTAGACCTGAAAACAAGAATAGATAATGTGAGTTCAGTGCTTGAACTTTTTTCCTGGAGAGATTCCCACATGGAAAACTGAGACATATCTGCTAATAACTAAGTACCTTCATCCCATATCAGCTTTGAGGGCCTTCTGTTACTGTCTGTCCATCGCTTCATCTCTTTGGGGAGGAGCGCCAACATGCATAACCAGTGTTATCCCAGAGCCTGCGGGAACCAGCCAGTGGTAGAGCTGTCAAGACCAGCCTATTTGAAAAGAAAATAATGAAAGACAAAATCTCATCAGCTAACCTGAATTGCTGATCCCCGGAGGCTGCTCTAAGGAAAGTTGGAAAAGATTATGTAAAATAGCTCTCATATGTTAGGCAGGAAAATTTATTTATTGCTTCTAAACAGAAAGATTGTAAATAAGGTCTCTTATTTTTGCAAAAAAGAAAGATCACTTGCATCAGATGTTGCCTTCCAACATAGTTTCTATAAAGTGCCATCAGGTTTAGATTCAGCCACTTGTGTCCAAGAGAGAAGGGGAGAAATGGGAGAGATTTATCTCTCTCATCTCTAAGCCTCCTTCTGTGTTGGGCAGAGCCCAAAGCCTAAATAGATAGGATTTTTTATCCAAAACCCACACTTCTTCCTTTTCATCCTAAAAGTGAAACAAAACAATTTGGCAGTGCAATAACCAAAGAAACTGTAATATTTTGTAAAGAGTTGACAGTGAAAATGTGACCAAGTCAGTATTTTTTACTGTCCTCCCTTATTAGGAACATGTAATATATGTGTAAGTTAAATTTGTGTAATTCTTACTTTGACTTAAATTATGAATAAATGAATGTGCTTCATAGTTACACCAATGCTGTTATTAATTTTAATTATATTACAAGTTGATGGTTTGTAGATATAAATGTTACAGATAAAAATCAATGAAATTTAGAGTATGTGTGACCTCTAAGTGGTAATTGTATATATTTTTTTCACATATTTTAAAAGTTGCTAAATAAGCTGATAACTTGAATTTCTTTCTTTCAAAATCTGCCTAGTCCAAGCCTCACTATTATATTTTGCACCCTTTTCTGACCACTCTAGTCCATAGAAGTCTCCTATTTGTAATACACTGTAAACCCAAAGAACAGTCATTTCTAAGCATTTTGCTATGAAATCAGTTAATTTTTACCTTGTGTGGACCCTATGTATACTTCCAGATTTTATTTAGCAAAGATGCATTTACTTCATCGTTTGTTCCTTCGCTTTCTATTTTATGGGTACTATTAACCAGCCGTAGACAATAGTGGCATTGATCTGCCAAATTTGATGAGAGGAGCCAGGTCTGGGATTTGGACTGAGTGAATGTGGGCAGATGTGGTACAGGTGTTTGGAGGACACAGAGGCTGAAGTCCTGGGACTCCTTAGCAGAGCAGAGCAGTGTGGATTAGGACTTGGACAGAGAGAAAGCGAGCTGATGACTGGAAGTGTGTGATTGCCAGAGATGAGTGGGAATGCTGCACAAAGCCAGGAATGGGCCAGGAGATGGATTCACCCATTGTCAACATAGGATCTGATTGCAAATCAGACGGAAATAGCGCAAGAAGTAAACAGAGAAAAATTAAGGTAAATCATATGTCACCTGTTTACTATATAATTCAACATGGGCTCATTCATCAAGAAAGTGCCCAGCCTTATCCCTGGAGCGTGATTCCTATTCTAAATAACTTCTGAAATAATTTGCTCTTAAAAAATATGTTAAAAATATTAAACATTTATGAAGGATCACTGTGCTGCCTCTTCCTATGAGAAGACTATTCTTCCCAGTCCCAATTTCCCTTGTCCAAGGAAAAGGAGTGGAGAGAACATATGCTGTTTCCGAGCAGTAGCTTTAAAAGCTCTCCTGTGGCTCCACCATGCTCTATTTTCCATTTGCCATAAAAGCAGCAAAGTTTTAGCTAGGGAACAAAAAGAATCTGGAACAGATACCATGTTGGACCCCAGGTGGACATGCGTTGTGAGTGAAAAATCCACCTTTATTTTGTAAGTTTCCGAGATTTTTGAGATTGCTTGTTATCATGGCATTGTTTAGCCTGAGCTGACTAGTGTACGTTGTCATTGACATGATTGTTTATAGTGGAGGTCAGTCAATATTTGTATGTCCTTTGCATTTTTTATATACTGTTTTAATCTTATTTTCCTCAGTTATATGTCCCTTGAGAAGAACTTCATTATCTTGTTTTTTGTTGTTTGATCCACCATTTAGACTGCAAACCTCGAAAATAAAGAATTTTAAAATGTGTCAAGGTTAAGTAGTGAATAAATAACTTAACATATGCTCCATTGTAGTAACTACAAGTGATACAAACATGTCAAAGAAAGTGCAATTAAGATAAATATTTCCATATTGAGAAGTCTATGGTAAGTATCAGTTCACCTTTCTGATAGTAAAACCAATGATACTTCCCTTCTTTAATGAGACATTTGAAAGCACAATGTGCAATGAAAAACTAGAAAAATATTGTTGAAATTATTTTATAAAAATAAAGCATCATAATTTTAACTTGCCCTACTGAAGACTGCCTAATATGGCAATTATTGTACACATTTTCAAGAAAAGAATTACTTTAAAGTATGGGGAGTTTCAAATGGGAAGCTTTTCTGGTAACCTCAGGATATTTACTACAATTCTGAGGCTGACCCTCACCCTTGGTGTGAGAAAATTAGGTTTAATTATCTATTGGATGATAGATTGAAAAGAATTATAATCATACCAACTGAAGTATGACTGAGGATGCCAAGTCATTTACTTATAGAAGAGAATAGCTATTTTCATGATCCTTACTGCTGGTACTCTTATTCAGGAAAGGCTAAGGACTCAAAAGTACATATAGTTGGAACTAGCTGTTGGAAAATTTTAATGAGAAGTACATATCACATGGCCATTTTATCCAGGTCTCAGTTGGAAGTAATGAAATATCTTTGCTTTGTATTAAGTGATAGGTCTCTAGTGGAAGAATACATTTGTTAGATTCAGCCCTGTTCTTCCCTTTTCCACTAATGTCACCATCTGAAGTCCATGTTCAATATGGGTCACCTTTTCTCACTTATATGGCATACGTTTTTTTTCTTTTCTTTTTTTTTTTTTTTTTTTTTTTTTTTTTTTTTTTTTTTTTTTTTTTTTTTTTTTTTTTTTTTTTTTTTTTTTTTTTTTTTTNTTTTTTTTTTTTTTTTTTTTTTTTTTTTTTTTTTTTTTTTTTTTTTTTTTTTTTTTTTTTTTTTTTTTTTTTTTTTTTTTTTTTTTTTTTTGATGTACTCATGTTTCTGCAAAGTTTGAAGGAAACATTCTTGCCTGTCAGTTGGTAGAATTTCCTGGTACACCACTATTTTTACTTAACAATTGAGCTCTTCTTGGAGAATATCCTCTTTTCATGTTTTCTGGTTTGTAAGTACTTCCCAATTGCTATCATGTACTGCTTCTAAGTAGTCCTGGGGAAACATGCAGGTAAGTGTGAGAAAAAAGTACTTTGCTTAGTATTCAAAAGACCTAGGTTCCAAACCAGGCTTTAGATTGGGTTCTCCGTGTGACTCTGATTAAATTACTTATTTTCTTCCAAGCCTTGGTTTTCTAACATGTAAAATAGAAGTTATGTTATTTTCTTCATGGTGTTGTAATGATAAATAAACAATATGCAAATATGGGGTAATACAAACATAGACTTGAGGGAGCCATCAGATAGCACAACCAGAGCTCTATGTTCTTAATCTTCTCTCCTACAGCCTAGACACCAGAGCAGTGGCTGACCGCAGTCCAGGAATTCTGTCTTCTCCTGGTAAGGTTCTTGTCTTCCTCCCACCTCCATCTGAATCACAGGCTTTCACTGCAGTTTGATTAAAAGACCCTTAGGAGTCATTTGGTCATGGTCTGTGTCCCTGCTTACCTCAGTGAACATAAGACATCCAGATCTCCCAAGTCATCTTTCATGCCTTAGGCTTCCATGCCTATATGATTCTGTGTATTCCGTAATTTTACTCACCCAAATATTTTCAGTTATTAGAAAAATCTTCAATGTCAGGGGTGGGGAAACATTGTTTTTAAAGGGCCAGATAGAAAATATTTTAGGCCTTGGGAGCCAAGAGACAAAATCGAAGATATTGTGGAGGCATTTCTATAATCATTACAAATGTTACTATTTAAAAATATAAAACTTATTCTTAGCACCTGGACGTAAAAACAGGAGTTTGGCTGTCTGACCACAGCCTGGAGGCCCCTGCTCTGTATCTTCAGTTTCCTCACAAAATCTTCTCTTCCACCTCATGGTTTATGTGGACCCTGGTTCTCCCCGAGCACTGCTCCCTGAGCATACCTCTATGTGTTGTCCTCATCATTGATGATTTTTTCCTTCTACAACCTTCATATCACCATGCATGGAGGGGAGGATAAGGGTCTTCCTAGAACTCATTGCTGCCTGCAGACCATTGTAACAACTATCCTCCCCTTTCAAACATTCCTTCTCAGAAAAATATGCTGCTTGATTATTCCACCATCTAGTCATTCTTGCCATAATCATCACCAGATTTCTGAGACACTATTTCTTATCAACTTACAATCATAAGCTTACCATTTATCCTGCTCCAACACAACTGCTATCACAAATCATGATGATCTAAATATCTGTGTAGAGAAAACTTTCTAGCATCCTGACTGCTCAGGTCCTTGACCTCATCTCATTAGCTTGTCTTCCTTTGCACCTTATTCACTGTAGTCATGCTTTGATGTTATGAATTGCTGTACCTTTTCAGAATCTCAACTTTAAGCACCCCGGTCTCAGACTTTTGACTGCCTAATTCCCCCTGACCCTGTCTCTCTTTCTTACTCTCTCTATTACTCTAACTCTGAAGCGCCTTTCTTTCCAGTTCCTGTTTTTCTACTGCCCATCATGTCCTTATCCTTACCCAGCTTAGATGCTGTGGTCCATCATTATACTGACTTTCCTGCATATCACCTCAGCTATTTGCTCATCTCTTATCTTGGCCTACAAAAATCCCAAGCTTATTAAATTCAGCTCCTAAGTCACTGTGCAGCTGCCCAAGCATCTGACTAGAGCTGAAGAAAACCATAAAACCAGGTTCTTGTGTCTCTCATTAAGTTCATGACCACTAATCTCAGGTGGGCTCTTAGTGCTGCCCCGTAACATTCCTCTTTATCCTTAGGTTCTGTACTCCTCTGCTAGAAGATTATTTCACATCTTAAAACAAAACAAACAAAAACAAAACAAACAAACAAAAAACACAACTCTCTAACTCTCACATCTTTATTCTGCCCTCTTTCAAAATATGACTTTTTTTTTCTCATTTCATTGAACTAATGGAAACAATCAAAAGGCAATTTTGGTGTGCTTCTGCAGCAAATCTACCAACCTGCACACATCAGTCCTAAACATTCTGCCTTCCCTCCAGGTAGAAACTAAACATTGCCTTTGCTTCCTCTAAGGCTATCCCTTCTTTAGTGCATTGTGTTCCCTGTCATATCTTAGGGACACTGTTTCTACACTTGCTTTCTCTGTCCTGTATCAGATTATGCCCATCTGTAGGAACATTCCCAATATTATACATATACTGTATGCTATAACATCACACATTGTAGAAGAAAGTCATTTGGCCTCAATGTACTTCCGGATACCTCCCCAGTTCTCTGCTAACTTTTATAAATAATCACCTCAAAAGATTGTGTTTAATCTCTCCCCACTTTTACTCCCATTCTCTCTTGAACATATTTCCTTCTGGTTTCACCTCCAACCCCTTCACAGCAACGGCGTTTGTCATGTCATGAAAGAGTTCCATGTAGCAAAATCCAGTGGTCACTTTTATTTTATTATTTCACTTACTAGGCAGCAGGTTTTGACACAGATGATGATTTCCTCCTTGAGATACATTCAACCGCTGAAATACCAATCTCCTTTTGTGGTCTTTTTACCTCATTTAGACACTCCTCAGCTTGTTCCTATCTTCACATCTGAGCATAGCTATCCAGGGTTCAGTCTACGGACCTTCTGTATTATCTCTCTATATTCAGTCTTTGGTGAACTAATTCAGTTAGTTTAGCTTTAAATGTTATTTATACACCATTTCCAGAACCATTCCCTTTGAATTCTGGATTCTAATATCTTACTGCCTATCCATCATGTCTAGTTGGATGTCTTATATGAACTTTAAATCTAACATGTCCAATTCCAAGTTATATATTTTCTCCCAAATCCTGCCTCTAAAACCTGTTCCTCCTGCAATACTCCCACCTCAGTAAACCAGAATTCTATTCATCCAGTTGTGTGGGGCAATAAAAAAATGAGGCTTTTCTGACATCTCTTTTCCCCAACAACACAATCTAACACAGTTCTGTTGATTTTATCTTCAAATTTTGTTTAGAATCCCACCACTTCTCACTAGCTCCACATCAAGTATCTTAGTCCAAGGTAGCATTATCTCTCACCTAGATGCAGTCTAAGTCACTTTTTTCTTTTTTCCACCCTAATTTCTCTATAGTCTGTTTTCTTCTGAAGTAAAAAATATTCAATTAAAATGCAAGTCACAGACTGTTTCCTTTCTACTTAAAACTCCAATGGCTTTACATTTCTATTATTTCTTTGAGAATTTCTTGCCTTCTCTATTTCTAGTAGTAAGATGCTAGGAAGCTTCTTCCTTCATATTTTCTTTGTTTCCTTTCATATTTGGTGACATTGTATTTTTCTTTACGATCTTGGATATACCCTTGACTTTATTTTCTTGAACATTAATTAAAAATTTTAATTTCAGAGATCTTTGTTTCACTTTCTATAAGCTTTATCATAAACCCGTATAGTTTCTTTGTATCGCATTCTATTCTTGTTTTGTGAATATAATGCTTTCTTGAAACTACATAAATGTGTCACTAATTCTTAATTTTTTTTCCTATTTTTATACTATGATCATTTTTTCTGTTAACTTATATAGAGCTTTCTCCTTTGTCCTGTTTTTTTCTTTTTTTTGTCTGAAAACTCTTGGTTGTCTGTTTATATTCAATCAAGACGTATTAGTTAGTTAACTAGTGTGTGTTTTTTCTGCTAATAGGTAAATGTTAGGTGTGTCCCATGAATGGTAGACTTGGAGCTCTGTGTGTGGCTGGACATAGTTTATTGACTGGTAGGCTTAACTTTAAATTGAATGAGCAGAGAGCAGCTATTAGGTCTCAGGTCTCCCAGAATTCCAAACAAAGGGCTTTATTCTTGGCAGGCGCATTCACAGCAGAAACCTTGACTTAACCAAGTAGGTTCACTCAAGCTTTTCAGAAAAGAATCCCCTGGGGATTTTACCTAGAGGAGAAATACTCTGAATTTTTAATTGCTGCCAGTTAGAGGTACTGATTGGTGGATTGTACCACATACAGATCTTCATTTAACATCTCTTTCTTCATCCTTCTCATTTGTTCTTGATATAACTTCATTATAATACCTCACAGCGCATCCTGAACTTAAACTCTTGTGTATAGTTTCAGCTATCCATTAGCTTTCATGCTTCCTTGACTTTCAGAAATGAATTAAAATATCCTGTCTACTGATGACTCAGTTTCCCTACTTTAATTCTCCTTGTGGTTATGAATTTTTTATTTTTATTTTTTCTAGTTCTATAACATAGAAGGTATGACTAGGTTTATGATATGGAAGAAACAACTTTACCTGTCCATCAGTTGCAGAGTTTGTGGTATTCAATGAGATCATAATTTTTTTTTGTGTGTGTGGGTTTTCCATTTTGATGAACATATAATTTTCTTAATTTTTTTTTCCTCCCACTTTCTGGAAGGGCTGTTCACTTCATCTATATCAATTACAAAACCAACGTTACATGTGTCTAATGCAGGAGTCTCCAACCCTAGGCCATGGACTAAAACCAGTCCACCACGGCCTATTAGGAACCCTGCCCCACAGCAGAAGGTGAGCAGTGGGTGAACTAGCATTACCATCTGAGCTCCGCCTCCTGTCAGATCAGCGGAGGTGTTAGGAGAGTGAATCCTATTGTGAACTCTACATGCAAGGGATCTAGGTTGTGCTCTCCTTATGAGGTAGAACAATTTCGTCCCCAAACCATCCCTCACCCCTAACCCCTTGTCCATCGGGAAAATTGTATTCCATTAAACCGGTCCCTGATGCCAAAAAAGGTTGGAGACCACTAGTCTAATGGAAATTGATTTTCATGCAGAAAATAGTGTTTACAATTGTATTACAAATCTGTAGAAAGATGAAATTGAATGGGCAGGATTTCAGTTCCACAGTATTTGATTAAAGTTTTTCTTTCCCTGTGGAACATGGCAAAATGTGTTAAGCAAAAAAAGATAAAATTGAAAGGAGAAATAAAGGACAAGCCA
>NW_016107332.1:4685504-4697056 GCF_001604975.1 Cebus imitator
AAAAAAAAAAAAAAAAAAAAGTTAATATATATCCTATTTATAAAAGAATTGTTTGGAGGTGCAGAAATATTAATTAATAACACAAGTGGATTTGATGATTTAATTTAATACACAGTGAGCAGGCCATATTCACACAAGAATAATTGAAATGCCATTTGAAATAAGGAAGGTTCCCAAAAGCTGTGCCCTAAAGTCATGTATTAAGCACAAAAAAGTAAGAAGAGAGTTTTGCAAAGTTAAATTTTGAAGGGGTGAAGTCTCTGTTTTCTCTTCTTCTTAGCACAATTTTCTATGTCATAACTTCTCTGTGATTCTCACCTGGCCTCAGCTGCACCTCAGCCTCACCTGCTGCCATCCATACAGGCTCCTCTCCACCTCTGCTGCTCTGCCCTCCTCTGGTCTGCAGGCCCACTGCACCAGGCTTGAGATGCTCAAGGACTCCTATTAGAAACAATTTTTCTGCCCTCTTTTCTTCTTGCAAAATTTACCTGTCTAAAAGCCTACATAGGTAAATTTTCCAAATTTTTGTTAATAAACCTTATCAAGAAAAAAAATAGAACATTCAACTTCAGAATATTATTTTTGGTTATTTGTAAATTGTATGCATGAATAGCTGTATGAATATATGTGTTTCACAAAGCATATAAAAGTAAAAATTAAGGGTAACTGAGGAAAAATGTTGTTAGTTAAACTTTATTCCTGTACTCTGATGGAAGTCTAGTATTTCCTCTGTGGACACACTCACTCTAGAGACAACTATGTAGACCATTATTTTGGGTACAGCCATGTAGTTGAAAATCAAATAAATTATTTCTTGTAGGATATCGATGAGAGCCATTGACTTAATGCCTTTCCCGCTCCAGACATAGTTGCAATTGAATAAGAGTTTTTCTACCAAAGATATGACAAATTATGGTATCACGATCTGTGTGAAAACCCTGATGACGAAAATTTTTAAGGGGAAGGATTACCCCAAAGCCCCCTCTGCATAAACTTAAAATTGACCATAGAGACAAGTATTTTTACAAGAAGATACAAATTTGAAAAAGAAGATGCTACAAATCAGTTGGATGTTGAAACATCTAAACTCTTTTGGGGATATCTCTCTAATAACAGTCCTTAGGTTGGAGTGGCAGGGAGTTATACTTTACACTGAGAATTATTTTCTTGTTTGTTTGTCCTCTTTAAACTTCAGACATATAAAATGGTTATAGTTTATAGTGTCAATATGGCTGCTACTTAAATACTTAGAAAATTACAGTTTTGTTTTTCAAACTGAAAAGAACTTTAGATTTCATTTTATCCAAACTCTTCATTTTGCAGCAGAGGAAACTGGGAGTAGAGTATTAGAGACCCTGTTGAGGTCACAGAGGTGCTGACAGTACTAAGGTTTCACAATTCAGCTCTTCTTCCTGGAGGACCAGTGGACCTTCTGTTCTTGATCAGCAGAAATATGAAGGGAACCTATCTGAAAAATGCTTTGAACTATATGGGCTTCTGCTTGCATTCAACTTGCTACAGGGATTGTCAACTATAGATCCCAGAGTTTAAAATCTCATCCATGTTACAGTTACAGTGGCTTGGATTTATAACCCAGAGAACAATTTTTTCTAATCAGCCTTGGTGAGCAGAGCAGGAGTGAAGCATAAAGAGGATAAAGATAGACTAAGTTGATGTGTAGTAGAATCCAAGCATACAGAAACTTGGAAAAGCTCAAGCAGCCTGAAGAAAAATATGTACTAGTTTTATGAATTTCTCTTGCAAAGAAAATATTTAGAGCATTGTTTTCAAAGTATCTAAACTGGAATGGCTTTTGGATGACAGAGAGCCAAGGCACTGTGGTGAAGACAAATGAGGAGGCATGCACGGATATACACTGACTCTGAATAACTGATTATTAATTCAAATTAAACTTTGCAGAACCCCAAGGACTTTTTAAGAAAATGGAAACAGAATAAGGAATAATGTTTCTTGAGTATTTAAGATGCACCATGAACTGTTACCTTAAGGACATTGATTGGGTTTCCTTTGACCTTCCATTTCTTTGGGTTAAAGACCCCTCTTCAGGAGCAACAATATGACACACTCTAACATAACCATATTTGTTACTTCCTTTGATGTGTTGCTAGCATCAGCCAGGGAGTGCCTTCCTAGAGGTCTAAATTTCATCTCCTCCAACCTGCTAAATGTTAATAATTCCAGCCTCTTTTTTTTCCCAGCTCTAAGGTTGGCAGTTGCTACTTTTGTGATACTTTAGAATTTTCTTTTTGTCTTCTCAGTTCTTCATTACTTATTAAATTCCCTTTGTTAAATTACATAAAAACCTGTTCACAAATGCTCTTAGCAGCATTTTTCATTTCATTGTAGTCAAATTAGTAGAAACAACTCAGAGTCTATCACCTGATGAATAGAAAAATGAAATGTAATATATCCTTACAATGAAATATCATTCAGTAAGAAAAAATGACAAAGTACTGATATATGTTACAACATAAAGCCTTGAAAATGTTATGCTAAGTGAAAAAGAGGTCAGTTATAAAATACTACATATTGTATAACTCTGTTTATTAACTTGCTAATATTGTCATAATAAAATACCATAATCCGGTGGCTTAAACATGAGAAAGTCAAAGTCATTTTCTCTCAGTTATCAATGCTGGAAGTCCAGGATCAATGTGAGCAGCTTTGGTTTCACCTGAGGGCTCTCTCCTAGACCACCTCTTGCTGTGGTCCTCACACAGCCTTACCTCTGTGTACTTATGCCCCTGGTGTCTCTTCTCATAAAGACACTGCCTTATTGAATTAGAGTCCTGCTCTTATCTTAATTACCCTTTTAAAGGCCCTCTCTCCAAATATAGCCACATTGGAGGTTAGAGCTTCAACACACAAAGTTTGGGGGTACAAAATTTCGTTCATAACACATTTATATGAGATATCCAACACAGGAAAATCTACAGAAACAAAATGTAGGTTTGTGGTTATCAGAGTCTAGGGAGATGGGAAAATGAGAAATGACTGCTAATGGGTACAGGGATTTTTGGAGGGGGTGATGAAAATGTTCTTGAGTTGGACAATGGTGATGCCTACAAAACTCTGAATACATTAAGCACCATTGATTCATACAATTTTAATGAGTAGATTTTGTGGCGTATAGATTATATCTCAATAAAGCTGCTTAAAAATGCAATCTCCATGCGTTAAAGGCATATTTGGAGATAGAAACACCATCAGTTAATTTAACAAAGAGAACTTAATAAGTAATGAAAAACTGAGAAGACAATAAAAAGACTAACATATCCCAGAAGTAGCAATTGCCACCATTATAGCTGGGGAAACACAGAGGCTGGAATTATTAACATTTAACACGTTGGAGGAGATGAAATTGAAGGCACTCCCAGGCTGATGCTAGCATCTCTGAGGAAAGGTGACAGATTCTTTAAGCCTTGCCAAAACTATGACATGGAATCAAGTACTGCCGGTGGAACACGCTGGCCCTGCTGGGGTAAGGGAACGTTATGAGTCACACTGTCAGAATCAGGAGGCTTATGGGAGGCAAGCAGGAAGGACTGTGTGCTATCCTCCTCTGTTTCCCTCCAGGCTCCTCATAGAGGCCCCTGTTTTTAGATCCTAATAAAGAGCTGCTGACAATGGAGAAATGTACTTTGCAGAGTTTCAGCCCTAGCATCAGAAAGCTGATATTACAAGGATGAGTTAGAATTCCAGAGACAATGGCTAAGCTAATGACACACAAGGTGTGGCTTATTGTAAACTACAGAATCGCTGTGGCCTTTTCCAACCCCAATGATTGTAGATCAAAGGGTTGATATTACAAAGGTTTGACTCTACAAAGGGTTCAATCTAATATGAACCCTTTGACTCTACAATCAAAGGGTTCATATTAGAAGAACAATGACCAAACACTGGTCTACCTCCAATCTAGTACTGTGGGTGATTGTCTAAGGTATTTCCCAGATCACTTTCAGGTATTCCCCTGATTGTATCTTGCTGGGTGGTAAAAAAAAAAAATCCCATGGGTTTCTTGAGAAGCCTAATTAACCTGGCCACCCAGACACCTTTCTCGCTGTGCTGCTTTCTAGCTCACTAGGCTGGAAGATGGCCAGATGTGCATGGGAAGCTGGGCAGCCTTAATCCCTTTGCTCTCCAAAATGCTACAGATTAAGTGAAATGGTTTTAAGACCCTTGTTTGCATTTTCAACAACATAGTCTTACATAACATATATTTTAGGCATTGATACAGCAAAAGAATTTCAGGAAAAAACTGAACTTTTGAGCTTCACTCTATGTTGCAACATAGTAAGTAGATACATATTGACAAACTTTTATAAGAACACATTTACACTGAGTGCAGTCTTATGCTATATATTTTTATGTTGCAATTTTCCTGCTATCATATTTTTAATGCATTCATTTCAGAGGGAGGATAGAGCTTTATTCTAATATTAAGTTTTTAATTTAGGAAGCCAATGCTCTTTTGTTTATGAAAGGATGATGAGGGTAGGGGGTAGTTTTTATTTTTGTTTATTATAGTGTTATTTTGTGGAAATATTAAAAAGGCTACTCTGTATCAGACTATCTCTATTCTTTAATTTATCATTTGCACACATGGCAAAGTTTGTGTATTCCAGTGGCCAAACCTGAAGTGACTGGTCCAGTATTCTAAATGTCTCTTTCTTCTCTTCATTTTCTCCCCCATACTCCAACATGGCAGACATGAAGCACTGCTCTGTATTTCCTGAATACCTTTTTGGGGCCAAGGGTCTGTGCAGCATATTTGAAGATCACTCAGTTTCAGGTGGCTAGGAGTTCCAGGGAGCATTTTGTACTATGAAGTTGGTTCACAGGTTTTTTTTTTTTTTTTTTTTAATAAAACCTTCATTCTGCTTATTTTTTTTTTTTTTCCTATGCTGTCTTCCTATTATTTTTTTTCTCCTTTCCTTTAGGGACTCCAGAATATCAGGAAGCAATTCTCATTTTTTTCATAGTGCAAGAATCCTACCCAGGTTTTATTTATTTTGTAGTTAAGTCACTATTGGACTCATAGAAGTCCATATAGTGCATATAGAATACTTATGACTAAAGTTTTCATTTTCATTTTAAGCAAGTCTATCAACGTAAAAAGGATTTTTTACACTCAAATTCAAAATTATAAAAATATGACAATGCTGCAGCTTACAAAAATTTACTCAACTTCATATTTACTTGACAAGCTGTTAGACACATTGTCACATCGTTACCTAAATCTTTGATCTGTAGTTCAGAATCTATCTGATTCGGGAACTGTAATGGAATAGACTCACTTTGAGGTCTTTGTATGTAAGATTCCGGACTTGAATTGTGTCCTCTGTTTTCAGCCCACATCTTTATGTGGTTGGGCTGCTGTGTCTTGCACCAGTGGAAAGCTTCTGGGTGGTCTGCCAAGGGGACCTAGACAAAGCTCCTCCAGGAATCTAGTCTAGAGGTCATAAAGGCTTGGGATTCTGAGGGCAAGCTCCATAAAAAATAGAAAAAATTGTAACATGATTGTAAAACACAGACACAAAAAGTGTTTTCAGCCATTGAGGTCGGTTGAAAATCTAGTAGCATCTGATTGAATAGCATCTAGTTTGCATCAACTCCAGATGTAAAGAGAAAACACATTCTCTCAATTAGGGTACCAGAATCCCTGGATCCCACCATTGTGTGCCCAACTCGCATTTTCACTTTCTCACTTTGCAAACTCAGGATGGTTTGTGTTAAGTATATTAAGCTAGAATTCTACAAAATTAGCACAAAGCACGATATGAATTTATACATATAGCTTATCCATTTGGTCTTTCTATTTGTAACATTATAAATTCTATTCATCTAATTATATAATAGTTAAAATATAATTTCCTTTGAAGGGCAATAATTACTACTCAGGCAAAGTAAGTGGTTACTTGTCAAGAGATAGTTTATCTTTTAGCCTTTAAGAAAATTATCTTATCTATTTTTTCATAACAGTAAATTTCTAAGGATTTCCCAGGGTAAATGGTGCCACATGAGACAGATATTAGACTTGCATGTGTGATGCTGTTATATATGTATCTATCATTTCTCTCATTTTTTATGAGAATATGAGATATTAAGTGGCTGACGAAAAAGGTATAAGGTTATCTTTTTGAAATGACAGAGTTATCAGTGGATTACCACTATGACTTAAGTATTAGCAATAAAGATACCCCCTCGCTCCTTACAGTCATTTCAGCCCTTTAAATGAGATACATTATCAAAAACAAAGATAGGATTTGAGACACTGAGAGACCAACTGCTTCATGTTTTCAGAGATTTAAAGTCTAAGTGCTTTTGGTACTCAGCATGTTTATTTCAAAAATGAACCAGGTTTTGAAAAATGAGTTTCTGAACTAAATGATCTCTAATAATCTTTCCAGACCTCCAATTTTATGCATTTATGTGGCATTTCCAATGTGGACTTTTATGTATCTCTGATGTAAAATTATCTGTTAGAACTAGGACTGTTTTTTAAAGTATGTAATTTCCCTGAGAAGTCATATTAGTTGTTTAAATAAACTGCTCAGCAACCAAAATTTACATTTTGCTGATAAATTTGTCAGGAAGACCATTTCATTATTTATATTATAATTCCCATTTCTACTTATTCACAGATTATTACAAAATGTAACTTAGAGTCATTTGTAGGTGGTGCTAGAATCAGTGAGATAGTGTTGTTTAGGACTAATACTTCTGACTTCTCTGACAGACTTTGGAAATCAATGTTCATTTCACACCCACTCCCTCTCCTCCAATAGTGCTCAACAAATACCAATGCTGGGAGAGATGACCCCTTTTAATTCCTTAATATAGGCCACAGTTCTCTGATTTATAGAAGACTGGTAGACTATTTATAAAATATGTATCTGCAAGATGCAGTTTATGAGAAACTTGGCTTTTGGGACACATTAATTCTAACTGCAGATGCAACTTTCATGTTTTATAATATAACCCTGACAGCTGTAATTTCAGATTAAAGATTTTTCATTCACATTCCCATCCTGATTGCTCTGCACGGTCCTTATATTACCTTATTGTCAATAGCAAGTGTTCACCCTATTGGGAGTCATTTAATAACCAACTGCCATTTAAAGTGTGGACAGAACATTTGTCTCAGCCAGGCCATCTCAAGTAGAGTTCCTCAGCATACAGAGCTGGGACCTCTTCAAGAAAAACAACAGCTGGCCTTCGCTATTGTCCTGACTTTTCCTTTTTTGTAGAGGCCAGTTAAAATAAACATGGACACTTGGTGAATTTTCTGAACGCATTTGTGAGTTTGTTATTTTAGTAACCAAATCGTTCCCTCTGTCATTCTCAACCCAAATCCCTTATCCCACTCTGACCCCCATATACTTCATAGCCCAGGCTTTCATACTTTTCTGAGTTCTATCAATGTATATTCCTCTTAAAGTCACTTATATTGGTTACTCAGAATCTAGCAACATGAAAAATGTAGGTTTAGTGGATATCATAAAACATCTGCTTTTTGGGAGGTGAATATATGTTTTTATAGATTATGCATTGTAAATGATCAGACTGTAATTAAGAATAATATTAATTATAATAACAAGACAATCTTCTAGGAGTAGAATTACAAATCCTGGTTTGTCTATGAAATCTTTGAGTTCAGTGGTATACGAAAATGAATTCATGATTGATAATGTTTGTATTTAGTGTCTCCCTTTAAATTTCCTTAACTTGACAGCTGGGGATTAGCATCTATAATAGGAGGTGGCAATAAATGGAAATAAAAATGAAAAGTAAAGGAAGGCTTAAAAAAATAGACTCTTTCATGGCTAATTAAACCAGAATACAAATCAATCATTGGAAATAAGTGATGAATTTATTATGCTTGAAGGCTCACTATCCCCTGTAGTGTTTGCTATACACTGAAATTACAGTTCTCGTCAGCTTATAGGGTAATCATTTACCTTAAGCTTTACCTTTATCTATCATATTGATCTGAGACTCAGGCAAGGAATGGACGGTTGGCAGTCTAAGCAAGTGTGGGGAGTTAAAGTGTGACAGCTAGGAAACATAGGAACCTCTGCCTAGTAGACTAAGACTTTACTTTTTTCTTTCTTTCTTTTTTTTTTTTTTTTTTTTGAGACGGAGTTTCGCTCTTGTTACCCAGGCTGGAGTGCAATGGCCCAATCTCGGCTCACCGCAACCTCCGCCTCCTGGGTTCAGGCAATTCTCCTGCCTCAGCCTCCTGAGTAGCTGGGATTACAGGCGCGTGCCACCATGCGCAGCTATTTTTTTGTATTTTTAGTAGAGACGGGGTGTCACCGTGTTGACCAGGATGGTCTCAATCTCTTGACCTCGTGATCCACCCGCCTCGGCCTCCCAAAGTGCTGGGATTACAGGCTTGAGCCACCGCGCCCGGCCACTGTTTTCTTATTTCAACTGTTAGGAAAGTATCTCAGTCCCAAGTCTACAGGCATATTCAATAGATGGTGGAGGTGGAGGTTGGAGAAGGGTAGCCTTTGAATTTTTCAATTGATTATATCACCTTTACCTGTTCCTAGGCTTTATGCAGACTGCCAGTTAGGTTTTGGACTGTATTATCAACAGTTATTGGGAAAGGGTTACAATGTTAAATTCATGTTAGCATGTAATGCTAGCATTTTGGGAGGCTGAGGTGGGCAGATTGCTTGTGTGCAGGAGTTTGAGACCAGCCTGAGAAACCATGACAAAACCCCATCTTCACATAAAAGTACAAAAAGTAGCTGGTCATGGCAATGGGTGCCTGTAATCCCAGCTACTAGGGAGGCTGAGGTAGGAGGGTTGCTTGAACCCGGGAGGCAGAGGTTGCGGTGAGCCAAGATGGTGCCACTACACTCCAGCTGGGTGACAAAGCGAGACACTGTCTTGAAAAAAAAAAAGGCCCAAGAGTCAAACATTAAGATGGAAATACTTTGAAATACTTTTTTTTCCCCTGTTTATTTTCTGATATTTGATTTCACAGCCACTTCTACATGTAATTTGTCTTCTGGGTAGACTATAATAATAAACTTTTTTCTTGAGAGACATGCATACTTTTCACATAATGACATGGTTTTTCTTTTTACAAATGTCATGAGCATATCAATGAGGGAACATTTAGACCTCCAAATTGGCTGTTGATTTTTGCACTGAAAGAATATAATAGCACACAATGTTTCCAAAATAAAAATATGTTGAATTTATGAATATTTCTCTAGATGTATGTAAATGTCTGAAAATTTTGCAGAATGGGAACAATGTATCCTTTCACAGATACAAGATAAAACATAAGCATGTGACTAAAGCCTAAAAAGAAAAAAACAACCCAAATGTGATTACCTCTGCTTCATAAAAGAAAATTGCTGATCTTAATTTGCCCCCTTGCCAATGTGGGATTCACAGATTGACTCCTATAAGTAAATATTACTTCTTCTCTAGAGATAGTGCTGTAACTAAGCTGTTGAACTCTCACCCCTATGAGGCACTCAGCTCTCTCTGTTCCAGCTCTGTGACCTTGCCCATGGGGCTGCCAGGACTTCTCTTGGCTGTCTCAATGCACCTCATATATTAGCCACTATGCTCTTCCAGAGTGAAAGAGCATCATCCAAAACTTGGCCCAGCTCTCCTATGTGTCATCATCTGAGGACAGCAATAAAGAATTCGACCAGCTGTATCCACTAGAAGGAACCATGGCCATGGCCTGAAACATCTGCATTTCAAGTCCAGCTCTAGATGAATAATAAATAGAGATGTCTCTGCCTTAGATTGGAAAAGAGGTCCCATGACTAATCATGCCTATTAGAGTAAAAAGAAATAAAGTCATCCTTATTTTCTGCCTCTGCACTTCAGTGCTTACCTGCAGATAGTTAAATACAATTGAGAAAGTAGCTGTTTTAAGAAAGGCCATGAATATTTACCATCTTTTTTTTTCTTGTTTTATTACAAAGAAAAGTAAAAAGTTACTTTTTAAAAATTTAGAGAAGGTGCAGCACAGAAAGAAAAACCCTATAAAAAGGCAGACCTGTAACATCTAAATTAAAGAAAAATTTGGAAGGACCAGGCCTTCCAGTGCTGGCTGTTTCATTATTTACTATAAACAAAGCACAGAGACCTCTGGAAGCTAATGGGGCTGTTGATTGGTGTTTACTCATCCCAGCAGTATCTGGTTTCTGATAATCTAGGACTGCTGTGTACTGATGAGTGTAGGCTAGTGGTGAACTAGTAGAGCCCACTTCAAGGTAGGGGAGAAGGGCTTGTAAGTTCTTTGTGGCCAGGTTGAGCTGAAAGACTTTGTTTATTTAGAATTCCTCCCAAGTCCTCTAGGACCCTAGCAAGGGCTGTAGAAGTCAGATTTCCTAATGTCCTGTGTATCTTTGTAGAAGAATCTGGTTGGTGAAAGGCTAAATAAGAAACCTACCACATCCTTCTAAGGATCCCAGGATATTTTATTAGATATTTATTGTTTCCTTTTATATAGTGACGTTTTGGTAGATAGTCGTTTAAACATAAGCTATTTCAAACTGAATGAGGACAATTATTAACTTTTGCTCTAAGAGTAATTTTTTTCAGGAAAAAAAATGTAATCTACGTTTTGATGACATTTTAATTTTCTTTGCCTTCATGGCCTTTTAGGTGTAAGACCTAAAAGAAGATATCAAGATGATTTTGACAAGTTCTGCCACAGAAACTTGGAACTTCGTCGTAAGTAAGCTCCCCTGAGAAAGTTTATTCCCCCATGGTAGTTGTTCTGAATAAGAAATGTAACTTCTGGATGCTTAACTCAATGTTGATTCCAACTTTCTGTGGTCTGACAACCATTGATTACATGATTTCCGTCTTAGAACCACAGAGATAGCGTATGCAATAATGGCTTTCTATAAACTCAGTGACATTACACTTAAGCGATGGTGAGTGCGAATACCTAGTACCTATTTGATCTTGTCAGAATCATTTCTTTTCTTCCTCTAACTGGATTACTACAATTCTGCTTCTCCACCAAAAGGAATGAGACACTGCTTTCCATTTATCTAATTAGGCTTTGCTGAGGATCACATTTTGATTGAAATGCAAAATTTGAAAGCACACAGATTTGTTATAATTTCAGTAGTTTCAAGGCATGTATTTTAAGCTTGCTGCAGTTTAGAGAATGTTTCACATTTCTTATTATTTTGTTATTATGTCTTTATCAACGATCATTAATAGTCCTAATGAGATTTACCATATTATTTCTCTTTCAGAATCTGGGTTTAAAAAGAAGTTATAGCTTAGAAGATGGTATATAAGTAGTATAGGAGTAAAACATTTTCCTCAATCTGTTTCTTCATCCCAGAATGACATTTTATGACTATCAAATACATATATCCCTTCTTAATGAATGTTAGTGTTTTTTTTAAATATTGATAGAAGTGGACAAAGGCAAACTAGAATTTTAAAAAAACATTGCTGATTGTGTAAGAAAAGATTAAACTTTTTTTTTTTTTTTTTTTTTTTTTTTTTTTTTTTTTTTTTTTTTTTTT
>NW_016107332.1:4697091-4727055 GCF_001604975.1 Cebus imitator
TCTTTTGCCCAGGCTGGAGTGCAGTGGCCTCAATCTCAGCTCACCGCAACCTCTGCCTCCTGGGTTCAAGCAATTCTCCTGCCTCAGCCTCCTGAGTAGCTGGGATTACAGGCACGCACCACCACCCCAGACTAATTTTTTTGTATTTTTGATAGAGATAGGGTTTCTCCATGCTGGTCAGGCTGGTCTCAAACTCCTGATCTCAGGTTATCTGCCCACTTGGCCTCCCAAAGCGCTGGGATTACAGGCGTGAGCCACTGTGCCTGGCCTGATAAATCTTATGTCTATTAATCTATCAAGAAGTGTTTATTGAGCAGCTACGATTATATCTAAAACTATGAAACATATTGTGAAAAGTAAAGGAAAATAATATTGGGCATTATTTCAAGGGAATTATCACGAGGCAGACGTGACACATAGGAAAAAGTTGAAAAACAGACAAGCACCTAAGTGTGTGTTGCGTTATACAGTTGAGGTAATTAGCAAGATAGAAATTCAGTGATGAGCATGGACTAAAGGAGAAGTTGTTTGGAGGAAGCAGAGCTGGGAATAAACCGTAACAAAAGACCTGAATTAGGGGAGAGAAGAAGAGGCAAAATGTGGGTAACACATGCTATGTGATCAGAAGCCAATAAAGAGGAACTAGTCTGAAGAAAATAGTTTGTTTTAAGAAAAAGCATTTGGATAGCTAGCAAGACTGAAATCCAGAAACAGAGTTTTTATTCTGTGTAGCAGGTAAGAGGGAGCCATTGCTGGCCTTGAGGCAGAGAAGTAGAACTCCATAAAAATATGCAGAATATGTAATTTGAATAAGAGAAAAATCTAGGGCCAGTGAATAGGAAGGCTTAAGCATAGATGGGCAATGGAGATTCAGCAAAAATGATTCGTACAGTACTAATTTTGCATTTAAATATGTTTCAGTTATATTATTGAATATTCACTTTAAATAACTGAAATTTGTTATGCTTTGCTTTTCTGTAACTTTCTATCTTGATTTTTCTAATAATATTTCAAAACTACATTAACATGTTTTTTAAGTTTTATAGTCATGTAATAATAATATACATACACTGAAGAAATTTAAAAAATACTAAACCAGCAAAAATATAAAATTAAAATTACATAAAATTCCACTTTACTTTGAAATCATTGTCAGTAATATTATAGTGTACAATTTTTAAGTTACTTCTTTTATTTTTTATTTTTTCTTGAGATGAAGTCTTGGTCTGTTGCCAGGCTGAAGTGGGGTGGCGTGATCTCGGCTCACTGCAATCTCTGCCTCCTGGGTTCAAGTCATTCTCTTGCCTCAGCCTCCTGAGCAGCTGGGATTACAGCTGCATGCCACCGTACTCGGCTAATTTTTTTTGTATTTTTGGTAGAGACGGGGTTTCCCCATGTTGGCCAGGCTGGTGATGAACAAATTACTTCTATACTCACCTTTTGCTGTCAAAAAATAGCATAATACAATACCCTTATTTATAGTGTCCCTTTTTAAACTGGAATACATAATGAACTTTTTTTTCTGTGATATTTCAATAGTATTCTATAATGCCAATTTAAATGGTTATGTTGTATTGCATGGTAGAACTAGATCATGCTTATTTCCTTAGTGTCCTACTTTTAAATATTAAGTAGTTGCCAAGTTTTCTTATAAAAATGGTTGCATAAACATCCTTGTAGCTAGATCTTTGAGTTTATGCAAGATAATTGTTTATATTATAGTGAAGACAAAATTATTTATAACATTTGGCTTAAACACACTAGTAATTTATATTTTTTAAAGTAGGTTACTAGAGTTCCTGCCATGTGCAATTTGCACTGCTAAGTGTCATGTAAAATGAGTTATGTAAGTTAAAGCTCATACTGTTATATAGTATCAGGTAGGATTCCCAAAATAGAACCTGTTTAATTCATACTCTGGAATGGAAAATTTTGATTTTAGAGAACATTAAGAAATGAGTTGCAAGGGTAGTTTTGGACCCGCCCTCAGGTAGTAGTGGCGTGACTATAGACTAAGGAGTTTATAACTGATTCAACCAATTAAGGTTTTAAAAGCATATCTTGGATACATTTAAAACTCTTTAAGGCAGAGTGGTGGAGGTATACAGATTGAAGAGAAGAATATTTATAACTAGGAAGCCGAAATGGAAGGTTACTGCCATTTTGTAGGGTGTGTGACCACAGGGTCACGGAGATACAAACTGTCAGAGAGGCAAGCATTAACTGAAAGAGAACCTTCAGGTAATGCAGCTCTCAGTTTTCTTGCTCTGGCAGGACTGGAACCAAAGACATAATCACCAATAACCACAGCAAAAGCAGCTGTGGGGCTGAGTAGGAACCCTTTAGATATCAGTTGTAATGGAAGAACCAAGGTTTTCTTTGAAACTTAGAATAGCATAATGAAGCAGTATGAACATATTCTTTGTAAGATGTTCCAAACTCTTCAAATATGTAACAAATTAAAGAAAAATTAAAACAGGAAAGAAGAAGTAAAGAATAAATTCTGGTATTGGTGAAGTTCTAAAATAATTCATTTTTATATGCTTTACATGCCCTTGCTTTGCATGTTATTTTAATAAACAGATTCACTCTATGTCAAGCATTTACATTAACTTCTTCCAGTAGTCTAACTGCTATTGAAACCGAAATCTCCGCTGACAATAAGAAAAACATTTTTTTTATTTTTTTTTTTTTTACTTTTTCCTACTAGTGTTTTTTACGCATTTACCCAACACAAATTTCTCATTCTCTGCTCAAGTTTATCTCGTCCTTATTTTAGAAAATAAAAGCTAATTTTTATTGGGTGTTTATTATGTGCCAGACAGGTGCAAAATATTCTATGGGAAAGTTATCTTGCTTATATTCACTGTCATGGAACTTTTCTTTGAAAAATGCTTTGCAATTGCTGCCATTGCTATTAGCAAGAAAGTATTAAAATAGAGTTGTGGAATGGATAGTTCTGAAATCTTGTTTTAATGTGACTAAACCCTCCTGTCTATTTAATCTCTCATTGTCTGGCTACATGGCTATAATAATTAATTTCTACTGAAATCTAAGGGTTGCTACCATAGTGGCATTTAAAACATTTACTATGGGCTTATATTATCATTGCTCTTTAAATAATTGTAATAGCATGCCCATGATATTACCATTGTTTTTATCTTTAATAATGGAGAAATTTTAAATATATGATTCATTTGCAAATATAAATGCACAGCATAATGCAAATTATGTAATTTATTTGGTTTTTGGGAGCAGGGTTATACCAAGACCAAAATAAATGCCTTTGTGCTGGAGCAATGAAGTGATCAAACTATATTCTCCTGCCTCCATTCAGCTGAGTTTCCTTTCCCAGGAAAGTTTGCCCTTTCCCCTGCAGAAAATTTGGCTGTAAAAGATGTGCATGCAAATATCCACAGGTGTTGAGTCTGTAGCATAATTTCAGGCATGCAAATAAACAACACAGGAGCTTAGTAAACTATAGATGTGCCTGCAAATAATTTCCCATGGTTACTGAAATTGGGCCAACAGTTTTTTTTTTTTTTTTTAAAGCCCCTATGTATATGTTGCTCTTAACTTGTTCCAGATTTTGTTTCTAAGTTGCACCCACAATTTCTAAAGGTACAGACAAGAAAAAGGCTGCTTTTTTTCTAAAGAATATTTTATATACCTCAGTCCCAGAAATATGTAAATCTTTTTCCTATGTTAAGCTTATAGAGATTTTATGTATCTGATGTAAACTTTACATGTTTTGGAGCATAAGTCTTTAACGCACTATTCATTCTATGGTTCAACTCTTCCTGAGTAAAGACCTACAAGATAAATTTATTTTAGAATTTAGCAGCAGCAGAAAAACAAAGTTCACCTTAAAAATTAACAGCTATGTTTCATTTTATTGGCCAAGAGAATTAGACATTTCATTTTTACCTAGTCATTTGGCTGGGTCTAACAATAAGCTCAGTGTAATGTAGACAGGTTATATGTGATATATATATTTTAAATTTCATTTTAATCCTTCAGTTCAAGTCGATACAAAATGATACAGCTACATAATTGGATAACATGTTCATTAGGAAGACTGATAGTTACGTCCTATCACGGGAACTGCAGTACTCATATTTCTATCCAATAACTCACCCAGAATTGTTAAAGATGATATGCTCATTGCTCTCATTCTCTCTCCCAATGTAGCTTTCTATGTTAGGCTTCCATTATTTTGTACACTTGTCTCCTTCATTCCAGTCTTGTTTCCTTTAAAGCCATCCAAAATATTACCATGGGTTTTCTTTATAATGAAAATCTTCGCATTTCTCTCACTTGCTTTTGAGTCATAAATGACTCCCCAAGGACGTACCATAAAATAAAGGGTTGTGGGATGATTTGTGGCTGTTATATCAAAAAAGCATTCTCTATTCAAATATATTGGAAAGTTTTTTTGGAGTTAAATGGATTTCTTTATTGCAAGACTAGTCAGAGCCGTTAGTATTCTAAGGTTGATGGGAACCACTGAGAGAGCTATAGAAAGGTATGTACAATTTCTCAGACATGTGTATACATAGCGTCCTTTTTGTGGAAATTTTGGGGCACAAATGGATGGAGAACTACTCTTTGGGAAACAGGTAACTGCAAGAAGAATTTCCACGTTCTTCTTCTTATAGACAGTATCCTCTACAACCTCATCCCATCTTTCTCAGCCTCGTCTTGGCTAAAATTCATGCTGTCTCAAGCTGGAGTATTTGCTATTTCTGGGCCACATCATGTTTTCTCATCTCAGTATGAGTTTATACTGTTCCATTTACTTATAAACACATTTCCTCCTTTCTGCTTGTATAAGTCCATTCTCATGCTTCTATAAAGAACTGTCTGATACTGGGAAGTTTATAAAGGAAAGAGGTTCAATTGACTCACAGTTCAGCTTTGCTGGGAGGGGGGAGCTCAGGAAATTTACAATCTTGGCAGAAGGCAAAGGAGGAAGCAAAGCACCCTCTTCACAAGGCAGCAGACAGGACAAGTGCAGACTGAAGTGGGGAAGAGCCCCTTATAAAGCCATCAGATTTTGTGAGAACTCACTCACTTTCACAAGAATAGCATGGAGGAAACCCTCCCGTTACTGATGCAATTACCTCCACCGGGCTTCTGCCTTAACATCTGGGGATTATGGGGATTATGGAAATTATAATTCAAGATGAGATTTGGGTGGAGACACAAAGCCTAACCATGTCACCATGTAAAATAAATTGTCATTCTTCAAGATCCAGTTCAGATTTCTCCATTTCTATGAATAATTTCCTCCTCTTTTTCTAAGACGGAACTATTCCCTCCTTCTTCATGTTGTCACTGAACATTTTCTCAAGCTTTTATTGTTGAATGAATCACTGTACATTGTTCATTTATTTCATCACACAAATCTTTTTTTTTTTTTTATAAAGAAAGCATACTCACAATTTAAACTTCTGACTAAATGTAAAGATGAATATGGGGTAGCTAGTCTCCATAGATGCTCCTCTCCTCAATGAACCATACCTACGAAATTTCATGCCACTGAGTACACTCTTACCCTTTGTTGCTGGGCTAGCCCTGTCATTTACTGATGATTACTAGACTCTTGTAGAAAGATATACATAACTTTGGAGGCTAGTCATAAAAAGCCTTGCATTTTTCAAATAGATCTCATGGAATGCTCATTCTGGGGGAAGCTAAACACCATGTAAGAAATGACTACTAGGAGACCACTGTGATGTGAGGAAGCTCAGGGTAGTTATGTGACAAGAGACAGAGAGAGAACGAGAGAGAAAGAGAAAGCCCAGACAGCACTCTGCTCTTCCAGACATTCCAGACAAGGTACCAGACATGTGAAAGAACTTATTTTGTATCTCCAGCCCAAACACTATCTAACTGCAACTGCAAATTCATGACAGCTGTCCAGCTGAGTCCAGTCAATTTGAAAGTGGGATAATGTACACACACACACACACACACACACACACACACCCCACATTCCCTTTAGGATCAGTTGAGAGTGGAAGCTGAAAGTACATTAAAGAGACTATTAGTTAAGTCTGTGTTAAAAATGTCAGCTGATTTCTTTTAGATGTGCATTTTAAAATTCAGGAAAAGACGTAAGAAAAACACATCTGTTTTCAAGCAAAATCTAGAAGAAGCATTTCTGAGACAATTACTTGCTAGATACAAAAATAAAACCATTTCTCTCTTCTGTCTTCTCCAACCAGCAAGAGGCTCTTAAAAGAAGAAATGCCTCAGGTAAGAATAAAAACGAGGGTGCTACCAGGAAAACATTACTTTAAGGTAAATATTTCAAGATTCTTTGTTAAAAATTCAAAGATATTTACAGTGTTCTTGGTAGTCCCCTCAGGTAGAACATAGGATGACAAGTGTTTTTTTTTTAATAAAGAGCCAGATAGTAAATATTTTGGGTTTTGCAGGCTACATCAAATCTTTGTCCTATATTCTTTGCTGTTTGTTTACTGTGGTACAATATACATAACATGTAACTTACCATTAAAGACATTTAGCACATACATAGTGTTATATAACCATCACTATCTAGTTATAGAACATGTTATCACTCCAAAAGAAAAACCCACACTCATTAAGTTGTCATTTCCCATTCTCTACTCCTCCCTGCACTGTCAGCCACTAATCTGCTTTCTGACTCTATAGATTTTCCTTTTCTGGATAAGTTATATACATGGAATCATACATTATGGGGTCTTTGATTCTGCTTTCTTTCATTTAACATAATACTTTCAAGGATCATTCCAGCTGTAGCATGTATCACTATTTCATTACTTTTTATAGGTGAATAATAAATATTCAGTGGTATGAATATACACCATTTTGCTTATTCATTCATCAGTTTGTAGACATTTGGTTGTTTCCACCTTTTGGCTATTATGTATAATGCTGCGATGAGCATTCATGTACAAATTTTTCTTTGAGCTCATTTTTAATTATTTTGGGTATATTCTCAGGAGTGGAATTGCTGAGTCATATGGCAATTCTGTTTACTGTAGAACTGCCAAATTGTTTTCTTTTTTTTTTTTTCTCTTTTTTTTTTCCCATTTATTTTATTGCATTTTAGGTTTTGGGGTACATGTGAAGAACATGCAAAATTGTTGCATAGGAACACACATGGCAGTGTGATTTGCTGCCTTCCTCCCCATCACCTACATATGGCATTTCTCCCCTTGCTATCTCTCCCCAGCTTCCCACCCCCCACCGTCCCTCCCCTATTTTCCCCCAACTGACCCCAGTGTGTAGTGCTCCCCTCCCTGTGTCCATGTGTTCTCATTGTTCAACACCCGCCTATGAGTGAGAACATGCGGTGTTTGATCTTCTGCTCTTCTGTCAGTTTGCTGAGAATGATGGTTTCCAGGTTCATCCATGTCCCTACAAAGGACCCAAACTAATCGTTTTTGATGGCTGCATAATATTCCATGGTGTATATGTGCCACATTTTCCCTATCCAGTCTATCGTCGATGGGCATTTGGGTTGGTTCCAGGTCTTTGCTATTGTAAACAGTGCTGCAATGAACATTCGTGTACACGTGTCCTTATAGTAGAACGATTTGTAATCCTTTGGATATATACCCAGTAGTGGGATTGCTGGGTCAAATGGAATTTCTATTTCTATGTCCTTGAGGAATCGCCACAGCCAAATTGTTTTCTACCGTCACTATACAATTTTACATTTCCCCTAACAATGTATGAGTTTTTTAATTTCTTCATATCTTTGACAACACTTATTATTTTGTTTTGTTTTGATTTTTAGTCTGCCTGTCCCACAGGGTGTAGAGTTGTATCTTATTGTGGTTTTAATCTGCATTTCTGTAATTGCTAATGACACTGTGCTTCTTTTCATGTGCTTGTTGGATATTTGTATATGTTCTTTAGTAAAATGTCTATTCAAAATGTTTATTCATTTTCAAAATTTGGTTGTTTGCATTTTTGTCATTGAATTGTAAGAGCTTTTATCTTAAATATATTCTGAATATTAAACCCTTTTTAGATACATTATTTGAAGATATTTTCTCCCATTCTGTGGGTTAGTCTTTTTCTCTTTTGATAATGTCTTTTGATGCATATAAGCTTTACATTTGTGAAGTATAATTTATGTGCACAAAAGTTTTAAATTTGTATGATGTATAATTTTCCTATATTTTCTTTTAGTGCCTGTCTTTTTGGCATCATATTTAAGAAACCATTGCCAAATCCAAGATCATGAAGGTTACTCCTGTGTTTTCTTCTAATACTTTAATAATTTTAGCTCATATTTGTCTTTGATCCATTTTGAGTAAATTTTCATGGACAGTATGAGATAGAAATCCAACTTCAATTTTTTGCATGTGGTTATCCAGTTGTCTCAGCACCATGGCCTCCCCACCACTGAATAGTGTTAGAACTCTTGTTTAAAATCAATTGACCATAGATGTAGGGTTTATTTCTGGACTTATGTCAGTTTAATTCCATTGATTTATATGTCTATCCTCATGCTAGTGTGACACTATTTTTATTACTGTAGGTTTATGGTATGTTTGAAATTGGAAAGTGTGGGGTCTCCAACTTTGTTCTCCTTTTTGAAGATTGTTTAGGCTATTTGTTATTCCTTACAATTCCACATAAATTTTAGGATCAGTCTTCCAATTTGCCACAAAGGATACTGGGATTTTGATTAGGATTGTATATTGAAACTGTGGATTGCTTTGTATAGTGCTACCATCTTAACAATTTCAAGTTTTCTACTCTAGGAACATAGGATGTTGTTCCATTTATCTAGGACCTCTTTAATTTATTTCAACAATATTTTGTAGTTTTCAGTGTACTATTATTTGTATTTTATACTCTTTTCAAAATGTAAAAAATAATATTCTTAATTTGCAGGCTTAACAAAAATAGGCTGTGGGTTAGATTAAGTCTATGGGCAATGGTTTTCCAAACCCTGAGATAACCAAAAAACCTTCTTACAGGTTGGAAACAGACAGAAAAAACTACTCTCTTGCAAACATGAGCTGCTGATTATCAAAATGAACACTGACAAGGGCAGAACCAAAAAACATAAGAGTGGCACTAAAAATCAGTGAGAACCATCATCAGGAGTAGGAAGTGGGTTCTGCTCCAGGACTTGGCAATATTTGCTTAATTTCAGAATTTTCATAGACCAGTTACTCCTCCTCCATTTGTGATGAGAGTGTTGATTGCAGCTTCACTGGACCGTGTGTGCCCATTGTATATTTGATGTGTGGGGAGGTGGGATTGACAACTTCTCTTTTTAGTTTGCATGTCTTTAGACTGAGAGGGATACACATAAGGACTTTCACTGACATATGAATCTTATTTAAATGAAGTAATCTTAGACTTTAAGTCTGATTCTACAATGGAATGAGACTTTTGGTGACCTTGTGAGGGGGGTGTATATATTTTGCAGGTGGGACGAATGTAAATAATTTGTGGCCAAAGCAATAACAGTGGTCACAAATTCTTTGTCACATTTCTCATAAGGAGAAATTCATCCCACTCATTACTCATTAATTCTGGGTTGGCCCTTAGCTGCTTAACCAATACATTAGGTGGTAGTGGAAGTGATACTCAGTTTCACTCCCAAGCCTTAAGAAGGCCAGAGGGTTTGGCTTTTGTGTTATGGGGGAGCAATGAACCTGCACATAAGAAGAGAAGTCACATGGAGAACAGCGACTTGATACTATAGATGAGGAGAGAGGCTTAGTCACCCAGTGTCTGACAACTCAGTTGAGTGTCTCTAATAACTTTAGTCACACTGCTATCTGACCGCAATTGCATGAGAAACTCCAGAGAGCCCAACAGAAAAAATTGCTTAGTTGAGCCTAATCAATCTATAGAATCATGAGAGTTTATTTAAAAAGTTTTGCATTAAGCCACTAAACTAAAGTTGAAGGTAAATTGTTGTGCAGCAAGAGATAAGCCAAATACTTGGGAAAACTTCTAAGCCCACACAGGTAGGAAAAATGAGTGCAACTACTTAGGTAACATGAATGAAGCTACTAATTTAGGAAGAATGACTACATGTCCAATATGGATAGCAAAATTTAGACACAAAGGAATGATAATTTCATAGATAGCACCATCTGTCTTGGATAACTAGAAGCAGGCAAAGAGTATATGTCTCAGTGAGGCTTATGCAACTGCATCTATTTTCCTCATTCACTTTTTTGCAGAATCCATCAGAAGCTGGATTCTTTTTGAAATAACTGAAGGAAGCTTCATGAACATTTAAGTTAGAAGTTTTTCCTGAAGTTAACAATGAAGCTAAATAATGGCTATTCCATTGAGATCTATAAAGTAACACCAAAGCATGGAGAAGAAGGAAGGCATATCACTAACAGTTCATTTAATATCTGATATATTTATATCTGAGTAGCCCGGTAATATAATCAGTTCCGCCTCCCATAAACTTAGTCCAAAATACTACCATTGACATTAGCCAAAGAACAACTAGAAATATGAGTCTCCCAGCACTTCTGATCTCTTCCGATGGGTTATGTGTCACATCGTTTTCTGCCATAGTGGAAATCAGCATTTCCTCAGGTAAGCATACCTCTAGATCAGTTTAGAAAGTCCCATATCTTTTTATTTTTCGGTAGTGGTGTTAGTGGAGGTTTAGACTTAGAAATTGCTTTTTAATTTTTTTCTTCTGACTCTATCAGACAGAGGCTGTATTCTTTCTGAAACAAGCAATCTTTATTTAGGGACTCCAACAACTGGTGTAAACTCTGGAGGGCTAATCTACTCAGCAGAGTTTGTGTCCTAGTGTATCTTTTACAGGAAGGCTGAGTCTCTGTGCATTTACTTCAGTACGTCTGTGGTAATGCCATCCTTTGCCAGAACTTTCTCTTGTGCGTTTCTGGAATGAAAACCAGCAAGTGCTTAATCCGCTTTTGCATGTAGTCATTGCTGAAGGATTCAGCCAAAGTAATGCCAGCCCAGTGGATCACAGACTTGAGTTGACATTTGAAGTGAATGGTAGAAAGAGGGAGAGAGAAAATTAATCTAAAACTGGCCTTTGTTGGCATTTTAACATGATTATATATAAATGCTTGTCTATCTTGCTATACTGTGAGCTACCTAAAAATAACTCCATCTTAGTCAATTTTTGAGGTTCCTAATATTTATCACAAGGAACTGCCAACTAATCTTGTTAAATTATAACCAGTACATTGCAGTGGTTAAAAGCGTGGACCCTGGAAGCAGACTGCCTGGGTTCCAGTCCCTGCTCTGCTAATTTCAAGCTGTGCGATCTTGTACCAGTTACTTCACATTTCTGAGGACTTCATTTCTTCTCCTGTCAAATGGGAATTATGAACTCATCTCCTGGGATTGTTGTGAGAATTAAATAAATTAATGTATACAAATTGCTTAGAAAATTGGCTGGCACAAAACAAGCACTATAAAACTTTATCTATTATTATCGTTAACATAAAGCAAACATGCCGAAAATCAGAATTTATCTTTTATAAATAGGCACAACCACAATGCCAAGAAGTCAAAGCAGTATTGATCATTAAACTGAACAGTTTGCCTGCATTGTTTTTCTTTCAAAGGTTGGCATTATTATACCCATGTTTTATCCGAGGAAACAATGGCTTAAAGAAGTTGAATAACTTGTCTAAGATCACATAGCTAGTAAGCGGCACATCAAGCATTTATCACTAGGTTGTCTCAATTCAAAACTTGTGCTGTTAACTTTTGTACTGTTTCATATGCTATCATGAGTAATATGGAAATACAGTAAAGAAAATGGCTCACTTTGCTGGATAGTCAGGGAGGCTTCACTGAGGAGATAAGTTGAAAAATTAAGTGGATCAAAAGAAGTTTTCATTCAATCTTTTCTCATTTTTAGAACAGTTTATCTTAATATACCCAGTTGCTTTATCAAGTAGGAGAAAAACACCCCTATTTCGAAATTACTTACACATGTTTTATATCAGAAATCCAGTTTTACTTAAGTTCTTAAATTCAAATTTCCAAATCTTATTATTCTATTTCAATTTTTTCCACTTTTTATCTAAAAGTAGGACAGTTATCTTTCAGGAGACTCTTTGATTAAAATCTGACTAATCCAAGTTAAAAACAGTAAATTTTCCTTTAAATAATCAGTTACATTTATAAACGTAATTAAATTACCTTAACATTTTCATTTACATGTTAACATTAACATGTATAAACTTAAAACATTTGATTTCTTTTTAAACACATGCCTTACCAATTAATTTATTACCCTATCAAGAAAAAGGGTCCCAAGTGCCTAAATGTTTAAATGGCTCTGAAATGCTAATAAAGACATTTTAAAAATTAGTACTTTTGAAAATATGATTTTTAAACCTTTACTTTGTAAAATGTAGATCCTCATATCTTTTAATTGGGGAATTGATACTTCCCATTAATTTTTTCCTGGTATATATCAAATTAGCATGAATTTCAAAGACAGAGTACTAATTTTTGAAGTATTGGATTGTAATTAGGCATTTAAAAATGAACCTATATGAAACTTTTACTTTTGAGTGATAGTAGAAAGTATTTTGGTATTATTGAAAAGTCACCATTATGGCAATTACTTACCACTGTCCTAATTCAGCTTTTTAAAAAGGTGTTGATAAGACACTTTTAGGTAAAGCAACTTACGTTTTTCGATAAAACATTTAAAAAGACATTGTAGCTTACACTTTCTAGACTTTCATTAAATTCACATCTTTCTAAATATTTTTTATAATTTTATTTTCATTGTTTCTTACCAGTCTTTTAGATGGCAGAACATAAAAATGTTTCAAAATAAGAATAATCAAAGGCTATGCCACCATTTTCATTTATGCCATGTCAAAATATTTTTCTATATGCTAAATGCACATGACCTTTAGGTAGTCATGGGAAGTCAAAAGTAACAGATCAGAGATGAATGGAATCAGAATTATTTTCGCCATCTACAGAATAAATAAGACACTGAACATGAGCCATTACTTTAAATAATTATGGAGTAGTAAATTGCAAATAATTAATAATTAATTAAACTTAAGAAGCGAACACGAAAACAAAACACAGAGGGAAAAAATAGCCTTCTTTGGTAAAAGCAAAATATAATAACACACTGCTATGACAATTTTGCTAATGGAACTGCTTTGAACCAGAATGATGGAAAATAATGGAATCCCTTGATTGTCTGTAACTTCATTTTCTTTAAAGAAGGCAGGCAGATCTTTGGCATTGAGAAAAGAGGCAAAGAGTTATTTTTGTAATAACGGGATAATAGCCTGAAATCCAAGAGTTACTAAACGGATGCAAGGGACTAAGCTATCTTACTATAATGTGGCAATCTGCATCTTCAAATCTTTGGGAGAAAATAGTCAATGTTTCTTTATGTCTTTTATCCTCTTATTGTTCATTTGGTGAATCACTGTATTAACTTCATGTTTTGATTCTCACACCAATACTACAGTTCATGTTTACCAGTGATTCTATAACATTCCTTCTTTCCCGCAGCTAAGACAGGATGCCAGAGGGGGCTTACATTTGTGTAGCAAGAATTACAATTGGGTTACTGAATAAAGGAGAGCAGTCCTACTCAGACACCTACTGCTTCTGGGCTATTCTGGGCACCTGACCCTTTCTAGGAATTTTCTTTGTTGGCACAGTGGGACACATATCCTTTGTTTGCTTCTGAGCCCATTTCATAGTTTCTGAAACATTGATCTGCTTCTTCCCTGAAGAAGGTATGACATTATCTCAGTTAAAGGAAAAAATATATATATTTTCCATGTTTTGAGCTCAGTTGATGTGAACATATTGACTTAGGTCGTCCTATCTCAAATTTCATAAAGCTCCTGAATTTAGAGCCATAGATAGAAAATGTACCATGCAATAGCCAAGTCCAGGAGGCCAAGTGCTATGCTCACTCATTATTGTCTTTCCCATAGTCATTTGGTGCCCCATATCATAGGCTTTGATACATGTTTGTTGAATAGATTAAGAATGAAAAAGGAAAATCAAATCATACTGTTTATCTACCTCTACTATTGTGTTGATTCATCTCACGTGAAGCTGAAGCTTTAATACATGAACAAAACCAAGTAAATGTATTGCTAATAAGATTATGCATATGGAATTAGATAATATAATGTGTGTCCTTTTCTTTAAATTTTTTTTTACTTTAAATCATGGTTATTTGCATATCAATATTGAATTCATGAGAATATAAGAAAAAATGACTGTCAAAAAATTAGGGATTGGGATTTCCAAAAACTAAACATTTTTCAATGTTCTTTAACTGTGTTTTGAATATTTATTAATTTTGAGTTGAATTGTTAAGGCTGAGCATTTCCATTACTGTTAATTTGTCTTTAAAAATAATTGTATATACAAACCACATTATGTTCAAATTTTATCATTGCTAACATCTCTAAAATAATTTATATGAGACAGATAGAGTATTAGAAGACAAAGGAGAAATAATAATTGCCAAAAAGATGGTAGTATTTTTCTGTCAGTCTTTAGTTGATTTATTACTCACTTTCTCTACTGGTTTTGTAACTTACAGAAGAATCTCAGAAGCTCTTTTACAAAACCTGGGCAGTTCTGAAGGGTATATGTTCACATACATATTTAAGCCTATCTGGTTTATTTATCATTTTGTACATTTAGAAAAAAGAAGGGAGTAAGGTGACTTGTGATGTGGCTTATAATATGGTATTTATCATGAGTGGTAGTTGTATTTAACAAATATAAGCATTTCTGATTTAAATGAAAATTTCCCTGTTGATTGGATAGGGAAAATACTGTATGGTTTGTATGGTAGTGAATTATTGCTATTGTTTTTGCCATTTAGTTACTTATTTTTCATAACTCTTTTCAAAAATTACATATTGGAAAAAGGCAAGAAAGTAATATTAAACCTCCCCTCCCCACACCATTTTGCAGCTTTTAAACTGCTCTAAAGTCAGTATGATAGTGGATGAAAGAGTATTTTTTAAAGTTTTAAATTTACAAAATTTAATCCTGGCCCATAGACTACTTTTCAACAGTATTAGCATTACTGCTCATGTAAAGTAGCTAAAATATCTGAAAGTCATTGAGTTTTCTGTATTCTTACTGGAAGGAAGAACTCTGTCTTTCTTCCTCTCTTCCTTTCTCTGTCACATAGCAGTAATACTCATGTATTGACAGTGATCTCAGTGCACATAAGTGGTTTGTGTTTGGCCTATCACACTTGTTCTGAGAATGCACATTTTACATGTACATGTATTATTTAGTATTTATTATTCCATGGAAGAGACTCACCTCTTTCAGATATAGAAAGAGTTCAGAGAAGAGGTCACACAGAATTGGCTTATGCATTAATGATGGTTCTTTACCATCTTCATTTAGATTGTTTGTGAAATTATTTGGGGAGCACAGTGTAATGGACTTCACTCCTTAATTGAGAGAATGACCTAATTTATTCATGGCAGCTCTGTCAGTAGGTCAGGGCAGGAGGAAATTACTAATCTTTGTAAGACAGTAAAAAGTTTTCAGATTCTAGAGTATACACTATTGAAACCTCTTAGAGCTTAAAATTCAGATTATTAGCACTAGTTTGATTCATTTGCTATGCCTCTCTATTTTAATACAGACTATGTAGTGTATGCATTGAGTCTCTTAGTCAAATGGAAACCAAGAACATAAACTAATCTGATCCATATAACACCCTTTTGGATTTGAAGTTACAACAACCCCATGGAGCATTAAAAAAATAGAGAATTCTACTTCTCCTAACTATATAAATAGAAAAAACTGATTAGCCTGGAATTGATGATTTTATTAGGTTTCTCTTTTAAAAGTTCATTGCTATGTCTGCTTCATTTTTGTTATCATTAACTTGGATGAATCCTATATGCTCATAGCTACAATGTCACAGATAAAGATAAAGGAATGGAAAATGATAACAGGAAAAATAAAATCAACGTGAATTTCACTAAAAATTGCTGGAGAAAGAATTTGGGAAAGACAGATACTCTAGTATTCTCCAAATTCCATTAACATAATGCAAGAGGACTATGTTTATGCACACGTGTGTGTGTGTGTGTGTGTGTGTGTGTGTATGAGTGATCTTGATATGTTCACAGTTGGTTGAAGATAGATTGGCAGTAACAGCTGCCACCAATGTCAACAATCAAGTACAATGAAGTATGGCAACCCCCCGACTGCTTTTCATTTAAATGAGTTATGAGTTCTCACCGTTCAGAGTCACTCTCATTTTTAAAAAAATCATAAGCTGAGTTGTGAGAATTGGGGAATATCCACCTGGCAGGGAAATTTTCATGCTTTGTAAAAAAATTTTTTTAAAGTGGAAAAAAGAGATTACATGAGATCAATCAAAGTCACTAGAAAATGTGAAAGTGAGAAAAAAAACAGTGAGAAATAACAAAAAAAAGCAATTCAGGCAAACCCATTAATGAGAATGAGTGTCAGTTTTTCTTGGTTCAAGGACTCTGCTACAATGGATTAGAACACAGAGCACCATATCAGAAATGCACAGAGGCAACTGCAGAGAGGCAAGGGGCCCACTCGACCCCCAACATCAAAGCCTACTTGGAGGAAAAAAAAAATGCTCGGTTACTTGTAGCTTAATCCAACATTACACACTTCTTTCAAACATCAAAACTGCTGCTCAGCCTTTGGATGGCTGGGCATTCTAACTACTAATCCAGCCTTAATTATAAAAATTTTATACTCCCTCAGTTTCCTGCCCCTTGTACCACCACATGCGTGCTGGAAAAGAAAGGCATGGAAAGCAGGCAAAAGGAAATTATGGAATGCTGCATGGTTAAAGGGAATTGTTGCTTACTTAGTGTTCACAGCCAGATATTATGTTCTAGAAGCATCTGTGTGTAAAGGTCTTTTTTTATAGAAACACTAAACCAATTTCAAATTGTCTCTGCGTTTTATGGGAAAATCATTGTTTTTTCCTTTCTTAACTCTCTGTAAATAAGCTGAAACTTATTCTCACTCTGAGGTATCTTAAATGGCATCAAAGTCCCACAGATCACTTCAGGCTACTTGTGTCAAAAGGTAAAGGACATATATTTCTTTTCAATCAGCTTTTACCCACAAACGTTGATTTGTGGTCTTTTTGTACCCTCGGGTCTAAAAGCACATGCCATTTGTGTCTATGTACTTGAACTTGGGTGATGTCAAGTTAGAAAGTTAGATAAATTACCTTGAGAGCAAAATAAATAAATTATTCCAGGCACTTCCCATCAATATGGTAAGTTTATGGTTTCTTATTCTTTTCCTAATGATTAACGTAACTTATCCTTTCTCTTCCCATAACATATTTCTAAATGCTTGTAGACAATTAACATGTCTCACTTTTCAATTGTTTCTTCTCTAGTCTGAACATGTCCATTGCTCACAGGTCTGTCTTATTTCCAAACCTTTTATCAGTTCAGTTTGCTTTCCTTTGAACTTACTCCAGTTTGTCTCTCTTTTCAAACGTATGATATCCAAAACAGAACACAACACTCAAGTAGGCCTATGTGGAACAACTCAAAGCAGTAAAAGTAGGTTCTTTCTTTATGCATTCTGCCTAAAACCTAGGTGCATTAAAGTCTTTGCCTTTATTGGAAATAGATTTTTTTAAACCCTGCTAAGTTTCTTGCCCACAATCTGTAACACCAGACAGAGCCTTTGGTACTATTAAACTCCCTTGTGAGTTAATGTGAACAGATGAGTCCTTCTTATAATTATTTTACATCTGATTTCAAGCTTTTTCCAATCCATTAAAAATCATTCTGTATTAATATCTTTCTTCAATAGTATTTATAATTACTCTTTTTTTTTTTTTTTTTGGTTGCTTCTAGACATGATTAAGAATTTTTTTGGTTATCTTTTGGATTGTATTCCCAATTTATAACAACACATCATTGAATCATAGGGTGGAGAAGACAGTGTGTAATGTGCATTTTCTCCTAACAGGACATTGGCCTATTAGCAATTACTCTGGTGCCCAAAAGATCAGAAACAATAGGCTATCCATCTTTTAGTAGTTTTCTCTAATCCGTATTTCTCTGGTTTCTCTATAAGAATGCCACCCCCTGCTTTTGAAAAGAGGACAGGTGTTAAATGACAGCTGCACTAGGTCTCTTCTGGCAATCTCCCAGCCATGAGGGGTCTCCCCCAGCCCCTCTCCTGCATCCCAATTCCCAAATCTCCTCACCCCCTTCACAGACTATAGACATGTTACAGTTGGAATGGAAAAGGCTATAATACAAATTGGAATATATAATTTTTAATTATCAGTAAAGCCTTTTAATTTGAAAATTTACTAGAAAATGAATGATGACCTTAACATATGTATTCTTTAAGAAGAGTACTACATCTCAAATATTAATGTTATCAAGAACATAGAAACATTTACAAACAATTCAACTCTGAGGTGTTACTCAATTTTTATAAAGTGAATTTATTTTAAGTTAGATTGGGCTTTGGAAAGTAAGAACCCTCTGTAGTAAAGATAATAATACCAACATTATTTGGGAATCATATTACCACAAGAAATGTAGGTTTGAATAAAATAATTTTTTGGAGGAAAATATTTTTATATATAAGAAATCACCATAAATTTTATCTCTAGGTACTCTAAGAGATATCTGTTCTGTGCCAATACCTGGTAGTCCAGCTAAACTGTTGAAAAATAAATTCATTAATTCTTATCAGGGCTATGTCAACTTATCCAACAATATATCTCTTAAAGACAAAAGTGAAAGCTTTACCAACAGGATTCTGAAGTATTCAGATGTCAGCATGAAATTATTTGGAAGTCTTATATGTTATCCAAAACATTCATATAGATTTTGCATTCTACTCTGTGATATGCCTGTGGTTGTTTTCATATAAAAATAATGCTTTGCATTCAGTACCAGTAACATTCTTACCTTGATTTATTTTTCTTTGCTAAAAGTGTTAATCTGAAAATGTAAATCACATTTATCCTGTTATCACAGGTTATCATCTATTTACTGGATGATCATTTATCATCTGATTCCTGCCCCAGCATCTGAGTGCTTCTCATGGGTAGGGAGAGCCCACAGGGCCCAGAACAGTGATTGGCACAGAATGGGTGCTAAACAAATATGTGTTAGGAGAATAAGTTAACCTCAGGTGGTACCCTATGCCTCTGGTATAGAAACCTCAAGACATTTTACATTCCCGTGTGAGATGCAGGAATTTAGAGTATGTTTGTGAACCAGAACCATCTCTTAACCTTACAATGATTGTATCATCTGCCCAATTTAAACAAATTGGTATTAATTATTTAAAATTCCTCTAGTGACATCATCGGACTTCAGATACTTCTCACATAGCCCTAAACACATTGTACTCATGTCTGTTCGCTTGTCTGTTTTCTTCATTTAACTGAATGGAGAGGAAGGGAGGCAGTGAGAGCCTGAGGCAGAAACTGATTGACATTTTTCCTTCTATGCCCTCTGAAGGAATGGCTGAAGGAATGAATTAACTCATCCATGAAGTAATATATGATTCTGACTCAGAAGTCAGGTAAGATAAAGTTATTTTTATGTGATTCATGATATGGGTCTATTTTTAGAGGCCCTCCATAATCTGATAATTTTTCAACCTAATTTCCCATGCTGTAATAAACTGGCTAACAGAGGATGTGCCTGGTACATAGAAAGAGTGCAATAAACGCTAGGTTACGTCTAAAGTAGCATGTGCATGGCAGTTAGAAGTGCTCAGTCAAGGTTATTCACCATTCCCTTTCTCTATTCTATAACTTAAAAATTGATCTTTTCCAAACCTCTCCCACTAAACACACAGGTACATATACCCAACTCATTAACTTCAGCTCTTCACCTGTGACTCCCCTGCCTCTACTGTGTTCTTCTTCCTCTTCTCCTGTTTTCACACAAAGGCAGCCCAATTTTCACCTCTTTGCTCCCAAGCTTTCCAGCCTCTTTTATTGCTCTCATCCAAGAATAACTATAGTTGATATAGCATAATATATTTAGCAATATGTTATTGCATTGTTCACAATTCACTATAGGGATTATTAATCTTCTCTCTCCAGCATATTGCGTTCACTAGGATGGAGGTCATATATAGATAGATAGCAAGTATTCAGATATATTTTTAACAAATTTATAAATATCTTTCATGGTTCTCAAATTCTTTTTCTTAGGCTATTGTAGTTCAAAAGCTAATGAAAACTTTATAGAAAAGAAGATTTTAAAAAGCTGTTCCCGTGAAAAATTATTTAAAATTCCTCTAGCTTGCAAATATCCATTTGGCTGCTTATTGGAATGAAAAGCCAACATAGTTTAGTTAAAGATTGAAATGTTCTCATATTTTTTTGATCTATGGGGTCAGTTTTGCAGTTCTGGATGACTTTAAACTTCATGGGAGTCATTTTGCAGGAAATTGCAAATTATTCTGCATCAGCTTTCTTTGTCTTTTATTCTGTGTTGCCCTAACTTAAAAGGCAGTGAGACTCCTTTCTTGTCCTGAGGGCTGTTGTAAATTGATTTGGAGTGGGGGAGTTAGAAAAGTAAGAGGGACTGCTTCTCACTCTCACATTTAAATTCCTCTTTACTTCTTCAATACCTTTTCTGTTCTAATAACAAATGCTTTGAGTTAAAGAAATTAGTTTTATTTTCTTTTAGAGTATTTTATTTTCTTTATTTAGAGTGTGCTTAGACACATTTAAAATTTTTAAACATGCTCTTTTTAATACAGTCATATCATTTATGTATTAGTTGTATTGCACAAATACTTTCCAGAAGTTATAGCAATATCCTCTACTGTTTACATAGTACTTATTTCTAAAGAAGATTGAATTAATCTTCTAAAAAGGAACCTCAAGTACCTGTGTTTCTTGTCTGTTATTATACTCATAACAGATTGCCAATGTCCTAGAAAGACAAAACGTCCAAACTCCAAAGGGAGAATACAATGTGCTCTTTCCACGTTTTGGCTGGCAATAATAGCTGAGGGGTATAGAAGCCTGTGAAGATACAATTTCATTTTTCCCAAAGCTTTGTTGGAGGTATGGAAGAAATAGTCTAGACATGATACTGGATTAAGAACTAACAACAAGAAGTTAGTGGATTATAACAGCAGGAAAGAATAATCTCCTGAATACTTTGTTGGGCTTACCTTGTATGTCAAATGTCAGCTCTTTTTTTTTCTGCATATTTTCTGAAGACAATAGCATTGTTGATAGTTTTTCCTGTGCATTTGCAAGGATGCTTTGTTGAAACCAGTCTGCCTTTGGCACATGGAGGCAGGACTGCAGTTGAAAAAGCAGAAAGGAAATGCCAGGGAAGTTTCTCCAAAACTATAATATCTGTTTACATTTTTGTGTGGGTGAGAGAAACCAAGCCACTTGTTAAGTGACAGAGTATTGAAAACATACGTCACAAGATGTTACTGCCATAAAAACTTAAAATTTATACTGTTATATATAACCTGGCACAAGGTATAACCCCTTTGGGTTAGTCATTCTATCAAGTCTGCTTGGTTGAGGAGGCTTATTAGAAGATTGGTGATGATGAGAAGAGAAATAAAAAACCTGAAGGGTGACTTTTCCATGGTTGTGTTTTACGAACACTTCAGACAAGTTGCCCCAGATCTTTAGAGGGATAAGCCATTCTCCACGTACCCTCTTGCCTTTTTGTGCTTTCCTTTCACCATTTCTACAGCATAGGCTCAGGGAAGATGAAGGATATAGATTTCCTTTGAGAACCTTGGCAGAATAACGTACAATGTTAGGAGAAAAATGTACTTTGTCAGGGGGCAGAGGGGGTAAGGGAGGTAATTTACATGTGTAATACTAGCACCTTACATATAGACTTTCTAAAAGTTCACACTTGACCTTCGGAAACTAACAGCAGTCCAGATGATAAACATTTATGCAGTATGGGACTGTACATCATTCCTTATTTTAAAATTTCATTCCTTATTTTCTGCCTTAGGCCGAAATGGTGATTTTTAAAGTGAATAAAATTCTAATCATGTCGTTCTTAAATACTATGTGATCTTTTAAAATGAAGAGCAAAGGCAGCATCCTGGGTAATTGGTAGTCCAGTGGTCCTCTCTTTGCAAATTGTCTCTGAAAGACAAGTAAATTTAGTGTGCAGGTGCACTTTACCTGACCTGTGTATCTCTCTGATCATGATCATTTAACCTACTTATCTGCTTGTGGAATTTCACCGTTTGAAGGTTATTCTTCTTTCTGTCCAAATGATGTATAGGCATGTTGCACTTTATTAAAAAGTTACCACTTGTCATTGCAAAGCTATCTGCATTCCTATGGTAGTTAAAATGATTAGAATGGCCTTCAGTTTTATAGCTATGCAGGTCATACCATAAACAGAAGACATGCTGGTTATGGTCGCTTTCTTTCATATTTCAGTTGGCCATCATAATTTCCTCAAAAACTTTTTTTCTGGGCAAAAATTCATACTAGTACTTTCTTTTCCCCTCTTTTGACATAGTTGAACTAAATTACGTAAGCCATTTGAAATTATTCAAATGTAAAATAAATGCAATAATTTTTCTTCTAAGAAAATGGTTTTGAACTATATATTACTCCTTTAATTCAAAGCCAATAGAAGCTATAAACTTCAATTTTTGCATGATTATAGTCCTCATGAAGGAAGGAAGAACAGAGCCAAGGCTAAAGAATAACAATTAAATATATATATTTTTCACAATGTAAGGATTTAAAAATGCCGAAAATTATGGTTTTGTGTCTGTGGATATTTTTAGTTCTGTCAAACCATCTTACTGACTTTATAAGTCATTTTATGTTTTCAAAGATATAAAAAGGTTGAAATAAGGCATGCCCAATGAAATGTACCTTAAATACAGAAAAATATCTAACTCACTTCCTGATATAAAAATAACTTCTTTGGGTCCATTGCAGCTAGAAAGTGATGTTATGATCTATTATACATGTGTGTTTGACTGATAATGCTATCTACACTACTAAGAATGGATTGCATAGAAAGAAAAGAGAGTTGTCAGGAAATCTAATCAGCTGTTGTTGAATACTTGGGGTAAACAGACCAGCAGTTATAGGATAGAAAATAAAGGAATTGCCAAAACTTTTCTTGTATCCTAAATGGATCAACATTAGAAGTTTGATTTTGGAAGCAAAGGAGAAGGAGGAATTGAAGAAGACTCAGGGTTTAATTTAAGATCTGAGAAACTCTGGACATTGCAATGTCATTCACCTCTATGAAATGCAGAAGGGAAGTAGGTTTTGAAAAAAAGATGCATTCTCCTAAGACATGGTCAGTCTGATGTGCATATAATATATTGTTATAGTCATGTGTAGACAGCTAGAAATGTAGAATAGGAACATGCATTAAAAAATCAAATGAAGGCCAGGCATTGTGGCTCATGCCTGTAATCTCAGAACTTTGGGAGGCCGAGGTGGGTGGATCACTTGAGGTCAGGAGTTCAAGGCCTGCCTGGCCAACATGGTGAAACCCTGTCTCTACTAAAAATTCAAAAAGTTAGCCGGCATGGTGGTGGGCACCTGTAATCCCAGCTATTTGGGAGGCTGAGGCAAGAGAATCACTTGAACCCGGGAGGCAGAGATTGTAGTGAGCCGAGATCGTGCCATTACATGCTCCAGCCTGGGCAACAATAGAGAAACACCATCTAAAACAACAACAACAACAAAACAAACAAACAAACACAAAAACCTTAAAAAACAAAGAAAATATAAAATCACAAGCAGAGTTATAGATTAGAAAGTCCTTAGGACTCTAAGGAGAAAGAGGAAGACTTCCACGGGAAGCTGGTGAGGATAACAGAAGCAACCAACTCTTCCTGCTAAACTGACATTTCTCTTCTGCTCCTGGATTCCAAAGAAAATAGAAATTAAATGGACAAAAATGTGTTTTCATGGGGGGATATAAATCAATATAAAGTATAGAAAATGTGTTCCACTTGTTTTCTTCTTTGTACTTGACTTTGCTTTGTTTTTCTATCTAATGTTTCTGTCTGCCATCAAATACATTTACATGTTTATGTGTTTGGGGGCTGACCTCTCCCTATTTGGTATGTAAAAGGATACACAAATTATGAGGCTCAAGATTTATATGCTTCTATCATAGTATCCTCATCTCTCAAAAAATAATTGTTAAATGAATATAAGTTCCATGACAAAACTTGGAGAAACTTCAGTTAGCTATGATAGGCATAGAAATTGAAAAGGAGAGTAAGAATCTTCTAGAAATTCCCTTTAGAAGAACATCATTCATGGACATTCATAAAGGACATTATGGCAAGTCAGGTTAGCTAATCATAGTGGTAAGAGCAGATTAGAGCAAATGCAGATGTAAGAGATACAAATGAAGTTGGTGAAGCTTCCACATACAGTGGACACTTGCAGTAGCTGAAAAATGATACAGTAATGGGGTTTCCACCCGAGGGAACAGCTAGAGAAATAGAAAACTTTCACAGGAGTTATCTTGCACAGAGTATGGCTTCCCTAGCAAAAACCTGTTAAGCTTGTTCCCAACAGGACCACTGAGAAACTCTGCATCACATGGTTTTCTCCTTCAGGGGAATAGAATAAAATGAGCAGACAATTTTTACAATGACAGAAAAAAAAGTAGTAGACCTATCAAAATATACAGGAGTCAGAAATTATACCTAAATATCAAAGGAGACACATTTGTGAAACTAAATCTGGTTTCCAATAAAAACATAATGTATGATTGGTAAAGGCTGTACAGTAGTAAAATACACATTTGTGGAATTAAAAGCCATGCTGGAGGCAATAGAAAGAATATCAGATATTTACAAAACTAGAATTAACAAATTAAAAAGTGAACTAATAAGCTTTTTTTATATTCAGAAGAGAAAATTGGTTAGTGAGAAAAAGAGAGACATAAAACAGATTCAGAAAATACAATGCACATATAATTGAAATCTTAAAAATACAATCACTTTTTTTCAAAACAACAAAAAATTATCTATTGATCTATATATATTTATATCTATATTTTTTTGTTTTGTGATCTATTTATCATGTATTTGTTCTTTTGAAAATAATTTTATATATAAAATTATGTATATATAATTTATATATAAAATATATAATTGTTATATATTATTATATGTATATATATAATTCCACTAGTTGTGGAGTAAAAATAAACTTTTATATTCCACTACTAGTGGAATAAAAATAAACTTTTAACTTTCAAATAATTACAGCAAAGAAAATGTATTATATATTAGGAGAAGGAAGGGATTTTAAAATAAAAAGTAGGCAGAAAAAAGAAATGCAAACACAGCGACTGGCTAATGTATAACCTGTAGTATTTGAGAGAAATGGTGGCAATGGTAATCATATACTGTTAGGTGAGGTTAGTCAACCATCAATTCAAAGGGAGCCATCTATGACCCAGAGCCCATTGAAGGGGAGCCAGGACACCTTGGGAAAGATATTACAGTGACACAGCTAGTGTATATAGTAGTAATTCCCTTGATTCTTCCCAAAAGAGATCTATAGCCATTTACCAAGGTCACTTTCCTCTAGGGAAACATATTCTGATGGAAGCATGCTAAATAAGAAGGCAATAAATTAAGAAAGAGGAAGATGTGGGAAGCAAAAAGTACAAGAGTCATGCAGAAAAATATTGAAAGAAAGTCCCAGAATGAACACTTTGGGTCTTGGCCAAAGAAGGAGAATGAATTATGTAGGAAGACCTTTAGAAACTAAATAAAGGAATGTGAATATTTGGGAGTAAATATGACTAAAAAGAGTTAGACACTTCTGATAGGACATCAAGCCAAAAATATACATGTACATAAAAAAGTTAGGTATATGAATGTTTTGTAAGTAAAAACATGAGGTAGTATTTAATATAAGAATAAATTAACATTGTAAAAAAAAGGAGAATAATATTATTCACTTCCTGGTGTTATATTAAAAATTGCATTTAGTTACAATAGTTGAATAAATAATTTAAATGTTGATAAAATATAATAGGAAAATAAAGAAACGTATTATGAATGTGCTGTCTGATTCTCTCCTATCACATGAAAAGCCATAAATATTATCAGATTTCTGAAACATACATATGTCACTGTTGATTTGTACATTTAATGAGCTGTCACTCATTCTTTTTCAATATATTAGAAAGATAATTTTGTTTTATAATAAAATAAATGGAATTTAGCAAAATATAAATATCAGTAAAAACTTAAATGTTTGAAATTTTTAAAAAGATTTACAAAAAAAATTTGCCATAGAAAATAGTAAAACCATATGATGTTACATAAAAAATAACAATAAATTATGAGGAGGAGACAGAGTAATAGCCTCCAGTGATCATGACCCCTGCAGGAACGCCAAATTGAACACCTATGAACACAAAAAAGAAACTTCATAGGAACCAAAAATCAAGTAAGTGACATAGCACTTGATTTTAACATTTTGTTAAGGAAGGAGGTACTGAGAAGGGTAGGAAAGACAGGCTTGAATTGCTGCTGCCATCACTCCCCCACACACCCAGTGGCATGAAGAAAGAATCTGCATGCTTGCAAGGAGGGAGAGCACGGTGATTGTGGGACTTTGCCTTGGAGCTCAGTGCCACCCTGTCACAGCAGAAAGTAACATAGGGCAGAACTCTGCCACTGAGGGAGCATTTAGATCATCTCTAGCCAGAGGCAAATCAGCTATAACAGTGGTCAGAACTTAAGTTCTGGCAAGCCCTGCCACCATGAGCTGAAGTGTTCTGGGGTCCTAAGTAAATTTGAAAGGCAGTCTAGGCCACAAGAACTGTGATTCCTGGGCAAGTTATTGCACTGTGCTGGGCTCAGAGCCAGTGAACTTGGGGTACATGCAACCTAGTGAGACATTAGCTGGGGTAGCCAAGGGAGTGCTTGCATCATTCATATCCCAACCCTAGGAAGTGAAGCTCACAGCTCCAGGAGAGACTCCTTTCCTCTGCTCGAGGAGAGAAGAGAGGAGAGTAAAGGGAACTCTGTCTTGCAACTTGTATACCAGGGTAGCCACAGTAGAATAGGGCACCAGGCAGAGTGCTGAGGACTTCATTTCAAGGCCTAGCTCCTGGACAACTTTTCTAAATTCACCCTGGGCCAGAAGGGAAGCTGCTATCTTGAAGGAAAGGGCCCAGTCTAGGTAGAATCCATCACCTTTTGACTAAAGAGCCCTTGGGCCCTAGCTGACTAATCAACAGTAGTAGCACAAGCCTTACATGAGACTCAGAGCTGTGCTGGCTTCAGATGTGAACCAGCACATTCCCAGCTGTGGTGGCTATGGGGCATGACCCCTTCTACTTGAGGAAAGGAGAAGAAAGAGTAAGAGAGACTTTGTCTTGCAGCTTGGGTACTAGCGTGGCCATAGCTAGGTAGAGCACCAGGTGCGGTCCTAGGATTCCTTATTCCAAGCCTTGGCTTCTGAATGGCATTTCTGGACCTGCCCTGGGACAGAGGGGAGAGCCCACTTCCCTGAAGAGAGAACCCCGGGTCTGGCAGCATTCACCACAAGCTGACTAAAGAGCTTTTGGGTCTTGAGTGATCATCAGCAGTAGCCAGGTTACTACTTACCACCATCCTGACGTGATGGTGGCCATGGGGAGAGACTCCTCAGCTGAAGAAAGGAGAGGAAAGAGTGGAAATAACTTTGTTTCATTCATGGCTTGGGTACCAGCTCACTCAAAGTAGAATAGAGCACCAGGTAGATTCCTAAGGTTCTTGACTCCAAGTCCTGGCTCATGGATGATATCTTTGGACCCACCTGGGGCTAGGAGGAATCCTCCACCCAGAAAAGAAGGACAAAAGCCTGGTTGGATCTGCTACCTGTTGTTTGTAAAGCCCTAAGGCCTTAAGTGAACATAGGTGCTAGCCAGCAGTGGTCATTGGGCTTTGAGTGAAACCCAGGGCTATGCCAGCTTTGCATCAGACCCAGCACAGTTCCAGTAGTGATGACTACAGGAGTACTTGTGTCATCCATCTCCCATCTCCAGGCAACTCAACACACACACACACACACACACACACACGGAGAGAGAAATACACACACACACACACACACACACACAGAGGGGAGAGAGAGAGAGAGACAGACAGAGACTGTTTGGGAGAAACTAAAGGAAGAGAACAAGAGTGTCTCCCTAGTAATCCAGAAAATTCTGGATCTTACCCAAGGCCGCCAAGGTGATACCTCTACAAGTCTGCAAGAGCCACAGCATTACTGGGCTTGGGATGTCCCCTAGAGTAGATATGGCTGTAGTAACCAAAGATATAGATCACAGCACCCAAGTTTATTTGAATACCTGGAAAGCATTCCCAAGAAACATGTGTACAAATAAGCCCGGATTGTGAAGACTGTAATAAACACCTAACTCTTCAATGCCTAGACACCAACAAATTTCCACAGGCATCAAGACCATCCAGGACAGTGTCATGCAATATACCCATGTAACAAACCTACACATGTACCCCTGAATCTAAAAATTTTTTAAAGTTCTCTTAAAACAACAATTAGCACTTTGGGAGGCCAATGTGGGTGGATCACCTGAGGTCAGGAACTCAACATGGTGAAAACCTGTCTTTACTAAAAATACAAAACTTAGCCTTGCGTAGTGGCAGGCATCTGTAATTCCAGCTACTCAGGAGGCTGAGGCAGGAGAATTGCTTGAACCCGGGAGGCAGAGGCTGCAGTGAGCTGAGATCGCACCACTGTACTTCAGCCTGAGTGACTGAGCGAGACAAAACAAACAAACAAACAAACAAAAACCAATTAGATTGAGAAAATTGTTGATAATATCTAGTTTTTGTAAATAAATTAGAATCATAGTATTTATCGATATTTAAAATGAATATCAATTGATTCGGCAATTCTATTGTTAATAATTTATTTTACATATTTCTTTGCACATGTACAAAAAAACTTATGTGAAAAATAATCACTGCATTTACTGCATCATTGGTTTTAGAACAAAAACCTAAGAGAAAATGATAAATAAACATTTGTATAATCATACACTGAACTACTATGCTTCAGTTAAAAACAACAAAAACATATTTTCTGAGTTGCAAAAACCTGAAATAAATTATTACCTTAAGAAAAACTAAGATGCCAAATCATATGTATTATATGAATCAATTATAATAAAAGTACCTAAGCTTACTTTTTAAAAATTTCATTTTTAATTGACACATAATAATATGGCATATTTATGGGGTACAGATTGATATCTTGATACATGTACAAAATGTGTAATAATCAAACCAGAGTAATTAGCATATCTATCACCTGAAACACTTATTATTTCTTTGTGTTGGGAACATTCAAAATCCTCTCATAACTATTTGGAAATATGTAATAAATTATTGTTAACTGTATTTACCCTACAGTTCTTTAGAACACTAGAACTTATTTCTCCTACCTAGCTGGAATTTTGTATCCTTTAATCAACTTCTTCTTATCCACCCCTCTCCCCCACCTTTTATTGCCTGTAATAACCACCATTCTATACTCTGTAAGTTTAATAATTTTATAATAGCTCCCACTTAAGAGTGATAAAATGCGGTATTTATGTTTCTGTGCTTGACTTATTTCACTTAACATAATTTTCTCCAGGCTCATCCACATTGCTGTGAATGACAAGATTTCATTATTTTATATTGCTGAATAGTATTCCACTGTTTGTATCTATTACATTTTCTTTTTCCATTCATCTGCTGATGGATGCTTAAGTTAATTCCATATCTTGGCTACTGTGCATAGTGTTGCAATAATTATCTTTTTGATAATAGCCATTGTAACTGGGGTGAGATGATATCTCATTATGGTTTTGATTTGTATTTTCCTGATATTTGCTGATGTTGAACATTTTTTCATATACTGGACCATTTTTATGTCTTTTTTTTTTT
>NW_016107332.1:4728695-4730893 GCF_001604975.1 Cebus imitator
CCTCTGTTTTGTTCCATTGGTCTATATCTCTGTTTTGGTACTAGTACCATGCTGTTTTGATTACTGTAGCCTTGTAGTATAGTTTGAAGTCAGGTAGCTTGATACCTCCAGCTTTGTTCTTTTTGCTTAGAATTGATTTGGCTATGTGGGCCCTCTTTTGGTTCCATATGAAGTTTAACGTGGATTTTTCCAGTTCTGTGAAGAGGGTCAGAGGTAGCTTGATGGGGACAGTGTTGAATCTATAAATTACTTTGGGCAGTATGGCCATTTTCACAATATTGATTCTTCCTAACCATGAGCATGGAATGTTTTTGCATCTGTTTGCATCCTCTCATATTTCCTTGAGCAGTGGTTTGTAGTTCTTCTTGAGGAGTTTCTTTATATTCTTTGTTAGTTGTATTCCTAGGTATTTTCTTCTCTTTGTAACAATTGTGAATGGCAGTTTGTTCTTGATTTGGCTCTCTTTAAGTCTGTTATTGGTGTATAGGAATGCTTGTCATTTTTGCACATTGATTTTTATATCCTGAGACTCTGCTGAAGTTGCTTATCAGTTTCAGGAGATTTTGGGCTGAGACAATGGGGTCTTCTAAATATAAAATCATGTTGTCTGCAAATGGAGACAATTTGACTTACTCTTTTCCTAACTGAATATCCTTTATTTCTTTTCCTTGCCTGATTGTTCTGGCTAGAACTTCCAATACTATATTGAATAGGAGTGGCGAGAGAGGACATCCTTGCCTAGTGCCACATTTCAAAGGGAATGCTTCCAGCTTTTGCCCATTCAGTATGATATTGACTGTGGGTTTGTCATAAATAGCCTTTATTATTTTGAGATATGTTCCATCAATACCTAGTTTATTGAGAGTTTTTTATATAAAGCGTTGTTGAATTTTGTTGAAGGTCTTCTCTGCATCTATTGAGATAATCATGTGGTTTTTGTCTTTGGTTCTGTTTATATGGTGAATTATGTTTATAGACTTGCGTATGTTGAACCAGCCTTGCATCCTCGGGATGAAGCCTACCTGATCGTGATGGATAAGCTTTTTGATGTGCTGTTGCAATCAGTTTGCCAGTATTTTATTGAAGATTTTGCATCTAGGTTCAGCATGGCTGTTGGCCTGAAGTTTTCTTTTCTTGTTGAGCCTTTGCTGGGTTTTGGTATCGGGATGATGTTGGTCTCATAAAATGATTTGGGAAGGATTCCCTCTTTTTGGATTGTTTGGAATAGTTTCAGAAGGAGTGATACCAGCTCCTCTTTGTATGTCTGGTAGAATTCGGCTGTGAACCCATCTGGACCTGGACTTTTTTTGGTTGGTAGGCTATTAATTGCTGCCTCAACTTCTGCCCTTGTTATTGGTCTATTCAGGGTTTCAACTTCTTCCTGGTTTAGGCTTGGGAGGGTGCAAGTGTCCAGGAATTTATCCATTTCTTCCATTTTTACTTGTTTATATGCATAGAGTTGTTTGTAGTAACTTCTGAGGGTAGTTTGTATTTCTGTGGAATTGGTGTTGATATCCCCATTATCATTTTTTATTGCATCTATCTGATTCTTCTCTCTCTTTTTTTTAAATTAAGTTGGCTAGTGGTCTGACTATTTTGTTGATCTTTTCAAAAAACTAGCTTCTGGTTTTATTGATTTTTTTCAATGGATTTCTTGTGTCTCTATCTCCTTCAGTTCTGCTCTGATCTTAGTTATTTCTTGCCTTCAGCTAGCTTTTGAGTTTTATTTTCATCTTGCTCCTCTAGATCTTTCCATTTTGATGGTAGGATGTTGATTTTAGATATTTCCTTGCTTCTCGTGTGGGCATTTATTGCTATACATTTCCCTCTAGACGCTGCTTTAAATGTGTCCTAGGGATTCCGGTACATTGCGTCTTTGTTCTCGTTGGTTTTGAAAAACATCTTTATTTCTGCTTTCATTTAATTGTTTATCCAGTCAACATGCAAGAGCCAGTTGTTCAGTTTCCATGAAGTTGTGCAGTTCTGAGTTAGTTTCTTAATCCTGAGTTCTAATTTGATTGCACTGTGGTCTGAGATACTGTTTGTTATGATTTCCATTCTTTTGCATTTGGTGAGGAATGATTTACCTCCAATTATGTGATCAATTTTAGAGCAGGTATGATGTGGTGCCAAGAAGAGTGTATATTCTCTGGATTTGGAGTGGAGAGTTCTGTAAATGTCTATTAGGTTTGCTTGGT
>NW_016107332.1:4732401-4734485 GCF_001604975.1 Cebus imitator
CTTGGAGGAGGAGATCATTTTGGTTTTGGGTGTTGTCATCCTTTTTGTATTGGTTTCTTCCCATCTTTGTGGATTTTTCTGCCTGTGGTCTTTGCAGTTCATGACTTTCAGATGTGGTCTCTGAGTGGGTATCTTTTTTGTTGACATTGAAGTTATTTCTATTTTTTAGTTTTCCTTCTAACAGTCAGGCCCCTCTGCTCTAGGACTGCTGGAGGTCCACTCCAGGTCCTGCTTGCCTGGAGATCACCTGTGGTGGCTGCAGAACAGTAAGGATTTTTGCCAATTTCTTCTTCTGTTAGGAAGATATCCAGAAGGATACCTGCCAGATGTCAGCCTGAGCTCTCCTTTATGAGGTATCTTTTTGGATACACAGGGGTCAGAGAGCTGCTTGAGGAGACAGTCTGTCCCTCACAGGAGCTCAAGTGCTGACCTGTGAGCTCCATTGTTCTGTTCAGAGCTACTGGGCAGGTAGGTTTAAGTCTGCTGCAGTGGAACCCATAACTGCCTTTTTTTCCCAGTGCTCTGTCCTGGGAAGGTGGAGCCTTATTTATAAGTTCCTGACTTGCTGTTACCTTTTTTCAGAGATGCCCTGCCCAGTGAGGAGTAGTCTAGTCACAGTCTGCAAGCAGAGACGTTGCTGAGCTACCGTGGTCTCTGCCCAGCTACTGTGTGAACTTTCTTGTGGTTTTGTTTATAGAGGTATAGTTAGAACTGCCTCGGTAATGGCGGTCTGCCTCAGTAATGGCACACATCCTCTGTAATGGCAGACTGCCTCAGTAATGGTGGACTGCCTCAGTAATGGCAGATGCCCTTCCCCCTACAGAGCTGGAACATCCTGGGTCCAGCTGTGCTTGCTATGAAACTCTCAATCCAGAGCATTTCAGATTGCTGGTCTTTTTGGAGGTGGGACCCGCCAAGCCAGATCACCTGGCTCTCTGTTTCAGCCCCTCTTTTTCAGTTAAATGGGTGACTCTGTCTCCCAGATGTTCCTGGCACCAGTTGAAACAGCAGCCCAGGTTTCTGTGAGTTTTTGTGCGGAGACCCACTGTGCTGGCTGAAACAGCCATGCTGGATACTCATGGCAATTTTCTGCCTGGGAATTTCTTTGTTTGTGGGAAGTAAAAACTCATTCGGAAATGCAGTGATCACTCACCCTCTGTGTTCTTGCTGGGAACTGCACTCCAGAGCTGTTCCTATGTGTTGTTTAAACGCTTAATCTCTCTCTCATCTATTGATGTGTATATATATATATATATATATACATACACACACATGTATATATATATATATATACACACACACACATATATATATACACACACACATACACACACATGCATATATATTTACAAATAATCATATATGTAGATATATAATTTATATAGGTATTTTTTGCATGGACATTCATTTGACCCTTGAACAGCACAGGTTTGAACTGCCTGAGTCTGCTTATATGTACATTTTCTTCTGTCTCTGCCACCCCCAAGACAGCAATACCAACTCCTCCTCTTCCTCTTCTTACACAGCCTACTCAGTGTGAAGACAGTGAGAATAAAGACCTTTACAATGATCCATTTACTTCCACTTAATTCATAGTAAATATATTTTTCTTCCTTATTATTTTATTTAAAATATTTTTTTCTTTAGTTTTATTTGTTGTGAGAATACAGCATATACTACATATAATATACAAAATATGTGTTCATCAACTGTTTATTTTATTGGTAAGGCTTCTAGTCAACAACAAGCTCTTAGGAGTTAAATTTTGTAGGAATCAAAAATTACACTTGGATTTTCAACTGTTCCTGGGGAGGGGTAGGATTAGGTGCCTCTACCCTCTATGTTATTCAAGGGTTAAACATATATTCATATACATATGTATTTATATATCTCTGTAAGTATATGTATATTGGAATGTGTAAGAGTTGACTATAATATTAACATATAAAATCTGCAAGATAATAAGCCATACTACTAGTAATAGTTATCTCTTTGGAATACGGCAGATTGGGCATGGTGAAGGGTCATTTTTACTCTTTTTCTGTACAGTGTTTTTTTTTTTTTTTTTTTTTTTTTTTTTTTTT
>NW_016107332.1:4734870-4757098 GCF_001604975.1 Cebus imitator
GCTGTCCCTCCCCTATTTTCCCCCAACAGACCCCAGTGTGTGATGCTCCCCTCCCTGTGTCCATGTGTTCTCATTGTTCAACACCCACCTATGAGTCAGAACATGCAATGTTTGATTTTCTGTTCTTGTGTCAGTTTACTGAGAATGATGGTTTCCACGTTCATCCATGTCCCTAAAAAGGACATGAACTCATTGTTTTTGATGGCTGCATAATATTCCATGGTGTATATGTGCCACATTTTCCCTATCCAGTCTATCATCGATGGGCATATGGGTTGGTTCCAGGTCTTTGCTACTGTAAACAGTGCTGCAATGAACATTTGTGTGCATGTGTCCTTATAGTAGAACGATTTATAATCCTTTGGATACATACCCAGTAATGGGATTGCTGGGTCAAATGGAATTTCTATTTCTAGGTCCTTGAGGAATCACCACACTGTCTTCCACAATGGTTGAACTAATTTACACTCTCACCAATAGTATAAAAGTGTTCCTATTTCTCCACATCCTCTCCAGCATCTGTTGTCTCCAGTTTATTTAATGATCGCCATTCTAACTGGCACGAGATGGTATCTCAATGTAGTTTTGATTTGCATTTCTCTGATGACCAGTGATGATGAGCATTTTTTTCATATGTTTGTTGGCTTCATGTATGTCTTCTTTTGTAAAGTGTCTGTTCATATCCTTGCCCACTTTTGAATGGGCTTGTTAGTTTTGTTCTTGTAAATCTGTTTTAGTTCTTTGTAAATTCTGGATATCAGTCCTTTGTCAGATGGGTAAACTGCAAACATTTTTTCCCATTCTGTTGGTTGTCGATTCACTCTAATGACTGTTTCTTTTGCCATGCAGAAGCTGTGGAGTTTGATTAGGTCCCATTTGTCTATTTTGGCTTTTGTTGCCAATGCTTTTGGTGTTTTGGTTATGAAGACCCTGCCTATGCCTATGTCCTGAATGGTTTTGCCTAGATTTTCTTCTAGGGATTTTATGGTGTTAGGTCTTATGTTTAAATCTTTAATCCATCTGAAGTTAATTTTAGTGTAAGGTGTCAGGAAGGGGTCCAGTTTCTGCTTTCTGCTAATGATCCTAAATATATATGCACCGAATACAGGAGCACCTAGATACATAAGGCAAGTTCTTAATGACTTACAAAGAGACTTAGACTCCCACACAATACTAGTGGGAGCATTTAACACCGTATTGTCAATATTAGACAGATCAACCAGACAGAAAATTAACAAGGATATCCAGGATTTGAACTCAGACCTGGCTCAAGCAAATCTAATAGGTATTTACAGAACTCTCCACCCCAAATCCACAGAATGTACATTCTTCTCAGCACCACATTGCACCTACTCTAAAATTGACCACATAGTTGGAAGTAAATCACTCCTCAGCAAATGCAAAAGAACAGAAATCGTAACAGTCTCTCAGACCACAGTGAAATCAAGTTAGAACTCAGAATTCAGAAACTAACCCAGAACCACACAGCTTCATGGAAACTGAACAACTGGCTCTTGAATGTTGACTGGATAAACAATGAAATGAAGGCAGAAATAAAGAAACAATGAAATGAAGGCAGAAACAAGAACAAAGATGCAACATACCAGAATCTCTGGGACACATTTAAAGCAGCCTCTAGAGGAAAATATATAGCAATAAATACCCACATGAGAAGCAAGGAGAGATCGAAAATTGACACCCTATCATCAAAATTGAAAGAGCTAGAGGAGCAAGATCAAAAAAATTCAAAACCTAGCAGAAGACAAGAAATAACTAAGATCAGAGCAGAACTGAAGGAGAAAGAGACACAAAAAACCCTTCAAAAAATCAATAAATCCAGGAGCTCGTTTTTCAAAAAGATCAACAGAATAGACAGACCACTAGCCAGATTAATAAAAAAGAAAAGAGAGAATAATTAAATAGATGCAATAAAAAACAATAAAGAGGATATCACCACAGATTCCACAGAAATTCAAACCATCATCAGAGATTATTACAAACAACTCTATGCACAAAGCTAGTAAGCCTGGAAGAAATGGATAAATTCCTGGACACTTGCATCCTCCCAAGCCTAAACCAGGAAAAAGTCAAAACCCTGAACAGACCCATAACAAGGTCTGAAGTTGAGGCAGCAATTAAGAGCCTACCACTCAAAAAAAGTCCAGGTCCAGATGGGTTCACAGCCGAATTCTACCAGACATACGAAGAGGAGCTGGTACCGTTCCTTCTGAAACTATTCCAAGTAATCCAAAAAGAGGGAATCCTTCCCAAATCATTTTATGAGACCAACATCATCCTGGTACCAAAACCCAGCAGAGACTCAACAAGAAAAGAAAACTTCAGGCCAATATCCATGATGAACATAGATGCAAAAATCTTCAATAAAATACTGGCAAGCCGATTGCAACAGCACATCAAAAAGCTTATCTATCACGATCAAGTAGGCTTCATCCCGGAGATGCAAGGCTGGTTCAACATATGCAAGTCTATAAATGTAATTCACCACATAAACAGAACCAAAGACAAAAACCACATGATTATCTTAATTGATGCAGAGAAGGCCTTTGACAAAGTTCAACAGCCCTTTATGTTAAAAACCCTCAGTAAACTAGGTATTGATGGAACGTATCTTAAAATAATAAAGGCTATTTATGACAAACCCACAGCCAGTATCATACTGAATGGGCAAAAACTGGAAGCATTCCCTTTGAAATCTGGCACTAGACAAGGATGCCCTCTCTCACCACTCCTATTCAATATTCTATATTATTTAAGCTTTTTACTGTAATCTAGTAGTTAGGGAAATAAAAAATAAAATGAGATACTGCCTTTTTACCCATTCGATTAAGAAAACTAAAGAAAAAATTTGATGATGTTAAAGGTTAGCAAGAAGTTTGAGAAATACCCTGAAGAATTCCCTAAGCCAATTCCATTTCTGTGTCTGAGGCACAGAAAGTAGGAATTGGGTTGGGTCGGAGAGAGGGTGAGACTAAGATTTTGGGTGAAGATGCAGTTAACAAATCTTGAATATTAAATTATCATTTTTTAACTCAAAGTTTATTGGTTTGTTTCAAACACCAACAAAATTACTGGTTTGCTTCATAGTTCAAAACTAAATATTTTGCATCACAAGAAACCTTAACTAAGTTTATCTCTTTTGAGTAGGGCAGATTGGGCAAGGTGGAAGGTGAATTTAACTTTTTTGTTACGTAGCTCAAGTTAAAGCAGCAGGCATCTTAATTTGCAAAAGCGTGTATTAGAAATGGGCAGAAAGAGAGCACCCACATAGGGGAATCACTAAGGACAAGATCTGATTTTAAAAAAGATCTAAGAAAGTAAATTTTAGAATTCATGCTTTTATTGTTCCACTCATATATTTTCCAGATTCAAAGTTATCTTAGGGTATTAATAATTCATGCTTGGAAATATTCCAATAAATAATTTTATAAAGAAACATTTAAGTATATTGTATGACTGTTCTTTATTAACTGTTGAAAAATATGACAATATAGTTTTTAAATATGTATTTTTTTATAAAGATTGTAATGAAATCACTGACAATCTAGAAAATTAAAGGAAAAGAGTGAAAGATAATCACCTCTAAAAACACTGCTCTTGTACAATCTTTTATATAACTCATACAGTCATAGCATTTTTTGCATGTTTTCTGATAGTTTATTTATATTTGAATGTTTTATATAATTTTTGTAATTTGTACATATAGTCCAGTTTCATATTCTAAATTATAATCAACTTTCATGTGATTACATAGTTATTACTCCATTAAACAAATATTAGTTGGTTACTTCTATATGCAGAGTACATATTGATAAAGAAAATAGGATCTTTGAGAAACTCCCAGTTTTACAGGGAAAATAGCATGAGATCATTACAATTCAATGTGCTAACTTGTATCATGGGATAAGCATAGACACATATGGGAACACACAGAGGAAACACCTTCCCCATGTTAGGGGTCAGGGTAGAGATCTCAAAGGAGGATGTGCCATTTAAGCAGAGAGGAAAAGGTCAAGTGAGAGGCAGGTTAATGGAAGGTGAAGTGTTTCAGGAAGAAGGAATGCTCTGTACAAAGAACCTGGGGCTAGAGGAAAGAAAGTGTAGTGTATTCAGAAAGCTGGGAGGGAGCCATGTGATATTACTGGAGTTAAGCAGGTTATGCAGAGTCTTAAGTATCTGAAAGTCTAATACACATCAAGAGGTGTAGCTTTTAAAATATAAACATTTTTTTAAAAGCCTTGAAAATGGATGTTGTAAAGGTGTAAAAGGCATAAAGCCCAGGTAGAATACTGTTGAAAAATAATAAGGATACCAAGAAGAGTAATGAGGTGAAGAACCTGCATGGGAACTATAGGGAGAAGAAAGGAAAAGAAAGGAATCAGCAGAAAGGAAGTGAGTAGAACAAAATCAAAGTGGTGGGTGACTCTCGATATTGAGAGGTAGCAACAGAGTCAACTATAATGGTTAGGGACAAAGACTGAGGATGGGGAAAGCAGTGAATGGCTGTGTTATTTAAGATTTTAGGAAGAATTTAAAGCTAAAACCATACCCTCACATTCCATTTGTTTCTTATTCCCCAGTAACCAAGAATGGTTTCCTTTGAAACTTCTTAAGCATGTGGCCTATTAAATATCCCCTTCTTTCCCAGGTTGCTACAGTATTGATTTCTAGATTAACTTTCTGTCCACTTCAAATGGCTTCCTTCATGAGACCCTCTGTCCCTACCCATCCTAAAGGTCAGCACTCTCTACTGTTCTGTCATTAGTCCTCTTCTCCCCAGCCCTGTTTCCTTGACAATCTCAACTATGAATGAGATAGGTGCTGATGGCTCCCAAATACATGCCTCTAAACCAGACCTTTTCCCTAAATGTCAAAATCATTTTTAAAAATGAATGACAGATTATTTAATTTATCTTTCCTACATAGGCCCCTCCACCTCAACCTAACTATAACTGAATTATTTGCATCCCCATTCAAGTTTGCTCCTTTTCATGTGTTCCTTATTTTGGAGTCTAGACACACAATGTAGCCATCTAACCAGTTATTCCACCAAGCCAGAAACAGAGAGCCATCATTAACCTTTCCTTCTCTTTCTTTGTTATCACCTCTTGAACCCCTGCATATCTAATCAGTAATCAAAACCTAAAAGTTCTATTTCTTAAATATCTCTCAGATGTGTGATCATTCACCCAGACCTTCTCACCTTCCATTTTTGGCTAACTTGTTAGTTGTTACCTTAGTTAATATTCTCTTTATTCCTGGCAGACCTTCCTAACTGATCTACCTTGATTCTTCCTTATACACTTTCCAGATTAATATCCCATTCTCCATATGCAATGACAAAAGAAACAACCTGTGGGAATTTCTCTAATGCTGTCTCACATTCTTTCCTTTCTTACTCTGTTCCTTCTCACTAGGAGTGATCTTTATCCTTTTCCCTGATTGATTCATTCTTCCATGTTTTTGACCTTCGGTTCAAAAAACACTTTCTGTTGTGAGCCCAGAAATTCTGGGTTATATCCTACCTGTATGCTCTCAGAATCAGTCTTTGGATTGTTCCATGATAATCAACTCTCATATAAGGCAATGACCTCTTTACGTGAATGAAAATAATTCATTTTTGTTAATTCCTTCTTATATGCATAGCACTGAACTGAGGCATTTACATTGATTTTCTCATTTAATACAATATGTCTGTGAGGAAAGCACTATTATTACCTTTATTTGAAGATGAGGAAACTGAGCTAGAGAAACTCAAAATCAAAAAGCTAATTAAGTGGCAGCAGATTGACTGAAACTTCACTGAGTTTACAGCATAGTCACAGCACAGGTGCACAGAAACAGAGCGTTGTTTTTAATTTTTTAAAATGGAATTTAATTTACATCTGAATTCTCATTCCTGCTAGTCAGCAGGAAAAAAAAACAACTACATGAAACAGATAAATAAACCAATAAACCCTCCAAGTAAAAAGAGTCACAAGAAACCTTAATCTCTTTTCCTCCACTGCTACCCAGCTCTCAGATACAGATACTACCATGGGCTTTAGAAAGCTACAGATCCCTTTATGGGCATCCGGAGCCTCAGTGATTAGCTGGAGGACAATAGATATACTGAGAAGAATATCACAAAAGAAGATCAATAGCTACTGAGAACAATATCACAAGCTCATATTGTATACTTGAAGCAATCCTTAGCTCATCACCTGCTGATGTGCATCATGCTCTGTGTTGATATAATCACAGTGTTAAGAAAGGAAAAGAGCCAGCTTGCCTGGAATGAAGAAGACTTTAGGAGAGCATGGCCTGGTTAATGTGGAAGACACCAAAGGAAAAGGAGCCACATATAGTAAAGATGACAGTGACATTGCTCTCTGGATCAGATGACGAAGAGAAATGTGATGAAGGAAGAGGCTGATAAAATAATGCTTTAGACAAGATGGGTCAAGGAAGGCCAAAAATCCTGGACTTGTTGCCAAGTCTTCTAGATGTGAAACCTTGGGATGACAGTCAAGGGAACAAGATTACAGGAATATGTCAGGGGTTTCAGGCAGACGGCTTGATCTGAAGCACTTCCAAACTAGTTCTGATAGGATACGCTATCAAGAGGCTCCAGAGACAGGGTGGAGTTGAAGATGATAAATTTGGTACAATGTGCTGGAGGAGCAGATAACTTCTTTTGAGGACTGTCTTTAGTCAACATACAAGACCCCTTTCAATGGGTTCAAAAACCAACAAGATTCTTAATCTTATCTATCAAAGATTAATTAAGGTATTGCTAATTTACACAGGGACTCATAGGGTAATGAAGTTTCTTTTTATTAAATATCCCAATTTTCAAAGTTCCTCTCTGCTGGGCCTTTGTCACCTCCCAATCTCTTTGCTCCTCCTGAGTAACAAGAGGAAGCTTTTGCATTATCCCTGCGCTGAGAATGGGGCATATTCTGGTTTCTGTATTGTCTTGTAGTTTCTGGGTGCTGGCGTCAGTCCTTGCTGGGCAGTGTGTGACTCACTGACTATTCTGGTGAAAGGCCACTGTTTAAGATCTCTTGCTGCTCACCCAACCACCTGTTGGTTTTTATTGTCTCTGAGAATCTGAGTTACCTTTACCCCTCCCCTGTGTTCCAGGAGGTCAGCTCCTCTGATCTCAGAAAGTTGTGGTTTATTTCCCTTGCCCTACTTCCTCTACCACTCTGTAAATTTAATGCCGAGAAAGAAGAAAGCTGAGGTCTTCATCCATGTCCAGCTCTCTTCATCTCTCTCTTCAACTGCAGCACTGAGGGGGCCAAGTAGAGAAGTGGGATGAGGGTGAGGAGGAGGGGAGGGCAGGGGAGAGGGAACACTTAGGTCCTGATGATCTCACTCAGGCTGTTGAGAAGAGCTCTGCACTTTTCAGTCACAGGAGAAAATTGATTTCCTTTGCTTTCTAGCTGCTTTGATATTGAGTTTTCTCATGCTTTTACTACGAAAAGTTCAAATTGAATCAAAGCGGTACTCAAAGTTCTCAATGAAGTATATCCTTCAAAGCATTTTGGGGGAAAACAGGACATTGGTGGTAGTTATGGGTTTGGAGATTTGTGAAGGTCTTAGTTCATATCCATTGCAAGTATGTACTGCATAAAGTAGTTAATTCAAAGACATCAGATGTCCTTGCTTCCTTAGTTTATGCTTTCTCAAAGTTACAGGCGATAGAGCATACTGTGAGAGGTTTGGGATGGGAGTACTAGTTTGGTACTTGATATCTGAAAGCTCTCTTGACATATTCCTGATGTCTTTATTTCTTCTCGGTCAGTCTCAAGTTGAATTCCACCATCTTTTACCCTCTTCCTTTCTCCTTTTTCTTACCACTGGGAACATAGGGCCAATATTTCAATAAAAGAAAAACTTATCTAACAAGAGGGCTTTTCAAGTAGATGTCATCTTCTAATGGAGAATTATTGCACTGTATGTTGATCGTAGCTACATCAGAAACAGTTTGAGGAGAAAAATGACTTGAAAGTTATTTCTTCTACATGTATTTTTCAGAAACAGAAAATATCAAGTCACCTAGGCTCCTACCCTGTAATCAATAGAAAAAATAATTAGGAGTGGAGGCAATATAGTCAGAAAGTATTCTTGTTGAGGTAATATTCCACGTCATTACAAAAATATTGATCTGACAAGGAATCCCTCAAAATATTATTTGACTAAAATTATGACAAATCTAAAAAACTCCACTAAACATGTTAAAAACTTTTTTCTGATTAAAAAAGTAGCACTTTCCACTTATAGCGAATTTTGAAAATTTAGGAAGAACTGCCATGAATACCTTAGTCTTGAAGCTGACACTCGGGGATTTGTAGCTCCTTAGTGGCAAATATCCTCTGGCATATAAAAACTTTGTTCACATAAACAGAATTCAATAGCTACATGCTGGATATCTACTGTAAATTGGCCTAGTATGGAGAAAGATCTAGTATAAATTTTCCCTTCATTTCTCTTTGTCTCTCATCAATAATCTGCTTCATGAAGGTGAGTAAAATAGGTCAGTGTGTCAAAGAACATAGGGAGCTGACAGAATTGGATGCAGAGTAGGCTCAAATGGAGATTACCAGGAAAAACAGTTACTGTCCCACTGGTAATCTGCAATTCCACCCAATCTAAGAGCAGATCTTCTGCTTTCCCAGACTTCCATGAATATGATTTCCATAGATACGGTTAACAGAGTGTGCCCTGGGTGCAGCCTGCCAGGAGGCTGGGGCACACTCTGTTAACCATATCCATGGAAATCACATTCATAGAAGAAGTCTATGATTCATAGATACTAACTGACCTTTGGCCAAGTAAGTTACCTATTTTGTCAGGTACTCAATTGCCCCATCTGGAAAATGTAGAAAATACAACACCATTAACTCATAAGGTAGAAAATCATAAGGAGCCAGAAATATGCCATGTTAAGTTTAGCCCACCACATGCTAAATAGAAAGAATACTCTAAACCTTAACTATTCTTATATCTAAATATTTTGTTCCTCACCAATTATTTATAGATATGAGAACTATTGACACAGCCCCTATATAACTTAGTGATTTAAAGACTGAGAGGGTCTCAATAGATAGCCACAATCATAATGTAGAATGTGAAACACATTTTTTTTCTAACTTAAAACATTTCTTATACAAGTATTTCCAGAGTCTTATTAGGGACTTTAAGATCTGTAAACACAGAATAAACCCATCATTTTCCCAAAGCATGAGTGTTTCTTACCCTCCTTGAATGTCTGATCTGCAAGGGTAAGAAAAACTATTTTCCTCTTTCTCTCTTCAATCTCTAAGCAAACTGCCTGCATTTCTAAAGGAAGACAGGAGTTCTGTTGTTTTGAATTTAGCACATGAAAAGCGGATCTTTCTAATTTTTTTATGCAATAAGCCATAATTTTTAGGTACACTCTGATGTATATCATATCATCACATAAGACTCACATTAACTTCAAAGAGAACAACACACAATAGTGCACAAAGTGGTAAGAAACATTTCCAGGACATAATGAAGTATTATCTGAAGCAGTGCTGAAGCAGATGTCTTGGGAGAGAAAACAGTAGCAGCATACCAACTGTGTGAGCTGCCACAGTCAGGCCTGGGTCACTCAGCCTTAATGAGATCATGCTGACAGCCAACCAGAAAGGCAGAGCTGAAAAAAAAAGTGCGTTGGAAGCATTGGAGCCACTGTTACTAAGCTAAGGCCAGCTTGCACATGTGACTTGCCAGAGAGTTCTGTGCATTCATAAATCTTGGCAGATTTAGGGAGCTGGGGGCATTGAGAAATGACCAAGACCCACATAGTCATGGAATGCAGTCTACAAGTGAAAATGTCATTTTGTTTTTTGCTCTAAACAACCAATTCCTCCATTTCAACAATTGCCAAAATATGCCCATTACACTTTTCTGTGACTTCTACTTTCATTCATCAGTAAATATTTACCAAACAAACATCTATAAGTCATGTGTCATATGCTTGGCAAAAGAAGAAGTGACATAGGTTCTGACCCATGAAAGCATGTGGAACCCTAGAAGATGGGCCTGGGCCACTACTCCTAGTCTGCTTGAGCATTTTATTCTAGCTCCTGTTAGAGACATGCCATATACCCAAATTCTGTTCACTTGTATTACTGTTAAGTTAGAATAATGGATTTGTGTTTGGATTGAACATGGTGAGAAAAGATTTTTACCATCATGGAGAGTGTCCAAGCAGTAGTGAAATTCTATTCTAATTCATCACCAACACTTCTTGAAAAACTCTGAGGCTCCTGGGAGGTTGGGTAAAGGGAGGAAAAGAGGGTTTTTATGAGGCTCAGAGTTGAGTTGAGGGTCTAGTCTCCCAAATATCATTTTAAAAGATCTTTTCAGTTACAAAAGAATCCCTGGGGCTGTACCTCCTGGGATAGGGCTTCTGATGGGAAATACAGAAGGCTATCAGTTGAGCTGAGTACAAAGAGTAGTGATTCTGCAGGGAGAGGAGTTTGGTGGGGAAGCGGGTGGGTGGGGGGCTGAAAGGATCAACACCCATTATTTCTGGATCTCTTTTGTGACTGTAATACTTAACTTGTAAACAACAAGATGTAGTAGGAAAATAACACTTTGGAGAGAAAGCACACTTTACTGTGCCCTACACAGTAGGCTCTGGAGTGGTTAACATAGAAGTTGCACCACAGGATTATCCACTGCCTACTGCCTTTGCTGGCAAGTTGTTAAGGAATCTGATTAATGGAGCAAATATGGTTTTGGCATAACAATCAAGATGGGTTCTTTAGACAAAGCAGGATTTGTCTCCTTTACCCAATGCCCATTTAAGATGGACAAGTTGACATTTTAAAAATGAAAAACAGATGTTTCATACAAAACTTTAAAAGTGTCAGGTATAGATAAAGGACCCTGGCTACTCAGATGGACTTGATCCAAAAAGAGAATATGGAGAACTCTGGCATTTTATCCAGCAGGCGTAAGCGTGTTCTGAAACAATTACAGTTTACCTTTGAATAAAGGCAAATTATCCAGAATCAGGAAATTAGGAGAGAAAGGCTTCTAAGTGACCTAAAAGTCATCACACTACTTAATTGTTATTCTAAACAATTGATTGTCACATTATTATCTCCAAATCCCTTTTAAAACAAGACGAAACTCTGAACAAAATTATAACTATGCATATATTGGTAAATAAGCAATTCAATTCAGTCCAATGCACAACACTCCACAAACAACACGTAGAATATTTAGTAAACGTTCTTTCATTCTCTTAAAACAAAACAAAAAGGGACCATCTAGGCAAAGACATGAATGTTTTTAAATTTTAAGTAAATATGTGTTTTTAACTGCGTAATGTAATGGTGTCACATTAAACCATTTGGGGAACTTTTAAAAAAGTACTTATGCCAGGCTTCCGCCTTAGATATTCTGATTTCTTTTGTCTGTAGTGAGCTCCTCGGGTCATTTTAACATGTAGCCAGATTGGAAAGTACTGCTTTAATGTGGTTAGGCATCTAAAATGTATAGCTGTATTACGACTTTTTTACCCTGATGTTTACTGGGAGGTGCCTTAGAATATGCAAAGAACCACTCCATTGATTAATGGTAGTAGCTAGCATTTCTGTTTATGTACTCAATAATAACACAAGGCACTGAGTAAGAACATGGACTCCAGGGCAGAAAATGCCTAGTTTGGAATCTCATGTCTCCACCTATTAGCTATGGGACAAGTTACTTATACTGTCTGTTCTTCAGTTTTTTTTTTTTTTATGTGTTAGTGGTGATAACAGTGATACCGACCTTCTTAAGTTGTTGTAAAGATTATGTAGAAATGAGTTTAATACATAACAAAGCCCTTACAGCAACTTCTGGATAGATCATTCTTTACTATTGAAAAGGTTCCTAGCTCTAACTTTTCCCCTCCTTCTAAGGCACAGAGGGGCCAATAATATAAACTAAAAAATCATTACACTTTTGTATTCAACACTCCCAGGATTCTATAGATTTCTTTGCTTTGTTGACATAATTCTTTATATCAAAAGATGAGGATGCTTATGAGTCTATCTCTATTTCTGTGTTTCTCAAGCTATGGTTCAGGGAATCACCTGAAGTGCTTCTTAGAAACAGAATTGCCTGGGCCATATTATCTGATATTCTGGGGGTGATTCTTATGCAAAATAAAGTCTTAGAATAATGACTCCAGTCTATGCTATTGAAATGGGCATTGGTAAGAGAAGAATTATTGTTTTCTTCCCTTTCAAGCACTGATATGTCCTCAAGAAAAAAAAAAAACTTTAAAAAAATTAATATAAGGTGTCTATTAGAGGATGTGAAGATACAGTTGCCCATATGCTTAAGAAGAGCTATATCAAGATTGTAGATTTTGACTTTGCATGACAAAGCAGTTTAACTCTATCTCTAAAAGAGCCTTTGTCACTATTATTATTATTTTTTTTATTTTGGAGACAGAGTCTCACTTTGTCCCCCAGGCTGGAGTGAAGTGGCATGATCTAGGCTTACTGCAACCTCTGTCTCCACAATTATCCTGCTTCAGCCTCCTGAGTAGCTGAGATTACAGGCATGCACCACCACACCCAGCTAATTTTTTTGTATTTTTATTAGAGACAGGTTCTCACCATCTTGGACAGCTGTCTCAAATTCCTGACCTCAAGTAATCTGCCTGCCTCAGCCTCCCAAATTTCTGGGATTATAAGAATGAACCACCATACCTGGCTGCACTTGTCACTTTACGTCATTTTCAAATGGGTTCCTCCTGGTGGATAATTATCTTCTGAAAGGCATGGAGGTATCTTACCACTTCTGGGAACCCTCACAAGTGGGTTGGACTGCCTTCCTTGACATGTTGTAAGTCCCCCATTGGAGACTGAGACTGTCCAGAACTGGCAGTGCTGCCTGTTGAGGGGAAGGAGCTCTCCAAGTCTGGACCAGGACTCCTGTGGGTACTGCTCCTGCTTTTTCTTTTTCTCCACTTGGGCTACTTCCCATTTGCTAACACTCCTCTATCCCCCACACCAGATGCCTGGAGGAGTGCTAAGACTCAGACTAATAAAACCATGAGAGTCCTCCATAGCCAAGCCCATTTCCAGGAGAACAGCTTGGTGGTGGATTGTTCCCACGGATTGGCATGGATTTTATTTCATGGGATTGCATAATATTGGGTTTCCAGAATAATGTTGACATGCTGTTTTGGGGAAACTCTCACTCATTTTCAGACAGAATACAGTTCATATTCACTGACTGAAAGATTGTGTGTGTGTGTGTGTGTGTGTGTGTGTGTGTGTGAGAGAGAGAGAGAGAAAGACTGTGTGTGTGTCTGTGTTTGTTCTATACAAACATATACATATGAACCTCTTATTTACCCATTATTCTAAATCTTCATCCATATATCACCATACCTTACCACATCAGACATTTTCTAAATATAGGACCCCCACAACAATTATTTGTACACCCTAGTGATGGTCCTGACTCCAACTTGCACCCTATTTTTATCACCAAGCAAAAAACCATCAGAAATAACTATATATTTTATTCTGTATTCTTTCCAGCTACATTCAGAGTATTAGTTACCAATGAGAAATGAAAAAGGATCCACATTGAATGAAATAGAAATTGATGCAATAAAAGTTACAAAGATATGAAGTATATTAGGATAAAATATGCTGCTGTAACCATTCCACAACCCTTGGTAAATTTCAAAGCTAAAACCTTGCTTTGCATCTACACAACAAGCTTATTGTGCACTGGTTGTGGATTCTTGTTCAAGTATCTTTATTTTGCGACTCAGGCTGGTAAAGCAGGAATATCATAAACACTGCTAGTTCCAGTGGCAGGGGAGAGACTCTGTTAGGCCACACAGAATGGCTTGGCTTAGAAAGAACATACGTCACTTCTGTTCACAACTTATGTCCAGAACTAGTCATGTGGCTCCCACTTAATGACAAAGAGTCTGGGAAGTACAATCCAACCATTTGCTCAAAAGGTGAAGAGCCAGAAATAATTGGGGAATAGCACTAATGACTATCACAGCTGCATTCAAAGTAGTAGGCTTATTCAATGCTTTTTGATTTTAAAGGAAATTTATGGAATTGAAGCCTATTTTATAAATGTCTTCTAAACATTGTAAAGAATAAGGAAAATGACTCATAAAATACTAGAGAATTTAAAGTCAACTTCTATATTTGTAATTTACAAAGAATAAGGTCAATACATTTCATTTCATGTTGTTTCCTTCAAAAACAGGGTCACGTAGTATGAAATTCATGCAACAATCTAGAAGCAAAAATCTGAGCATTAAAAATTCTGAAAGGCAATTTAATTCAATTGTTATTTTTAGGTCAGGAAGTACAGGGGTAGTGTCTCTCTTCTTTTTTTTTCACTACCTTTTTAAAATTTCTTAAAATGAGTATATATTGTTTTTATAATGGCAAATTATTATAATGGATAATTTCATGAAATAGAGAGTAATGTTTCTGAGAAGGGGAAAATGATGAATTTTTATTATTAAATATAAAACCAGGTTATTAACTGGTAGAAGGTTAAAAGTAACATGAAATAAAATACCTAGGAATACGGCTAATCAGGGAGGTGAAGGGTGTCCACAATGAGAATTACAAACCACTGCTGAAAGAAATCAGAGATGACACAAACAAATGGAAAATATTCCAGGCTCATGAATAGGAAGAATCAATATTGTTAACATGGCCATACTGCCCAAAGAGATTTAGAGATTCAATGCTATTCCTATCAAACTACCAACAACACTCTTCATAGAAGTAGAAAAAGCTATTCTGAAATTCATATGGTACCAAAAAAGAGCCTAAAGCAAGCTTAAGCAAAAACAAACAAAGCTGGGTGCACCACATTACTGAACTTCAGATTACACTGTAAGGCTATAGTAACCCAAACAGCATGGTACTAGTACAAAAGCAGATACCTAGACCAATGGAATAGAATAGAGTTCCCAGAAATAAAGCTGCACACCTACAACCATCTGATTTTGACAAAATCAGCAAAAAGAAGCAATAGGGAAAGGACTTCCTAATCAATAAATGGTGCTGGGATAACAGATTGGCCATAGGCAGAAGATTGAAACTAGATTGCTTCTTATATATATAAAAAAACCAACTTAAGATGGCTTAAAGACAAATGTAAAACCTAAAACTATAAAATATCTTGGAGAAAACTTAGAAAATGCCATTCTAGACATAGGTCCTGACAAAGATTTCATAATGAAGATAACAAGAGCAATTGCAAGAAAAACAAAAATTGACAAATGGGACCTAATTAAACTAAAGAGTTTCTGCACAGCAAAAGAGACTACGAACAGGGTAAATAGACACCCCACAGAATAGGAAAAATATATTTGCCAACTATGTATTTAACAAAGGTCTAACATTCAGAGCCTGTAAGGTACTTGAACAGATTAACAAGCAAAAACCAAAAAACCCTATTAAAAAATGGGCAAAGGACATGAACAGACACTTTTCAAAATAAGACCTATAATGGCCAATAAGCATATGAAAAAATGCTCAACATCACTAATTGTTAGAGAAGTGCAGATCAAAATAACTATGATATAATATCTCATACCAGTCAGAATGGCTATCACTAAAAAGTCAAAAAACAACAAGCTGGCAAGTTTGCAGGGAAAGGAAAAAACCTGTATACTGCTACTGGGAATGTAAACTAGTCCAGCCACTGTGAAAAAGCTGTTTGGCAATTTCTCAAAGAACATAAAACAGAACTACCATTTGACCTAGCAATCTCATTATTGGGTATATATCCAGAGGAATATAAATCATTTTACCATAAAGACACATGCATATGTGCATGCATATGTTCACTGTAACACTATCTGGAATAGCAAAGACATAGAATCAGTCTAAATGCTTATCAGTGGTAGACTGGATAAAGAAAATGTGATATATATAAAATTAAATACTATGCAACCATAAAAAGGAACAAGAGCATGTCCTTTGCAGGGACATAAATGGAGCTAGAGGCCATTATCCTAAGTGAATTAATGCAGGAATAGAAAACCAAACAGCATGTGTTCTCATTTATAAGTGGGAGCTAATCATGGAGTACCTATGGACACAAAGAAGGAAACAACAGATACCAGGGCTTACTTGAGAATGGAAGGTGGGAGGAGGGTGAGGATCAAAAAACTACCTACTGGGTACTATGTTTATTACCTGAGCAATGCGATGAAATAGTATGTACACCAAACCCTCATGACATGCAATTTATCTATATAACAAACCTGCACATGCACCCCTGAAACTAAAAGTTTAAATAAATTAATTAATGTAATATTGACACTAATTAATTTGGAAATTGAGAACTAATAAAGAAATAGAGATGCTGAAGGAGCTCTACAGATCATTGCAGCCCTAGATTCCTGCAAAAGACTTTATATAACTCTGTAAGAGGCACAACTGTTGTCAAAAAGAAAACTTCTGTTTAAGTTTTTGCTTTTAGCATTTTGTGTTTATTTGGCTCTCCTTTAAGACTTTATTTTGATAAGATCTGGAATGTTAGGAACAACACAACATATCTTACATTTGTATTGAATCTTGAAACAAATAATAAGTGATCAAAGTTTTTAGAAAGACTCTTTTTCATAAAGAGATAATTCAATATAATAGGAAAATTCTCTGTAATAGTAACAGACAACAGATTAGCAGTTGCTTTAGAAGAGGGCAAGGAGGACAACTTGTGGGGAGGGGCCAAGATGGCCAACTAGAAGCAGTGGCTTTCAGAGGCTCCCATCAAAAAAAAGTAATAATATTAATAAGCGCATGAAACCTTCACTGGCAAACACTGACTAGAAGGCTGGCGGGACCCACAGTGAGAAGGAAGAGCAGTGTGATGCGTTGGCCCACCTGAGACCCACACAGGGAATGGAAACCCCCTCCCTCCATCCAAGGGAGGCTGTGAGTGAGCACGCTACCCAGCTGGGGAAACTGTCTTTTTCCACGGAACTGAAGACCCCACTCAAAAACACATGCCACCTGGGCCTAGCGTCCCAACCCCAGAACGTGCAGATTCTTACAGCCTCTCAACTGGAATCTGCCTAAGCCTACTGAACTCCTGGAGGGGAGGGGCGACCAGCACAGGCTGCCATTGGCTGCCTGCTGTCTAAGCCCTTTGAGCTCCTTGGGGAAAGAGCAGCAGCCAGCACTGGGACTTGAAACTGCCTAACAAGCCAAGCTCCTGGGCAGGGGAAAGGCAGCACCTTTTTCTATAGCTCCAGGTTGCGCCTTTCCCCTGCTGGAGCCAGGGAGGCTGGATGGCTTGGTCTCAAGACTTGTCCCTGCAGCATAACATACCGGCCCCCCACAGCACAACACACCGGGTCTAACCCTGACCCATACTTTCTTAGTGCGTGAGCTTCCCTGCAGGATCTTCAATAATTCCAGCCAGAGACTCACACAGAATTTGTATCTCCCTGGGTCTGAACCCCTAGCAGGAGGAATGGCTGTAATATTTGTGAACCAGAAGACTTAGCCTTTCCTCCTGGTAATTCTGAGGAATCTGAGCAGCCAGGACAAGTGGGTTACCCCCCAGCAAAGCACACCCCCTCCACCAAAAAAAGTACTTCATTAAACAGGTCCTGCTCCCCATGGCATCCAACTGGGTGAGACCCTCCAACAGGAGTTGTCAGACACCCTATACAGGAGTGATCCTACTGGCATCAGGTTGGTGCCCCTCAAGGTCAGAGGTCCCAGAAGAAGGAGCAGACACTCATCTTTGCTGTTCTCCAGTTTCCTTGAGTGACAGACATTTCCAGGCACAGGAGCAAACCAGATGAATATGATCTGAAGTGAAACCCCAGCAAACTGCAGCAGCCCTACAGAATAAGGACCTATTGAAAGAAAAATAAGCAGAAAGTGACATCAACAGCATTAATAACAACAAAAAAGGCCCCACAGAAACCCCATCCAAGGGTCAGCAGCCTCAAAGACTGAAACTAAACAAACTCATGAAGAATGAATCAGTGAAAACATGCTGAAAGTCCTCTACTCCTCCAAATGATCTCAACGTCTCTCCATCAAGGGCACAGAATTGAACAGAGAATCAGATAGACAATTGACAGAAGTAGGCTTCAGAAGATGGGTAATAAAAAACAATGCTGAGCTAAAGGAGCATGTTCTAACGGAATGTATAGAAGCTAAGAACCTTGATAAAAGGTTAGAGGAACTGCTAACTAAAATAATCTGTTTAGAGAGAAACATAAATGACCTCATGGAGCTGCAAGACAGCACAAGATCTTTGTGAAGCATACACATTGTATCAATAGCCAAATTGACCAAGTAGAAGAAAGGATATCAGAGTTTGAAGACCACCTTACTGAAATAAAACACATAGACAAGAATAGAGAAGAATGAAAAGGAATGAACAAAGCATCCAAGAAACAAGGGACTTCATAGAAAGACCAAACATATGATTGATTGGAGTACCAGAAGGAGATGGAGAGAATGGTAAAAAGCTGGAAAACATGCTTCAGGATATTATGCAGGAGTGCTTCCCCCGACCTAGCAACATAGGCCAACATGCATTTCAGGAAATACAGAGAACACCATTAAGTTACTCCATGAGAAAATCAACCCTAAGACATGTAATAATCAGATTCTCCAAGGTCAAAATGAAAGAAAAACTGTTAAGGGTAGCCAGAGAGAAAGGCCAGATCACCTCCAAAGGGAAGCCCATCAGACTAATAGCAGAAACTCTACAAGCCAGAAGACAGTGGGGGCCAATATTTAACATTCTTAAAGAAATGAATTTTCAACCCGGAATTTTATATCCAACCAAGCAAAGCTTCATAAGTGAAAGAGAAATAAAATCCTTTCCAGAAAAGCAAATGCTGAGTAATTTCATTACCACGAGGCCTACCTTGAAAGAGTTCCTGAAAGAAGCTCTAAATATGGAAAGAACAAAACAGTACCACCCCCTGCAAAAACACACCAAAATAAAAAAGACCAATGACACTATGAAGAAATTGTATCAACCAGTGTGCAAAATAACCAAATAGCATGATGATGACAGCATCAAGCTCATACATAACAATACTGACTTAAATGTAAATGGGCTAAATGCCCCAATTAAGAGACATAGACTGGCAAATTGGATAAGTAATCAAGACCCATTGGTGTGCTGTATTCAGGAGACCCATCTTACATGCAAAGATACACACAGGCTTAAAATAAAGGGATGGAGGAAAATTTGCCAAGCAAATGGAAAGCAAAACAACAACAAGAAGCAGGAGTAGCAATCCTAGTCCCTGACAAAACAGACTTTAAACCAACAAAGATCAAAAACGACAAAGAAGAGCATTACATATGGTAAAGGGAACAATTCAACAAGAAGATCTAACTATTCTAAATGTATACATACCCAATAGTGGAGTACCTAGGTTCATAAAACCAGTTCTTAGAGAACTACAAAGAGGTTTAGACTCCCACACAATGATAGTGGAAGACTTTAACACCCCACTGTCAGTGCTAAAAATTAACAAGGATATTCAGGACTTGAGTTCAGCTCTGGATCAAGTGGTCCTAGTTGTTGTCTACAGAACTCTCTACCCCAAATCAACAGAATATACTTTTTTCTCAGTACCACATGGCACTTACTCTAAAATCAACCACATAACTGGAAGTAAAATACTCCTCAGCAAATGCAAAAAACTGAAATCATAACAACATTTCAGACCACAATGCAAACAAATTAAAACTCAGGATTAAAAAATTCACTCAAAACCACACAACTACATGGAAATTGAGCAACCTGGTTCTGAATGAATCTTGAATAAATAATGAAATTAAGGCAGAAATCAAGAAGTTCTTTGAAACCAATGAGAACAAAGAGATAACGTACCAGAATCTCTTGGACACAGCTAAAGCAGTGTTAAGAGGGAAATTTATAGCACAAAAGGCCCACATCAGAGAGCTAGAAAGATCTCAAATGAACCCCCTAATATGACAATTAAAAGAGCTCCAGAAGCAAGAGCAAACTAATCCAAAAGCTAACAGAAGACAAGAAATAATTAAGATTAGAGAAGAACTGAAGGGGATAGAGACATAAAATACTCCCCAAAAAATCAATGAATCCAGGAGCTGGTTTTTCAAAATAAATTAACAAAATAGATAGGCTAGCTAGACAAAGAAGAAGAGAGAAATGAATCAAATAGACACAATAAAAATGATAAAGGGGATATTACTACTTACCCCACAGAAATGCAAATTACCTTCAAAGAAGACTATGAACTCCTCTACGCAAATTAACTAGAAAATCTAGAAGAAATGGATAAATTCCTGGATGTATACACCCTACCAAGACCGAACCAGGAAGAATTTGAATCCCTGAATAAACCAATAACAAGCTCTGAAATTGAGGTAGCAATTAATAGCCTACCAACGAAAAAAAGCTTAGGACCAGATGGATTCACAGCTGAATTCTACCAGAGTTACAAAAAGGAGCTGATACCATTCCTTCTGAAATTATTACAAACAACTGAAAAAGATGGGCTCCTCCCTAACTAATTTTATGAAGTCAGCATCATCCTGATGACAAAACCAGGAAGAGGCACTACAGAAAAAGAAAGCTTCAGGCCAATATTCCTGATGAACATGGATGTGAAAATCCTCAATTAAATACTGGCAAACCGAATCCAGTAGCACATCAAAAAACTTAATCCACCACAATCAAGTCAGCTTCATCCCTGGGATGCAAGGCAGATTCAGCATATGCAAGCCAATAAACACAATCCATCACATAAACAGAACCAAAGAAAAAAACCACATGATTATCTCAATAGATGCAGAGAAGGCCTTTGACAAAATTCAACAGCCTTTTATGCTAAAAACTCTCAATAAACTAGATATCGATGGAACATATCTCAAAATAGCAAGAGCTATTTATGACAAACCCACAGCCAATATCATATTGAATGGGCAAAAACTGGAAGCATTCCCTTTGAAAATCGGTAGAAGACAAAGATACCCTCTCTCACCACTCCTATTCACCATAGTACTGGAATTTTTGGCCAGGTGAATCAGGCAAGAGAAAGAAATAAAAGGGTATTCAAATAGCAAGAGAGGAAGTCAAGTTGTCTCTATTTGTAGATGACATGATTTTATATTTAGAAAACTCCATCATCAGTCCAAGAACTTCTTGAACTGATAAGCAACTTCAGCAAAGTCTCAGGATACAAAATCAATGTGCAAAAATCACAAGCACTCCTACACACCAATAACAGAAAAACAGCCAAATAATAACTGAACTCCCGTTCATAATTGCTACAAAAAGAGTAAAATATCTAGAAATACAACTTATAAGCGATGTGATGGGCCTCTTCAGGGAGAACTGCAAACTACTGCTCAATGAAATAAGAGAGGACACAAACAGATGGAAAAACATTCCATGCTCATGGATAGGAAGAATCGATATTATGAAAATGACCATAATGCCTAAAGTAATTTATAGATTCATTGCTATTCCCATCAAACTTCCATTGACATTCTTCACAGAATTAGGAAAAACTATTTTAAATTTCATATGGATTCAAAGAAGACCCTGTATATACAAGACAATCCTAAGCAAAAAGAACAAAGCTGGAGGCATCACACTACCTGACTTTAAACTATACTACAAGACTACAGTAACCAAAACAGCATGCTACTGGTACTAAAACAGACATATAGACCAATGAAACAGAACAGAGACCTCAGAAATAACTCCACACATCTACAACCATCTGATCTTTGGTGAACCTGACAAAAACGAGCAATAGGGAAAGAATCTCCTATTCAGTAAATGGTGCTGTGAAAACTGGCTAGCCATCTGCAGAAAACTGAAACTGAACTCACTCCTTACACTTTATACAAAAATTAACTCAAGATTGATTAAAGACTTAAATGTAAAGTTCAAAACCATAAAAATCCTATAAGAAAACCTAGGTAATAACAATTCAGGACATAGGCATGGGCAAAGGCTTCTTGACCAAAACGCCAAAGGCAACTGCAACAAAAGCCAAAATTGACAATTAAAATCTAATTAAACTAAAGATCTTCTGCACAGTAAAAGAAACTATCATCAGAGTGAACAGGCAACCTACAGAATGGGAGAAAATACTTGCAATCTACCCATCTGTTAAAGGTCTAATATCCAGAATTTACAAGTAACATAT
>NW_016107332.1:4757122-4762768 GCF_001604975.1 Cebus imitator
AAAAAAAAAAAAAAAAAAAGCAGCCCCATCAAAAGAGGGCAAAAGATAGGAACAGACATTTCTCAAAAGAAGACATTTACACAGCCAACAAACATGAAAAAAAGCTCAACATCAGTGATCATCAGAGAAATGCAAATCAAAACAAAAATGAGATATCATCTCATACCAGTCAGGATGGTGATATTAAAAACTCAGGAAACAATAGAAACTGGTGAGACTGTGGAGAAATACAAACTCTTTACAACTGTTGGTGGGAGTGTAAATTAGTTCAACCATTGTTGGTGGTGATTCCTCAAAGATCTAGAACCAGATATACCATTTGACCCAGCAATCCCATTACTATGTATATATTCAAAGGTTTATAAATCATTCTACTATAAAAACACATTTGTTGCAGCACTATTTACAATAGCAAAGACATGGGACCAACCCAAATGCCCATCAATGATAGACTGGATGAAGAAAATGTGGTACATATATACCATGTAATACTATGCAGCCATAAAAAGGAATGAGATTATGTGCTTTGCAGGGACGTGGATGAAGCTGGGAGCCATCATCCTCAGCAAACTAACCCAGGAACAGAAAACCAAATACTGCATGTTCTCACTCATAAGTGGGAGCTGAACACTGAGAACACATGGACACAGAGAGGGGAACCACACATACCAGGACCTTTTGGGGATTGGGGTGTGAGAGGAGGGAACTTAGAGGACAGATCAATAGGTGTAGCAAACCACCATGGCATACATATACCTATGTAACAAGCCTGCATGTTCTGCACAGGTATCCCATTTTGTTGTTGTTTGTTTGCATTTTTAGAAGAAAAAAAGAAGAGGGCAAGGAGATTTGGAGGAATTACAAAGTGGCTGAGGAAATATTTGGGGGTAGTGAATATATTAATTCTTTTCATAGTAAGCGATGATTTAATATGTCATAGCTTATCAAATTATGCAATTTAGTTATAATGTGCAATTATAACTAAATGAAGCTATGTAAAAATATGAGTTAGATAGACTATGAATAGTGAAATTTGCGAGGCTTTATCTTACACTAAGTTGTCAAGCTATAAAAATCAGACTAGATCCTATAATATGTAACATTTTTATCAAACTTGGAAATTAGAATGTGAGATTATTAGATGAAACTGGAGAAAATTCGAATGGTGAAGGAGTTGATATCATACGAAGAAAGCATATTCAATTAATGAACTGGAAGTTAAGTGGTAACAGTGCTGTGCCTTTACATTTTGAATGTACTTACAACTTCTGTGGCTGAAACTCAGGCTAACTAGACAAGGTCCCTATTTGAAACTACTTTGTTGGTAATTGTTTAACACAATTGTAATCTACCAATGAGTCTAACGAATGATGTTATTTAGAGAGTTTTGTCATTAAGACAGACTGATATCTTTCAAGTATCATCTGAACGTGGCTTGAAACCAATTAATATAAACCCATTTTAATTTGGTGATTCTGAAAACATGATTAGATACTTGAGTTTGCAGATAACATCCAATGAATGTTAATAAGTGAAATTTAAAATTCCAAGATAAACATTAACATGTGAATGTTACCGTATCTTCAATGGGCGCAAACTGTATCATTATTGTAAAATTTAGAAATACTGTGCTTGGTATATAATGTGTTTTATATCTTATATATTTTAGTACATTGAACTTCCGGATTTTAACTTTAATTTTTAAAAATTTAGGCATATAACTATGATGAGACTAAGCCTCTAAACCTAACTGAGGCTATTTCTATATGAAGAAATGTAGAACTGAGGTGAAAATATTCTTTTGATCCAATAGATCAGCTGTGGTTATTATCTTCTACAAAGGGATAGACATTTGAGTCACTTTGATCTTCTCACCATTTATAAGGGCCACAGCTGATTGGATTAAGAGACACATGCTCTCAAAGCTATCCTACCACTGAATATGTAGAAATAATTCAAGCCTAACTAATGAAATACTTTCAAATTCTAATTCTTCACATGCACAATGAAAAATGATCCAGTTGCAAAGAGGGACTCATTAACATTTGCATGTGGAACAGCTAATGGTTTAAATAATAAGTAAAAGCTAACTAAAAAGCATTCTTTCATACAGGAAAAGCCTTCAAAAACTATTTGTTCCTTGGCCAAAATAGGCAGATGTTTTACAATACCTTTTTTTTTTTTTTTTTTTTCACCAAGTACTTGAAGTAAAACTCAGAAAGCATTACATTAAAAATTTGAAAGTTAAGTTCCCAGAGGTGGATCTTATTGCCAATTCACTTTTTTTAGCACCCAGCAGAGTAACTCTTTAAGGGAAGAACTAAAAATGTATCTGGATTTTAAAGACCAGCAGGATTAGATTCAAATGCAACTTAACAGCTCCAGATGATAGCTAACTGATGAGGCTCATAAAAAGATGTAAGAATTCCTTGACTTTTCTATCCCAAAATAGGTAAGCCAGCACATAGGCACTCAATAATGTTTGAGTGACTGGTTGGTGAAGATGCTGGTGACACTGAAGAATGGGAGAGAACAGAGCATCTCTAATTAATATTTCAATCTAGATTTCAGGAAATTGTGGATATATTCAGAGTGCCAACAGCAGCAATGCTTCTTTAGATAATGCTCTTTCCTAAAACAGTTTGGGATGTGAGAAAAGGAATAGACATTTCAATAATCAAAACCTCCATTCCATAAAATCAGCATGTGGTGCCAAGAAAAAGTTTGAATCCTTAGCAAGCCATGGTTTTCTTGCACCTATAAATATGAATGGAAACACTGGCAGAGACGGCTTGCTGTTCATTGCCCAGTCTCTCTCACAGTTTGGTGACTTAATTCCTGTGTAACTTAATTCCAGCTAAAGCACAAATGATGAACCTAGCAGACCTGGCTACTAAGAACCTTCCATTGATCTTCCTCATTACTTGTAGGTATTTGAAATGGAAGTAACTCTCAGCATGACTTTCGGACATAAGTGTTAAAATGACAGAGCCACTATTAGAAGATAGTTGAATATCTGAATTACCATTTAGAGAAGACCCTTCCACTGATCAGGAACATCCATTTTGGACATCATACGCACTTCCATTTGGTTAATGGAAATACACTTCCGTTTGGTTAAGCCATTGTGATCTGTGGTTTTATTTGTTTCAGCAGCTAGCATCGCCACCTTAATACAACTGACGAACCATGAATGGTTGCATCTCTATACCAGAGATGGGAGCATATTTAGAACAATATTAAATTTATGTGTGGGGACTATGAGCAAAGGAGAAGTTATTACTTTTCAAATTGTATTAGTCAGTGTTCTCCAGAGAGACAGAACCAGCAGGATATGTGTATATATAAATAATAAGACAGGATTTATTATGGAAATTAGCTCATGTAATTAGGTAAACCAAGAATTCCCATGATATGGTCACCAAGCTAAAGAACCAGAAAAAGCAGAGATGTAATTTCTTCTAAGGCCAAATCCTTGAGAATGGAGAAGCATAGAGATGCAGGGAGAAATATGTTGCATATGCTCATATAAGCTCTGGAACCTGAAGGCCCAAGGTCCAGGAGCTCTCATGCCCCATTGCAGGAGAAAATAAGAGCTGCAGGAGAAGAGAGAGTGAGTTTGCTCTTTCTTTTTCCTTTTTACTCTGTTTGGATGATACCTGCTTACATTGGTGAGAAGGGATCTTCTTACCCTAACAATTCAAATGCTGATCTTTTTTTGGAAACATTCTCAGGGATATATCTAAAAATAATGTTCTATCAACTATTTGGGTATCCCTTAACCTCATCAAATTGACACATAAAATTAACCACTGCACATATTAAACATATTAGGTTTTTGTTGCATCAGGACAGCATATCTTTCTTATGGCACTTTTCACCATTTTCTATACCATAGATATTTGGATACATATTTTAAATTATTTCTCCTTCTAGATATTTTACTCTCAAAGCCTGGGATTGTGTCCAATAATTTTTTATTGCATACACTAAAATATTTTGTTCAGTGCTTTGTTGAATATTTTAGCTCAATAACTGTTCTTAAATGAATGTTCAAAGTGTAAACCAATATTTAATTCTATAAAAATGTTAGGGATCATCTAGATGTGCATGTAAATTATTAAAAATTTTTCCTATCTGTAGTTAATATGTAATTTAAGACTTTGGGTCAGTGCAGGTTAAAAATTAGAAAATCTGTGTTTTTAACATTTTGACAATATATCCTTATTCATGAGTTAAATAGAATGAATGTTATTTGTAGTAAGCACAGACTATTTTTCTATAGTTCAGGTAAAATTTAACATATTTCTGCAAAAAAACTGCTGAGCTTGTAAGTTGTTCACTTTCTTTAAAAAAAGAAATATACATCAAACTTCCATTTGCTTATTTTTAGTGCTGCATATGAGTCTCATGGAAAGCTGGAGAAGAGTAAAAATCTTGTGTACTTGTTGAGCTCATGCAAATGTAAATATATATGTACATATATACACATATGATTTAGCAGTTAGAAACAAATTATTCATTTAGTTCTAACAGTAAGATACATCATCATAAAATGCAATTCATAGTTTTATATTTATAGTTATTTATGAACTTTTTGACTACTGGTTCTGAAATTTTGTATTCTTATATCTTACAAGTAACATTTTAATTTATTTTTATTTAAAAAAAAACTTCATTTTTGCCAAATGCACCATTTAATTCAGGGGATGAGGATGTAGCCAAAGCACAGACTGCTTATATTTATCTAGGAGACTTTAGTTTACAGGTATTTAAAAAACTCTGTACTTCCTGTTCAATTCTGCTGTGAAGCTAATAAAATCAAATTTATTAAAAATGTAAAAATCAGCACAAAGTATTTCTAACAAAAAATTAAGATGATCAATATATTTACTATTAAATATTTAGATGTTCATGCTAGTCATATAATACTTTACAACATGAGTCAGCAATTTTATGCAAAAATACATAATTTAAAAATCAATATTTAAAAGATTCCATATTTATGGCTTTTCTTGACAGGACATATTTAGAAATACTACTATGATTTTGTAAAACACTCTATTTTTCCCTGAATGTATGTTTGTGTGTGTGTGTGTGTGTGTGTGTGTGTGTGTGTAGTTGGTCCTGGAATAACATGGGTTTGAACTACTTAAGTCCACCAATACATGAATCTTCTTCTGCCTCTTCCACCCCTGAGGCAGCAAGGCCAACCCTTCCTCTTCCTCCTCGTACTCAGTCTACTCAATGTGAAGACCATGAGGAAAAGACTTTATGATGATCCACTTCCACTTGATGAATAGGCAATATATTTCCTTCTTATGATTTTGTTAATAACATTTTCTTTTCTCTAGCTTGCTTTATTGTAAGAATACAGTTTATTTTATATATATATATATATATATATATATATACATAAAACATACAGAATATGTGTTGATCAAATGTTTATGTTATTATTAAGGAGTTCTGTCAACAGTAGGCTATAAGCAATTAAGTTTTGGGGTGAGCGGATTTTTAACTGCTTTGAAAGTCAGTGGCATAACCTCTGCAGCAAGAATCAACTATATATGAATATTCATATTTTCCACTGTGTTATTAGACATATCATCATCACCAACATTATTTATTTTTTTTTTTTTTTTT
>NW_016107332.1:4764613-4769228 GCF_001604975.1 Cebus imitator
AATTTGACTTCCTCCTTTCCCATTTGAATGCCCTTTATTTCTTTTTCTTGCCTGATTGCTCTGGCTAGAACTTCTAATACTATATTGAATAGCAGTGGTGAGACATCACCAACATTATATATTAGACATTGTGAGGAGCATGACAAGCTTAAATTTTGGACCCTTTTCTTTAAGAATAAATAATATGCTAAAAGTGTAGATTTTGAATGGTCTCACCACAAAGATAGAAAATGTATGTGGGATGAAGGATAGGTCAATTAGCCTGATTTATACATGTATCATATCACATTGTATCCCATAAGTATATACAATTATTATTTGTCAATTATAAAGGTAAAAGAAGTAAAACAATACATAATCTGGCCAGGAATATATGGCCCATTCATGTTAATGAGATAACGTCAATGCTGGATGCTGAACTGAGTGCCAATTAAGTTTCTAATAGAATTTAAACAAAATCTTAAAGAATGGTCAAAATGCAAAAAGGCAGAAATGAGAAGTAAGAATCTTTCAAGCAAAGAAAATTGGTTGGGAATCGTGTGGAGATAAAATAGATTAAAGGCATAGCTCTGGACTCATTAGGATCATCTGAGGAGCTTTAAAAACCTGGTGTCAAGGCCACACTCTCAAGTTATCAAGTAAGACTCTCTATGGGTGGGATCAGGAATCTGTACAATATTTCTAAGGCTTCCCAGATGATTGATTTTAAAGGGCAATCAAGGTTGAGAACTGCTGGAGTGAAGCATGTTGTAGGAGTTGTCAGATCTGCCTGGGTACAACTGCCCCAGAGAAAAGAACAGAGGGGAAGCAATTTGAACAGAAACAAAAATGATAGGCCATTATGAAATCTTATAAATTTTAGTTATTGGGAATGGAAGAAAACAATTAAGAAGGATGAATTACTTTCCTAAGTTGATGGTGAATAGAACTGTGTGGCAATTAATTGTGAAAAGAAAGAGCTGGCTATATGGTAGAGAAGATGATGACTTCAGTTTAAGTGTATTTATTTTAAGCTAACTGTGAAAAATTCTGTTGAGCATATCTATTGCCTAGTTGTCTACAAATTTTTAGATGCTTTCTTCTTTCAAAATTACTTTCAACACTGTTGTTTTTGTTGTTTATCAAAAGCATCAAAAAGTTTCACAATGTGTTGAACATTCTTTTTAGATTCAGAATAAAGACTCAATTCACTAAGCATGTTCTTTTTGTTCTAATTTAGAATTAGCTCAAAGATCACAAAGCTAAACATTAACTGTGGCAAGGTAGCTACTGGTGAAATCATGGAAATACAATTCAGTAGAAAAGAAGACTCATTAAGTTGAAGTGCCAAACAAAGCAGCTGCACAGAAGCATACATTGCAGACCCTCAGCTGGAAACAAAGCTGGATGACAAAATTTTCCCCTTAATGCAAGGAATGGTTTCTATTCAAAGCTAAGCTAGTAAAATGTTCCAATATAGTCATGCATAACTTGATGGTGCGATGTTTTGAGAAAAGTATCCTCAGGTGATTTCATCATTGTGCAAAATCATAGAGGGTAATTTGATAAATGTAAACGGCATAGCCTACTGCGCACCTATGCTATAAACCTGTACAGCGTGTTATTATACTGAATACCATAGGCAATAGTAACACAATGGTAAATATTGTGTATCTAAACATGTCTCTAAGCACATGAAACATATACCATATAAACATACAATATAAAAGATAAAGATATGGTACATCATTGTGGCACGTGTGCTGTAAATGAAGTTGAGCAAGACGGTAAGCTGCTCTGGGTGTCAGTGAGTGAATGTGAAGGCCTAAGACATTACTGTACACTACTGTAGACTTTATAAACCCTGTATACTTAAGCTACACGAAATTTCAAAAAACCAATTGTGCTATGACATTACAACAGCTACTTTGTCACTGGATGACAGGAATTTTTTAGCTCTATTATAATTATAATCTTAATGGAATCACTGTCATATCTGTGGTCTATCATTGACCTAAATATCATTATGCAGCATATTGTTTATTTCATAATAATAAAACTCATATTTAAATGAAGTTATTTATATTTAAACTTTCCCTCAAACAGTAATTATAAGCCATTTAAAATAAAAATATAGCCTACATTAACAATCTAAATTTCTCTAGCCTTATTGATTCCTATTTATAACACCCAACCCTTCTAATTTTATATTATCTATTGAATGTCTTTCTTTTATTCATATGTTGGGGGCACAATTACTTAAAGGGGTTATGATTAAATCAATTTTGAACTTTTATGAATTTTCTAAAATTTGGTTCTTTATCACTGTTTTCTCAAATTTGTAAAAAATACTGTGATGATTATTTTATTATTCCAGTTAGAAATGGTGTTTCCCTTCAGCTGAGCTATATATTTCTCAAAAATACACACTGAACATTTTATCACTTGCATAAAGTCCTGGTTAGAGTCAGAATATGCTAGCTTACTCAAAGTACATAGAGTAGCTAAGGAGCTACATACAGATTTTATCTAATATAAAATATAAGGGTCATTTTTACTTGATAAAAATTAGCTTATTGCAAAGATAACCATTTTCACATCATATGTTCTCACTCATAAGAGGGAACTAAGCAATGAGACTGCAAAGACGTAAGAATGATATAACTGATTTTGGGGACTCAGGGGAAAGGGTGGGGGGGGGCTGAGGGATAAAAGATTACATACTGGGCACAGTGTACACTGCTTGGATGATGGGTGCACCAGGATCTCAGATGTAACAAAACACCACCTATTCTCCAAAAACCTATTGAAACATTTAAAAAATTTTCCAGTTTTAGTCTGTTATATAAGGATCTTGGAGGCCATCATTCTGTTCTGTCTTCAAGTGAAAAGCTGAACAAACTGAATAATCAACAACTCTTCTTAGATCCACAAGAGAAATGAGGTGATAGGGCAAACCATTGTGCCCCAAACTGAGAAGACAGACAAGCTAGATACAGGGAATTACAATGTAAGCAGAAAAAAAGCCCAGAAGCAGAAACCTCTGAGGGAACCAGTGCCAGGGTAGGAAAACCTGAGCTGTAATTGAGAAATTGAAAGAGGTTCAGTGTGGACAATTCTGCGAATTAAAAACTGCAAGGAAACTCAGTGATAATGGCATGGGGCAGGTAGTGCACCCTTCTTTTGTGAGTTTGACTCCAGGATCTCTCTCACCAGGTCCTCACATCTAAAATCAGAGAAAAATTCCCTTGGATTTTCAGCAGGGGAGGAGAGAAGTATTTATTTTGAAATATGCCACAGTATTCTGTTCTTTATAAGGCTTGCCTTCAAGACAAGCTGTTTTTACTAGAGCCCAACATATTAGGGTTTTATCAGAGCCCAACAGATCCTAGGGAAAGGGGATACCCAACTCTAGCCTACTCTAGTGTTCTATATAGGGGAAGGAAAATACCCAATTCCAGCAAGTTTTAGCTTTCCATGTAAAAGTGAAATACCCAATTCCCATAAGACAGGGTGGCCACCTCCAGCCATCCTGTCTCATCTAAAAAGGGGAAAAACACTGAAGAACACTTCTGAAGTTTATCATCTAGGAGCACACACTCTCAGAGAGTGTAGCCTAATCCTAAGACTTTAGAATGCTTCCCCTCCCTCCATGCTTTACCACTACATCACTAACGGTGTATGTATAGCTATCAAGAAAAAATTACAAGACATAGCAAAAGGCAAAAAAGAAAATTTGGAGAAATAGAAAGTATCAAAACCAGAGAGTCACATGGCCGGAATGTTGAAATTATCAGACCAGGAATTGAAAACAATTATGTTTAATATGATAATTGCTCTAATGGAAAAAGTAGGCAATATACAAGAACAGATTGATACTATAGGCAGAGAGTGGAAATTCTTAAAAAGAATTTTAAAAATGCTAGAGATAAAAATATTGTAACAAAAATGAAGAATGTCTTTGATGGATCATTATGAGGCTGACTAAAGAATTGCTGAGCTTGAAGATAAGTCAATAGAAACTCCACAAAGTGAAGAGCAAAGGAAAAAAAAAGATTGGAAAAAATGAAACAGAATATTCAAGAACTATGACAATAATAAATGGTATACATACTCATAATGATAATAGCAGAAGAAGAAACAGAGAAACAGAAGAAATAGTTAAAATAATAACAACTGAGAATTTCCCCAAATTAATGTCAGACACCAAACCACAGATACAGGAGCCCAGAGAACACCAATTAGGATAAATGCAAAAAAACAAAAAACAAAAAACAAAAAAACCCCACAAAACCCTACCTGTAGGCATATTATATTCAAACTGCAGAAAATAAAAGATGAAAAAATTTCCAAAGAAGCAAGAGAAAAAAGTTACCCTTAGAGAAGCTATGATAAAAACTATACCCTTTCTTCATGTAAGCAAGAGGAAAGTAAAGTGAAATATTTAAAGTATTGAGAAAAGCCCCACCAACCTGTACACTCTAAAATTATCCTTTAAAACTTGAGAAGAAATAAAGACTTTCTCAGACAAAAAAAAATTAAAAAAAAAAAAAAAAGGGAGAGAAAGAAACTTTGTGGTCCTTAAACCTTCCTTAAAAGAAATTTTTAAAGAACTTCAGAGATAAAGAAAATGATA
>NW_016107332.1:4771043-4775296 GCF_001604975.1 Cebus imitator
AAAAGAAGAAATCAATAGAGAAAATCAATGAAACTAAAAGCTTCTTCTTTAAAAAGATCAATTAAATTCATGTGCCTTGGCAAGCTAGATAAGAAGACACAACTAATATCAGAAATGAAAAAGGAAAAAGGGGACCTAACTACAGATTCCATAGACATTAAATTAATACTGAAAGAATACAATAACAGTTCTATGTCCACAAATTTGATAATACCAATGAAATAGGCCAATTCCTTGAAAGACACATTCTACCCAAATGAGAACAAGGAGAAATAGACAATCTGAATATGCCTGTATCTATTAAGGAAACTGAATTAATAAATAATAAGCTTCCAAACAGAAGTCATTAGGCCCAGTTGGTTTTACCAGTGAATTCTACCAAGCATTTAAGAAAAATTTCTACCAATTATCTAAAATGTCTTTCAGAATATAGAAGAAGAGGGATTACTTCCTAACTCATTTCTAATTACGCTAATACCAAACCTATCCTAATACAAAAACTAGATAAAGATACATAAGAAAATAAAACTACAGACCAGTATTGCTCATAAACATAAATGTGAAAATCCTCAGCAAAATATTAGCAAGTTGAATCTAGCAATATATTGTGGGAGCTAAAATTTAAAACAGTTGAACTCACAGAGGTAGAGAATAGAATGATGATTATCAAGAGCTGGGAGAGGTAGTGGGGCAAAGAGAGTAGAAGTGGAAATGGTTGATGATGAAAAAACATAGATAGAATGCGTAAGATCTAGTATTTAATAGCACAACAAGGTGACTACAGTCAACAATAATTTATAGTACATTTAAACGTAACTATCAGGCATGGTGGTTCATGCCTGTAATCCCAGCACTTTGGGAGATTGAGGCAGGCAGATCACTTGAGCCCAAGAATTCAAGACTAGCCTGGGCAACATGGTGAAACACTGTCTTACAAAAAACGCAAAAATTAGCTGGGCATGGTGGCATGTGCCTGTAATCGTAGCTACTTGTAAGGCTGTTGGGGGGCTCGCTTGAGCTCAGGAAGTTGAGGCTGTAGTGAGCCATGATGATGCCACTGCATTCCAGCCTGGGCGATGGAGTGAGACCCTGTATCAATCAATAAATAAATAAAACTAAAAGAGCATGAATGGAATGTTCATAACACAAAGAATTAATAAATGTTGGAGTTAATGGATACTCCATTTACCCTGATGTGTTTATTACAGATTGTGTGTCTGTATCAAAATATCTCATGTACTTCATGAATATTTATACCTACTATGTGCCTATAAAAATTAAAAATTAAAAAAATTTAATATTATATGACAGAACCAAGTGGCATTTTCCTAGATATGCAAGGCTGGTTTAACATTTGAAAATCAGTTAATGTAATCTATCACATCAGCAGGCCTAATACTAAAACTCACATGACTATATCAATAGATGCAGAAAAACATTTGAAAAAATCCAGGACCTTTTCATGATAAAAAGTCTCAGCAAATTAGGAATAGAGGCTAATGTCTTCTACTTAATAAAGAACATCAGAGAATACCTGTAGCTACCATCATATGTAATGGTGAGAAAATAGAAGCTTTTCTGCTAAGATCAGAAACAAGGCAATGATGATCCTTCTTACCACACCTTTACAACATTTTACTGGAAGTACTAGCTTATGCAACAAGAAAGGAAATAAAAGGTATATAAATCTTAAGGAAGAAATAACCTTGTCTTTGTTCACAGATGATATGGTTGTCTCTGTGGAAAATCTGAAAGAATGAACAAAAATCCCCTTGCAACTAAGTGATCATAGCAAGTTTGTAGATTAGGTTAACATACAAATTAAGTTACTTCTCTCTATAAATACAATGAACAAGTAAAATGTGAAATAAAAAACATTGCCATTTACATCAGCACCCCCAAAAATGAAATACTCCGCATACATCTACAAAAATATCTATAAAACTCTGGTGAAAATCAAAGAATTAAATAAGTGGAGAGATATTTCATGTTTACGGATAGAAATACTAAATATTTTATTCCAACTTGATCTAGAAATTTAACACAATCTCAACCAAAAATCCCAGAAATTTATTTTGTGAATATTAATAAACTCTTTCTAAAATTTCCGTGGAAAGGCAAAGCCCCTGAATAGCTAACATAACACTGAAGAAGAATATTAAATTCAGAAGACTGACACTATCCAACACAAAACCCTAAAACTTGTAGATCACATAGAAGAAAATCAATATGACTTTAAGTATGATAATGGCATTGTAGATATATCAGTATAAGCGTTATCCATAAAAGAAATAATGGATAAGCTGGACTTCATTAAAATTAAAATCTTCTTTGTGAAAGATGCTGTCAACAGAAAAAAAAAGACAGACTAGAGAGAATATTTGCAAAATATATTTCTAATAAAGGAGCTATGCAAAATACACAAATAACTCTCAAAACTTGATAAACAACCCAACTAAAGGAGAAAAATACCTGAACAAAAAAGGAGTTAAAATGGACAAAAGACACCTCACCAAAGACGATATACAGATTGCATATAAGCATATGAAAAGATACACAACGTCGTACATCATCACAAAATTGCAAATTAAGGCAATTTTATACCACTACATATCTATTAGAATGGCCCAAATCTCAAACGATGACAATACCAAATGCTGGCAAAGATGTGCAGCAACAGGAATTCTCATTCATTATTGGTGGAAAAAAAATACTATGATCACTCAGAAAGACAGTTTGGTGGTTTCTCCTAAAACTAAAAATACTCTTACTATATGATCCAGCAATATAGCACTTCTTAGTATTTGCCCAAGGTTTTTAACATTTATATCCATATAAAAATCGATGCAGGGAAGTTTATAGCAGCTTTATTCATAATCTCCAAAATCTGGAATCAACCAAGACATCCCTCAGTAAGTGCATGGATAAACAAATTGTGGTACATCCAGAAAATGGAGAATTCAGCACTAAAAAATGATCTATCAAGCCACAAAAAGACATAGAAGAACCTTAAATGTATATTATTAAGGAAGGAAAGCAATATGAAAGGCTAATTTTATGATTTCAAGTAATTGATATTCTGTAAAAGACAAAACAATGGAAGCAGTAAAAAGATCTGGTTTCCAGGGTTAGAGGGAAGGAAAGGATGAATAGGCATAGCACAGGGAATTTTTAGGATAGTGAAATTATTCTGTATGATTACTGTAATGGTGGATACATGTCATACATTTGTCCAAATTCATAGAATGTAAACCAGATTTTGGGTGATTGCACGAATTGTTAACAAATGTGCCATTCTGGTACAGGATTTTTGGTAGCAGGGGATGATGTACATGTATGGAATTAGAGGGTATATCGAACTCTCTGTATCTTCTGCTCAGTTTGGTTGTTAACCAAAACTACTCTAAAAAAATGAAGTCCATTTGAAACAAAAGCTGACTTACTGGTAAAACTGGATCTCTGAAGGGATGCTTATTTTAAACTAGAAATGAATTTTTAACATATGTCCAATGAACCAATAGCTTTTAAATTTTAAATATGAATAATATTTGTATCATTAAGGAATATTATTTACTATGGATATTGAGGCTAAAATATTTGCAAAAGAGTCAATTTCATGAATGGTTAAATATTTATTTGGTCAGATTCAGGAAGACCATGAGTTCTGAATCTCATTATTACTGTCATATCTGAGCAAGAGTGGTAACTGCCCTCTGAATCCTGTGACTTAGAAGGCCCTGCAGATTACAAACAGAAATACATAAATACAGATAGAATAATTAATTATTACATGTACAAATATAATTAAACACATGCATGTATTGTAGAATATGCATATATATTATTTAAACAAAATAAAATATATAATTTACTATAATTATATTGCATGTCATTTATATCTATCTCCATGTAAATACATCCTACATATACATGCATGTATATATAAAATGAAAAAAATACATGAGCCATATTGTCACTAGGAATCAGATGCTCAGTGCTGGCTCAGCATGGCCTATGACTGTCAACATGTGCTCTCCTGACCAACAACGCTCAGGCCCAGGAAAACACTTCTCTTCAATTGCCTGAAAGCCAAACGTGACTTTAGTTTTGTGGGTTGTTATTGCTTATGTCAAAGATAGATACTTGAGGGCACAACAAATGAACAGTTAAAGCACTTAGGAAAAACAAATTAAATAATTTTAGAAACTCTTCCTCTCAGCCTAAATTCAAAGGATTTTTTCATCCAAAAAGTA
>NW_016107332.1:4775598-4796252 GCF_001604975.1 Cebus imitator
GCGCCCGGCCTCAAATATTTCTTTCTTTGCTTCCTTTTGTGTGCCAAAGACGTGATTCTAGTAGATATTCACAAAATGGCATAGTATTCACAATAGTTGCACAGAGCAGCTGAAGAATATCAAAATTTTAGATAACTTATATTATTATTAAAGTTTTACTGTATATTATATGTAAATATAGACAGAATACACAAACAGTACATTATTTTTTCTTTACAATGGTTACCAGATGGACATAAAACACTAGAATTGAAAATAATTTTATTTTTATAAATCATTTACTAAAAATATATATGAAAAAGTAAATGTTTAGCTTTTATTTACATATTTTTATATTTAATACTTATATATTTTGCCTGTTTACTTATGTTTATTTGAATATTTTTCAAAAACATGCTTTTTTTAAAACAAAAATTGTCTCATTTTTGTATAGTTTTAATTTCTATTTTAAATACAAATATATTAGACTTTTATATACTTTAAATACTATGATATGTTTAAATTCTTTAGATCATTACTGCTTATAGAACAAACTATGTGGCAATCTTGATTATAACAAGGTGATAATTGTACTCAAAGAAAAATTTTATTAAATACATTTTTAATAATTTATAAACGGAATATGTTTTAATTTTTAATGGTGTTTTGGCATAACTCATTCATCAATAGAATGTATGATGTGTGCAATGATAATTTAGTCATTACAAATATTTATGACTCTCAGTCATGTAAAAACCGTATCTTTACAAATATTTTTTATTTTCTTTAAAGTTGTATCTGCCAAAGGAGGAGTACAGATCGCAGTTTGTTAGTATGACTTCTAACTTTAAAATGTTTAGACAAAGAGCCCCTAGACCTCCATTTGTACTCTTTCCCCAGGCTCCTGGGGAAATATTAGAGCAGATCTGTTGCATCTGATTGATTCACCAGACTTGGGCAAGGAGCCTCACAATTTTATCCTATCATGGAACACATGGGAAATAAGAATTATAAAGGAGGTGAGATGAGATATGTGTAAGGGGTTTGCTGAAGAATTAGCAAGTTTTTAAAATTACATATTTTAAAGTAAATAGAAGTACCAAGTATTAGAGGATATAACAAATATTGAGCTTATACTCTACATGCAAGTAAAATAAGTGAGAAACAAGAATTTTCATCCACATGATTTTTTAATATTGGGGTTTATGTTTAAAATGACTTTATGTAATTTTAAATTTAGATGTTGATATGATTTATCCAAATCCTTAGCAACTATAGACAAAATATTTCTTATCATAAGAATAAAACTGAAATAATTATACATATTAAAACATAACATATATAAGCAAAAGTTCCATTTTATTCATAAACATAAACTTGAAATTTTTGTGATTATAAGTATTTTCTAATCAACTTTATTGAAAAATAACAGGTATAATAATTGCATTAATTTCAAGTGTAAAATTTCATGTGTTTTGACAGTTGCCTATACCCATGAATCTCTGCCATGAACAAGATACAGAGAATTTCCACAATCCTCAAAGATTCCATGTACTCCTTTGCAATACTTTCTTTGCTCCATGCCAGAGGCAACCACTGATCTGCATTTTGTCACTATAGACAAATTTGCATTTTACAAATGGAACCATATTAAATATGCCATTTCTCTTTATATCTTTTATTCAGCATATTGTTTTTGAAATTCATTTTTTACATATATCAATAGTTTGCTCCCTTTTATTGCTGAGTGGTGTTTCATTTTGTGGATATGTATACAAGCTTGTTCCTGGGAGGGGGAGGTTCCTGGCCCAGGGTCTGTCCACTTAGGCACTGTCCCTCTGCAGCATCTTGGGCACAACTGTGACCTATTTGAATAACACCACTGTGCTTTTTCACTCCGGTTGAGAATCTTTAGATTAGACTCTTTGCACCTGAGGCTTATTATATAGATTTTTCAAAGTTTTCAAGAAGGCGTTTTTTCATAGAATCTGTCTGCTTAAGGATTTGAGACTCAAAGAATATTTAGTGGAGTTGGTTAAAAAGATATTTTATATATAGGGATACATGGAATAGACTCAATACATTGTGAATGATGAACATGGAAAAACTTCGCACATTTCAATCTACAAAAATGTTTCCAGCATTGCCAAATGTTAAGATTATAATGCTTGGTATGCAGAAAACAAGGCACCATAACTGATAGGCTTTCAAATATTCTATGCTTACCTTTGTGATGTGTGATTGAAAAATGGAGCAGCTTTTCTTTTGATTTTCTTTTCCATCTGGTTTTTACATTTAACAATCCAAGAGCTATATCATTTATCCCTTAAAATGGTCTCTATTTTATTTGTCTAGAGTTTTTTCTGAAAGCTGTAGTCTATCCTGTGCCCTGTAAGACTCTATTTCATATAGCAAACATTTCCCTACCTGTTATTAGTGGGGTAAAAGCTTTCTACATTTTATATCACCGATTTAAAATTAGACCAAAAAATTACTTACCACAAAGTTTTAGCAATAATATTGATGGTTAAGACTTCACAATTGGTGAATTAGAATGTGTATTTGTTCAGGTCAGTTAAGCCTATTTTCACAAACAAAAATGATTTTCATTTACTGTACAAAATAAATGAATCAGTATACATTAATCACAATTACTTACTAAAAAGCTTGATATATATTTTAAAAAAATAAACAATAGATCCTCTGTTCCAAGAAACATTTCATCTAAGAAAAATTGATTTTGTAATTCAAACCAGAAATTGTTCTAAATATTCAGCCTATGTTGGCTCATTTTGTATGTCATTTTATCTGGGCAACTTGTTGACATTTCTGTGTTTGTAACTTCATAGGCTGTGGTCATTTGTTACCCCGACATCACCCATCTGCACACGCATTTGTCATTCTTCTGCTGAGTTGGGCTCCACTTGAGTAATGGGAAGTTGGCGCTAGTAGAATAGTACTGTTATGTGAAGGATATCATTAGAGGACAAAACTGCACTTCAAAGAACAAGCACATATGGTTTTGACTTTTATAAAGATGGCAGGTGGACATGAAAAAAAAAGGTTGATTTCAAATTTATTTCCATTATAGGAGGAACTTCTTAAACGTCTGAGGAAGATTAATTTTCAATTTGGAATACCTAATAACTGAAACATGATCAGGGTTTTACAACTTCCGGAGGTAAATTTTCAGGATGACTAAGCTATCTTCATGGAAACCAATGGAGCAATTTAATAGAAGTCTCATAAAGGTAAAATACTGACAAATATTTAGTAAGATAAGTTTTAGAAAGCCGACATGCGTAGACTACAACTCATTTGAAAAGTTTTAACCAAAGGGTTTATAAAATTAGAGAGCTGAAAAATAAATGATTATCTTTAAATGTGAACCAAATAAAATTGAATATAGTTTTAAAATCAGTTTTTATTTAAAAAGAGCAATTTATTAAGTATCTAATTTATTTTTAACGCTGTTCAGAATATGAATGACCTAAAATGCTAACGTTTCTTTAATAATGGCAAAATTAGTCCTGTGTAAAAGCGTTTTTCCCTTCTGTATAAATGATGCATGCTTGCAATCAAAGAAGGGGTAAAGATTGGAAACATATAAACATTCACATTTTATCAATTATTCTCCAGACATTTGCACATGCAACATTTGCAAATCCTTTAGCAACAATTGCAATGGCAAAAATACAAAAAATCACTTAAAAGTCCATTTGTAGAAGATAGATTAAATGAGTCCTGTTACAAATGTTCAATAAAATACTATATGCCACTCCACATTAATAATACAGATCTATATAACCTCCAAGATATCATGATAATATAAAAAACAAAGTTCAGAAAAATGTGGAAAATGTAATACTAGCATTTTTTGTAAAACACAAAAGGCAATCCTGGCATTTTTTATGAAATACAAAAATGCAATTCTGGCATTTTTGTGAAAATGATGTATAATATATGCATCCTTTATATATATAATTTTAAAAATAAAACCACTGTTCAAAATTTTAAAATAAGATACTACCTTTTCTTCATTAATATTATGCATACAGTAAGAACAGAGACTTCACTGTCCTCAGGGGACTACTCTAGTATCTTAGCTACTAAGTCCCTTGAAGTTACAAATGAAGTTTTAAAATCCTTATGTAGAAGTAGTTTAGTAACTTGTTAAGCAGTCAGGAGTACTTTTGATGATAATTTGTTTATTTATGGTAAGGATGTTCCTTCTTGAGACCTGCTTTTTCTTTTCCAGTAGTCAGGATTTTTGTGAACAAGAGTGTATTAGTCTATTTTCATACTACTGTAAAGAACTACCTGAAACTGGGCAATTCATGGAGAGAAGAGGTTTAATTGACTCATAGTTCCACAGGCTGTACAGGAGGCATGGCTTGGGAAGGGGGTCTCAGGAAACTTACATTCATGGTAGAAGGTGAAGGGGAAACAGGCACATCTTCTGATGTCTGACAGGAGAGAGAGAAGGCAAAGGGGGAAGTACTACATATTTTTAGAAAATCAGACCCCACGAGAACTCACTCAATCATAAGAACAGCAAGGGGAAATCCAACCCCATGATTCAATCACCTCCCACCAAGTTCCTCCCTCAAGGCTGGCAATTATACAATTCAACATGAAATTTGGGTGAGGACACAGAGCCAAATCATATCATTAACTGTCAGACAGGAGGACCTATTCACAAAAATAATTTTAGGTAGAGGTAAACTGTAACAGAGCAGACTTTTCAGCCACCTCTGGTGGGGAGAGGGACTGGCGTCTTCATTATTTCCATCTTTGTGACAGGCAAGAGTCATATACTTTACAAATCTTTTACAGTCTTTAGTGTGATTCACTAGTGTACTTTGTTCTGAAATAGTGAGTTTAGGAAAAGGTTATTTGAGTATCAGATAAAGATTGGTACTGGGAGGCAGAGGAACATAGAGATCATTTCTAAGTGAGAAGAGAGGTTACTTTGTGGGGGTGGGAAACATGGAGGAAGTAACTTCTCAGAAGGAATTATTAGCATAGTTAAGAATCTCAGATAGAATACTGGGCCCTGGACTCAGACCAGGAATCTCCTGATCCTCCCATCCAGCACTAGAAAGTGCTCTAGGTAGGCTCTTTCATCTCCTGGCCATGCACCAGCGGGGATTGAGTCGATGTTCCTCTGGAACAGGAAGGTTGCAGCAGAAATAAAACATGATGAAATGCTCTGTGTCTTCCTCCCCAGTTCTGGTATGTCCCACCTTCATTGTACACAACCTATCCAAATTTGGGGGATGAAGCAAAAAGCAGTTCTGTCATGGTTTGAATGTGTATCCCAAAAAGTGTTTGTTAGAAACTTTATCCCCAATACAATATATTGGGAGGTGGGGCCTAACGGGAGGTGTTTAGGTTATGATCACTCGTGGATGGATTAATGCTGATTACTGAAGGGCTTGAGGCTGCAAGATTACTGTCATTCTCTCTTCTCATTTTTTGTTCTTCTACCATGGGGTGATGTGAGAAGAAGGCCCTCATCAGGTGCTATCCCCTTAATATTGAGATTCTCAGCTTCCATAATCTTCAGCCAAAACATTCCTGTTTATTTTAAATTACCCAGTCTGTGGTATTCTGTTATAGCAGCACAAAACAAGTGCTTAGAGAAAATACATAGCATTAAATACATGGAACAAGTGACAAGCGGCTTAGAGAAAATAGAGCATTAAATAAATGCACATATTAGAAAAAAAATCTTAAATAAATGATTTAAGCTTCTAATTTAGGAACATTAGAGACAGAAAAGCAAAGTAAATCTAAAGCAAACAGAAGAAATAAAATTTAGAGAAGAAATCAATGAAATTGGAAACAGGAAAACACTGGAAAAGATGAAAACAAAAACTGGTTCTTTGAAAAGTTCAATAAAAGTGGCAAAATTCTAGTCTGGCTAACCAAGAAAAAAGAGAGAAGACGATCTAAATTATCAAGATTGGAAATGAAAAAGGGATTATCACTGCTGATCCCATGGATTTTAAAATGATAACAAGGTAATACTATGCACAACTTTTTATTTACAAACTGAATAACTTAGATGAAATTACCAGTTCCTTGAAAGGCACAAATTACCAAAATTCACTTAAGGAGAAATAACCAGCATAGACATATATCTATGAAAAATTTTAAATTAAAAATTTTTTAAAGTTTCCAAAAAAGCACTTGTCCCATATAGCTTCTCTGGTGATTCTACCAAACATTTTAGTAAACTATATTGCCAATTCTTTACAATCCCTTTCAGAAAATATAAGTAGAGTGAATACTTCCCAATTCTTTTACAAGGCCCATGTACTCTAATATGAAAACCAGATATACACACTATAAGAAAAAAAACAGAGTAATATCTCTAATATACACACATGAAAAACTTCTTAAAAATACTAGAAAATCGAATTTGGCATTATTAAACAGGAAAATACAGCATGATCAACTGGAGTTTATTCTAGGAATGAAAGGCTAGTTCAACATTTGTAAATCAATTAATGTAATTTACCCTACTAATAGACAAAATAAGAAAATTGATATGATTATATAAATAAATGCAGAAAAAGTATTTGACAAAGTATCTAATTGTATTACAAATGAATGAAATAACCTCAGGTTGTAGAGATAAAATATGCTGTCCTACCTAATTTTGGAAATCAGTGGAGACTAAGGCAAAAGGAAATGTATATGGACACAATACCCTAACTGGTAGTTGTTTTATAGATGCAGATAATTCTGAAACAACTATGCATATATGCTAGAATTAAATAAGTACAAGATTGACAAATGGTGGGAGTCAGCTTGCTAATTATTGGGAAGGTTGGTAGGTTACAGGGAGGCAATCTTGAGGGGCGGGGAACTGGAGTGTTTTGTGTGCTACTGAACTAGAGACATCAGTATATTTTTATGTTTCGCTTAATCTAGTTAAAGACATACTTCCCATTTGGCCCCATCTCCAAAACTGGGAATCAAATTTCAGCATGAGATTTGGAGAGGACAAATATCCAGATTATATCAGAGGGGTGTAATGAATTTAATTTAATCGAAATCAGTCTCTTTTTTAGCCTTTCTTTGAAAACTGTGCTCCACACAAGGAAAGCACTGCCTCTAAGCTGTGATTCACAATAAACTCAAAGTATGTCCCCACAAAATTAGAAAATAGAATTCAGTAATATGTATAAATCCTGGCATATCACAGCCACTTGGGACTTATTCTAGGGATGTAAATATGCTATATTAGAAAATTAGCAATTTATGTAATTCATCACATTAATAGAATAAGAAAAAAGTTGAGAAATTAAAAATCATTTAATAATACTTTTGTGTACTAGAAACAGAAAAAACTGCCTTAAACTGATAAACTGTGTCCATAAAAATATACATAGTAAGCAACATTCTTAATGTTGAATTATTGTAAGATTTCTGTCCAAAATTTGAACTGAATCTTACATTAAATGCTGAGTTGGATATTGCATTTAATGCAATAAGGCAAGATGAAAGAAGAGGAAGTTATATAACAAAAAAGAAATAGTTCAATATTCAAAAAGATCAGAGAACTGTAGAGGAGCTGCTGAATATTCAAAAATCTATTTTTTGTAAACCAGTAGTAACTGAAAAATAAAGTTAAAATAAGCTTCCCTCAACAACAGTGTCAAAAACATTTAAATGCTTAGTAATACATTTAGCCAAAGTTGAATGCACAGGAATTTTTGTTAAACATTTCTGAAAGAAATTAAAACAAAACAGAATATATGGATAACTATCTTATTATTTATTTTGAAGTCTCAACCATTGTACTGATGTCATTTCTACCCAAATTTGATCTACAGATTTAGTACAATTATATTCACAATCTTGGCTATACTTTAATTGTAGAAATTGACAAGGTGACTCTAAAATCTATTCATCAAAAGACAAGGAATAGCTAAGACAATCTTGAAGAACAGAGTTGGATGCTTAATACTGCCACACATTAAGATTTAAACAAAGGTATAATAATTAAGAAGAACATAAATAGAACTGAATAGTCTATAAATAATGTATTTCTATATATTTTTATCTCCCTATTGTTTTTGGCATACATTTTTATATATTTTATAACACGAAAGAGTGCTTATGTAGTGTGTTCAATGATTAACTGTTAAAACAGTGGATAGTTTTTAAGGTCCCAAATATTTAATGAAATTTTCACTGACCACTCTAAACTTTTCTTCATCTATTGAACTTCAGAGATGATTATCTGCATCTATCACCCATGTTGCACTTTTTAGTTTGAAGGGTCTTGAAAAAGTGAGGGTATCTTATGTTTTCTTACTGTCTGTGGGGTGTAGGACATCATTAAGACTTTTTTACTCAGAACAAAGCCTTCTTCCCAGCACCCTCATCTTTCCTTTCCAAAACCAATCACACAAAGAAAACCAAATCAAGCCAAGCCAAATCCAACTACATCAAATGATGTGCAAATGAAATACAACTAAATTCCAATATAACAAATATTGTTGTCCTGAGTTCCTTGTACATATTTTATAAATTGCTAATTAATATTATTTCTATTCCCATATCTCTGAAAGTATCAACTCTCAAAACTAATTAGAAAACTTGGAATAATTTTCTGTATATATAGAAACAACCTAGGGTGTTCATCTAGAGAAACTCATTGAAGGCTACTTAGGGAGACCCAGGGATTTGGTGAAGTGTCTATGTAGAGAATTCTAGAGGTGAACTCTTAGACTTAGCAATTTAACAGTATGGAGAATTTCTGGAGGAGCTCTTACTCCAGCAAAAATTCTAAGATATTTTTAGAATACATAGCCTCAATCCCCTGTGGGGTTTTTTTTTTTAAGTGGAAATAAAAAAGGTGGAATCGATGGATTGGGTAAAAGTTGAAACCAAATATTTAGGGCATCTCAACAAGCACCAAATCAATTATATTACTTTTTCTGCTCTTCACTTAAAAACCATCTGGGGTTGTCATGTAGTCTTGGCATTTTTTTAAGTACTGTCAAGAATTAAGTGTCCAGATTGTCAAGAACACATGCCTAACACCACTGTACAACATTTGTATAAGGAATGCAACTTATACAACAATGGGTAAAATTATGTGGTGTTCAGGAAGTCTGTAAGTATGAATAGCTGCAGGATAATGTAAATGTTTATAAAGCGCAGTCAGCAGTTAGAGATTTCACACCTTCTATAAAACACCTAATTTATTTTCTATTTTTTCATAATGTTTTATGTTATATTTTCAATATCAGAAGATTTTCATGTACTAAAATATATTTTGGTCATTTCAGATTTCAAAAATTTTACTTATGTCTCTGTATGCTTCTCTTTTCATTCTTTATAGATTTTTAGAAGGCAAAATCATTAAGGAGTTCTATTCTTTCACTATTATGAAAGAGGTATGGAGGGTTATGGAGGGAACCCACAATGACTTTAGATTATAGAAATGGTATTTTGGGCATTAGTTGTTAAAGTAATTGAATTGTAGCTCAATTTGTTCATGTATTTTCAGTACTCTCAGAGTTTCATTCATTCGACTTGTCACTATAAATGGCTTTACTAAGTTTAAAAAATGTAGCTCCTTGTCTCATAGAACTTAGCAGCTAACCTAATGCAATACATGAATAAATATCCATGCATTCTAATTTTGAGGGAATAACTCTGAATTAAAAATGATTTATTATTCTCTAGGGTAAAAAAACCCCAGTTTTAATTTTGTGTATTCTTTTTCTATCATACATTGTTCAAATATGAACTCATATGTTTGTGCTTACCTATATCTGTAATCACTTAAGGATGTTCATTTAATCTTTTTGATGTTAATTCTGTATCACGTTTTGTTCTCTAGCACATAGTTCCTCTATGGTAATATTTTTCAAAATTCTCAGTACTTTGTTTTACTGTCATTATATTTTTGAGGCCTAATAATTTTCCTGACTCATTCTGAACACTTTGAGGTACTGAACAGGGGAATTTCTTATATGTTAAGGTAATATCTCCAACGAGTTGAGTTTAAATGGCTGATGACGCCCTGACTTGTGTGTTAAGATAATTATATTTTGTTCACATGTTCCATGCATTATTACAAAACCTAACATATTTCATCGGAGAGGAGGACAGTTGTAAGAGAGCATCTTTGACTTAGCTATTCATACACACTTGGCATTATTATTTGGGATAACATAGAGCTATGCTAATGGGCACTTACCAGTCACCAACATACTCTGCAGATGGTAAGTTCTGGGAAGTTGGAGCCACTGACTTCCAAGTGCCACTGCATTTCTGACATGCTGTAATTCCATGGTTGTTATTTTAAAAATTAGAAAGCTTAAGAGAACAAATAAGTGAACAGATATGTAAAGCTGTAATGACCCCAATTCTGAAAAAGAACTTGCTGTGATTTTGAGTTTTTTCACATATAGAAGTGGATGAAGATTTATTTAGCTCTTTACTCATATTCACCCATAGAAAATACCGTAAATAACTGCTTCATATTTTCCCTTTGGTGATTTTTTCAGAAATTATGGAGAAGAACTGGTATGAAAGTAGAATTTTTCCCTTTCCTATGGAGAATCACATACTCGATGATTATGATGCTCCAAACCCAGATTAACAAATGTAACCATAAACGTGAGAGATGCTGCTGTCAGAGTCAGTTCATTCCTCTTTTTCTTCTCATTATAAATGCTTGTTTGAAATTTGTTAGTTTGGAATCATTTTTTTTTCAATTCCATTAAGATATCCAATGATCTCTCGCCCTCCCTTCCTTTCCTTTCCTTTCCTTTCCTCTCCTCTCCTTTCTTTTTTTCTTTTCTTTTCTTTTGAAGTTTGACAATGTTACCGCTTATGGATCTTTAAGCCATTAAAATGAGGGCAAGTGTACTTAATGGAAATACTTTTATTAGAAATACTTTGATTAGAAGTAAGTGGCAGAACAATGTATAAGATATAATAAAGGATGAGAATAAAATGTTTGCAATATTAACCTTAGCATTAAAATAATGATAGATGGAACACTTGACACTCTGCAGGTCTTTCTCGCTGTTCAGAGTTTGGGCTCTTCACTCTGGTTAAGAGACGTACAACACTGCTGCTGAAGATTGGAAAAAGAGCTTGAGGTCAGAGGTCGACACAGTGAGGGAGTTTGCTCTTTAAGAGGTTATCTGTGGATCTGCAAAGCCAAAGTGTAATTGGGTTTTGTGATGTGATTTTAGTGTGTAATTGTATATGATCTTAGATAGTTTCAAAGACAAGGTTGGAAGATTTTTCTAGCCTGTTTGTGATAACAATTTTAGGGATTGTGTGCAAGCTTGGGTGGACAATTCAGAATGATCAAAAATAGCCATCAGAAGTGATACAACAAGTGTTTTATTCACTCTAATTATAATTTCAGCATACTGATTCTAATGTGATATGTTGGCTTTTTTAGGGCATTATATTGGTTAGGAAAATAAAGATATATAGTTTTCATTGTCGGTATCAGTATAGCTAGTTTTATGTCATCATCGTGGCTCTCAGTGTTTCAGAGTTTGAACTTGAGGATTACTGAATCATTATAAAGAAAGAAAAAAGTTTGAGTGTTGTAATTGTCTGACTAGGGTTTTTCTGGCCACAAAATTTGTTAAGTTTCTGATTCCTGAATATTCTTAACAATGGAAAATAAACATTTCCTTATTGTTTTAGTTGTTTAGGGTTGCCTTGATTAAGCTGTCACTGCTGTCAGTTGTGTTCTTATAAGCCTGGTTGGATCTATTTCATGTTAGGAAAAAGCTCAGATAAATCCAGGAAAGCTTAATGTTTATCCAATGTGAAAATAATTACTCAAAAGTGTTATTCTTAATCCAGATAATTAGAGTGAGGAAGGAAAGATCAGTGTCATTGTGAATTATGTCCCGGCAATTGACTCTTGGTCCTTGTAAGTTTCAGGTGAAGATGTGAATGGATAAAGGTTAGATTAAACATAATCCAAAGTAGCTGCAACCTTAATCTGTTATGATACAAGGATGATCACTTAAAAAGAGCTGGATTGTGGGATTGTTTCTGGTTGGATAAGATGCTGCTCGACTGGGACTAGTCTTAAAACATGCTTAGCACCATGTCACTGCAGCTGGAAGCACTTGTGCACGACTGCAGCCTGCCACAACTAACAGGCGCTCCTGGGCTCAAGCTGTATATTGGAGTATCATACTTTCACAATCTCTGGGCTTCACATTAACATGCCTTCCAACAGTCTACATGAAAAATATTTCCTGTGACCTTTGTGGCATCTCTTCTTGGTTGTAATAAGCATGGATTTGGAATCTGCTAAAACTCTGGTACGATGTATGCAGCCATTTATTAACTTGTATAATTTGAAAATATATTTGTAATTGAGCTTATTTTTGTTCTGATTCAATACAGACACTGTGTTTTCAATGATTCTTTAATGTAATACACACGATGTTTGTAGAACTAATCATCTGTCAAGTATTTTGAAAATAAAATTAGGCCTTCTAAATATTTCTGAGGAGTTAACATATTTTTTAAAGTATGATTAATAAACACCAAAAGACTTTCAAAAGGTGGAATGCAAAATCTAGCCATCTTTAATTGAAATGAAGAAATATTTAGAGATTCACCTATTTCTCCCAATAAATATCAGAAATTTAATATCCTTAATTTCTGAATGGTAAAGTTGGCTTGTTTTGATTGTAGAAAATAGAACCAAAAAACTTGAGCAATTATTATGTGAAACCTTATTGCCTACATTGAAATGCATAGCTATTTCATGACAACATTTGATAATTTGTTAGTCATTATATTATAGCAACTTATTGTTCCTAAATAGTTAAGAAAATAACTAATGGAATGTAAAAGTTAGTGATGCTAATGCTCTGAAACAGATGCTTAGTTTTATTTGAAATAATCAGAGTTCTAAAGGTTAGTTTAAATATTTTAATAAAGTATCTTTTAATAAGCATCATTCAAATATATCGATATATTTTTAACCTTCATTAAACTACACAGTTACTCTATCCAAAACTTGCTGTCATGGGTAAATGTATAACATAATATGCTATAAATGTAGCAGACATGTTTCCAGTTACATTAATGGCTTCCATATGTATTTGTACAAAATTTGTTCTTCAAAGACTATAAACATTTGTTGAGCATTCACCACTCATATTTAGAACTTGTTCCATATTTTTTTGAGATGGAGTCTTGCTCTGTTGCCCAGGCTGGAGCACAGTGGCACAATCTCGACTCACTGCAACCTCTGCCTCCCAGGTTTAAGCAACTCTCCTGCCACAGCCTCCCAAGTAGCTGGGACTACAGGTGTATGCCACCATGCCCAACTAATTTTGTATTTTTAGTAGAGACAGGGTTTCACCATGTTGGTCAGGTTGGTCTCGAACTCTTGCTCCATATTTCCACAAATTATTCAATGTCATTCCTTTATGTAACTGATGTATTATTAAGGGCCTACTATACACCAGATAGTGGTATAAGGGCTATGAATACAGCAATGAACAAAACAAAGTCCCTGTCCCCCCTGAAGCTTATATTCTTGTGGTTAAAGAGAAAATATAAAATAAAAAGTAAATGTACAGTATGCAAGAAAGTGGCAAAAGCAATGAAGAAAAATGCATGGTTACAGGTTTAGGAATGGAGCACAATTACTATTTAAAGTGAGAAGATTAGGGAGGGCATCACAGAGAAGTTGCCATTTAAATAAAGGCTTGAAGGCTGTAAGAGAATGGGTCGTGTGATTCTTGGCTTATGAATAATTACTCTTTCTCAGCTAAACAACTGAGAACCTAGAACAATTTGCTAGGTAAACTTTTCATTAGATACTCAAAACATAGTTATCATCTCTGATAATTCAAAACATGGTTATCATCTCTGATTTACTGATGAGTTTGTCTAGAGCACTAACTTCTCTATATTTGAAAAAAGTACTCAAATTCAATAAATAATGGGTCTAAAATATTTGATCCACAAAATAGTTTGAAGAGCAATAATGAGTTTCTTTATCTTCCAAGGAATGAAAGAAAACATGTAGCTCTCAATCTTCCAGAAGATGCACCTGTATTCTTGTTAGGAAGGATAAGAACAAGGGGGAACAATGCCTCCTGGTGCTTGTTCAATTGTATGTGAGTGCTGCAGTTCTGAGAAATTGTGTTGTAATTCATTGTGTGTTCTATCACCTATAGATGTGTGTCTCAAACCAGGTCTTGCCTTGTGAGTTACTTGACATAATAGGTGTGAAAGTGTGTGTAGAAGTCTCACCCACCTAATGTGAACTGATTTTTTCTCTTAATTTCTAAAGCTTTTTTCATTGCAAGTATCCCAAGAGCAGTTACATTTTAAAACTTTCTCATTCATTTATATTCCAGTGGAAACATATTTACCATATGATAACTGGAGGAAATAAATTGCTAAGGGAAGAAAGGAAAGGAGCATGAAGTTACTAGGTCCCCAGATAAGGAGAGGAACCTAAGGGATGCAACTGAGAGAAGACTTACAGAAAGGGGAGACTGAAGTTACTAAAAACATTTAACTATTTCACAGCTCTAGCTAAAGGGCTTAGAGGACAAGCTATAGCCAATGAACTTAACAGAAAAAAGAATAAGGCATAATTAATATAAAGAATAATAAAGTCAGATAAGAATGCAGAGGTCCAGAAGAGAAGTGACAGATGTGGTTTACATTCATACACACAGTGTTATTAGAGCTCAAAGTACTCGCAGCCTAGTAATCTTTTATAATAAATAGTCTAAACTGATGCGAGCATTCCCAAACTTATGAATAGACAGTGTCAATAAATAACAAGCTTCTATTATCTCATGAGAAAAAAATAAGAATAAATAGGTTCAAAATAAAGCTGAACCATAACAGTCCTGAGCCCTAAATTCTGAAGCCACTGTACTGCTACCAACAAAGCTTGTCCCCTAAAATGGGGTCTTTCCCTGTTCAGTGTCACAAAGCCAATACGAAAAACTAAAAGTGAGTGTCAAGCAGTGCAGGCTTTTTTTCAATGACCATGGAATTGAGAAGTGGGAGCACGACTTTCAAATCAACTTCTTGACTAGTGAGGGGTGAGGGGGTTAAAATGCAGGGTTTCTCTAATGAAGGGGTTGGAAATTATAAGTGAGGAAAGGAATATTCATGTGTCTTCTAAATGGACCATGAATTCTCTGGAACCAGAGTGCTGCCTTCCTTTTTGTCTTTTTGTGGCTTCTTCTGCTCATTGCCATGGCGATTGTCAACTGTCTGAGTGTGAGTGGACAATGAGATTATAATGAAGCCTGAGGTCTTTTTGAAGTCATTTAGTTAGCTATTTGTTTCTAACCAGTTTGGGCTGGTCTGGTTACAAAGGGAACTTTTTTCTTATCATAAACATCTTGTTTCTTTCTTTTTTTTCCCTCAGGACTGTCTTTTTACAAGTGACATGCATCCTGTTTCTTAAAGATGAGCAGAGTTAGGGCAGGGTAGAAAGTCACCTACATCACAGGAATTACACTGAGTAAAAGTATTATAATCAGCTTTGAGTTGCCCAAAGCCCAGAATCCTCTCAAACTCTTCCATATATCTATGTATTCCCTCCCTCAACTTAACCTTGCTGAAAGATCTAAGGCTCTTTGAGACAGAGGAAACTGCACAGAGATCCAAAAGCAAGGCCAGCTGAGAGACAGGGGTGATGGCAAGGTAGGGATGAGCTTCTGGTGTGGGCAGTTCTTTGGAGGTGGGAGTAGCAAGGTGGGTGGGTGGGATGTCTGGGTACCACAGTCATCAGCAACAGCTCTCATAGCTGTTGAGGACAGGTGTTGCTGGCAAGAGAAGATGAGATAACATGGGCAGAAATGACATCAATACTTTAAAAAAATATTTTCAACTTTTATTTTAGATTCAGGGAGTGCATGTGCAGATTTGTTCCATGGGTGTATTGTGTGACACTGAGGTTTGGGGAACAAATGGTTCTGTCACCTAGGTACTGAGCATAGTACTCAATAGGTAGTTTTTCAGCCCTTGCCACCCTCCCTTCTCTCTCCCCTCTAGTAGTCGCTAGTGTTTATTGTTTCCATCTTTATGTCCATGTGCACTCAATGTTTAGCTACCATTTTTAAGTGAGAGAATGCAATGTTTGATTTTCTGTTCCTGCATTTATTTGCTTAGGATAATGGCTTCTAGTTGCATCTATGTTACTGCAAAGAGCCATATTTCATTGATGAGCATCTAGGTTGATTTCAATCAAGTCTTTGCTGCTGTGAATAGTGCTGCATTGAACATATGAATGCATGTGTATTTTTGGTAGAATGATTTGTTTTCCTTTGGGCATTTACCCAGTAATGGTATTGCTGGGTTGAGTGGTAGTTTTGTTTTAAGTTTTTTCAGAAATCTCCAAACTGCTTTTCTTTTTCTTTTCCTTTTTTTTTTTTTTTAACGTACTTTAGGTTCTGGGGTACATGTGCAGATCATGCAGGATTGTTGCATAGGTACACACATGGCAATGTGGTTTGCTGCCTCCATCCCCTTGTCACCTACATCTGGCATTTCTCCCCACGTTATCACTCCCCGAACTCCCCACTACACCCTGCCCTGCTGTCCATCCTTTGGCCCCCACAACAGACCCCAGTGTGTGATGCTCCCCTCCCTGTGTCCCTGCATTCTCATTGTTCAATACCTGCCTATGAGTGAGAACGTGCAGTGTTTGATTTTCTGTTCTTGTGTCAGTTTACTGAGAATGATGGTTTCCAGATTCATCCATGTCCCTACAAAGGACACAAACTCATCAATTTTTATGGCTGCATAGTAGTCCATGGTGTATATGTACCACATTTTCCTTGTCCAGTCTATCATTGATGGGCATTTGGGTTGGTTCCAGGTCTTTGCTATTGTAAACAGTGCCACTATGAACATACATGTGCATGTGTCTTTATATTAGAACAATTTATAATCCTTTGGGTATATACCCTGTTATGGGATTGCTGTGTCTTTATAACAAAACAATTTATAATCCAAACTGCTTTTCACAGTGGTTGAACTAATTTCAATCCCACCAACAGGGTATATGCATTCCCTTTTTTGAGAAATCTTTCAACTGCTTTCCATAGTGGCTGAACTAATATACATTTCCACCAACAGTGTATAAATGTTTCCTCCCCACCACCCCCACGGTCTCATCAGAACCTGTTGCTTTTTGACTATTAATTTTTACTTTTTAATAATTTCTATTCTCACTGGTATGAGATGGTATCTTATCTTATTGGACAGCAACATTTATTGATTAACAATCAAATGTACTTAAGGCAGAGATACTCCTTAACAGGTGTGGTTGATGTCATAGTACCTTTCCATGTCCTTTAGGTTAGGGCGAAGAACTTGTTCGTTCATCAAAATAGAATAAAAACACATTATAATTTTAATGATTTGTTTAAAACTAATTATTTGTTTGCTTGAAACAAGTAAATCTTCCCTTACATGAAGAAGGAGAGTAAGTTGTCATTGAGCCTTATAATTACAGAAAACATACATTTAGGTAAAACATCCATCAGAGTTCAACCTAATCATTGAATGTTTGCCATAGTAAAAGTCGTTGTAATTTAGAACCTTTCACAAAGACAAAAGAGAGGTACCACATAATAACTTCAACTGATTCAATTTGAAAAACAAATAGAAATTTAATATAACAGGAATACAAAGCAACTTCATAAATACAAAAATATTATCCATTTTATCAATTCTAAGATGCATCTCACAGTTGTTTGCATCTTAGATATTATTACATGATCATTTCATTTAAGATGATCTGCTAGGCTAGTCCTTTGAATTAAGAAATAAAAGACAAATGTTATTATTACTATTAGTGACTTAACTTCTGAAAGTTCTTGCAAAGAAAATAAGACAAAAACAGATATAAAACTTCAGGAAGGATACAAATTCATCCCTATTAGCAGATTATGTGATTATTTTTTCCAAAAACCTGAGGGTCAGCTGATAAACTATTAGAACTGATAATAATAACAAAAAAGTGTAAGTAACTTATACCTTATTTATAATAACAAAAAGTATAAGTAACTTTTACAAAGAGAGGAAAGATGAAATAATTTATAGTTAAATCAGGAAGATAGACTACAATTTATGATGTTTCTAAAGTTCATTTCATAGCATTGGAGAAAGCTCACAATTTTTAATCAAAATAAACAAGACACAAACTACTGTGTGGTATAACTTTGATTATTAAAAATAACATAGATTCATATACATATACAAACATACATAGCAGCAGAAACATAAATCAATTATTACAAATATATACCTTTGGGCAAGACAATTGGTAGAGTTATAAGTAAAACATTTTAAAAACACTGTTTTGATTTGTAGAAATGTCTATGTGTACAAAAAGGAACTTTCCCAACATTTTCCTTTGCTCCTTCATTTTCTCTTGCTGATGCAAAGTAGAGGGTTATGATTTAATGTGAAGACATGATTAGCCATGTTGGCAACAGTATGTTCAGCCATTCTAATTGGTGGTATGCCACATGATGGACAGGACCAAATCTATGGCATACCACAGAACTGAGAATAGTTTCCATATCTCGAGGCCTAGTATTAGTCTTGGCTAAAATACTACTTGACGCTAACAAATACTATACTTTAAAAGTAATTTCATGTTGGCGTATATTTAACATCATTTGGTGCTTTTTAGCTAAAGTTACTGAGTTTTAGCTATGCTTCTAATAGGAATCTACTATAAATCTACTTTCAATAAGTCAAATGTCTCCACTATCACCAATGAACATTTTTCAAATCACTCCAATGTGTTTGAATTAGAGTAGAAACAAAGAAATGAATTAGAAAAATGTTCATTCTTTACTTTCATGGATTGAGACATTCACTTAGAGATCTCCCTATGCTTCAGTCCAGCTCATTACTACCTCGTCCTATGGAATTCATATATGTAACATCTTTTCCCTGCTAAACTGTGAGAAACATGAAGGCAAGGACAATATCTGCCTTACTCATCTAGATATTTCTAAAACCTTAGCACAACATCTGGAGCATCTTGGGGACACAATAGTTGTTTACTAATTGAATGAAGGAATGAAGCACTGAGCATTCGAGCCTGCTTATAGTAACATGCCTGGGGCCTTTCACCTTGTTTCTGTTCTATTTTTAGCCTCCCTCAGAGAGAGAAATTCAAAATTCATAGTGATACTCATAACATTCCTTTCCCAACTTCCCTTCCTTTTCACCCTCACACACAAAGTACCTAGAAAGAAAGATAGTTGTCTAAATAATGAACTAAAGCATAGTGAATTTTGTTGGGAAACTTGCTTATTTTTTTGTTTTTTATTTTAAATCAAGTAACAGAAAATAAATGATGTATTTGCCATTTCAGTAATTTGGCTAAATTGGTGGGGCATTTTGGTCATTACGTTTCTTTGTATATCAGTCTTTAATGGAGTCCAATTTCAATTTTTGTGTATTTGAGTGTAGTAGGCAAAATAATAGCTCCCAAAGATGTCCATGCTGTAATCCCTGGACCTGTGAATATACTATATGACATGGCTAAAGAGACTTTGCAGATGTGATTAAGCATATGGATTTTGAGATGGGGAGATTACCCTGGATTCTCTGTTGGGCCAAATCTAATCACATGATTCCTCTGAAAGTGGAGAATCTTTCTTGGCTGTGGCTAGAGAGAGCTGTGACAATGAAAGAAGAATCTGAGAGATAGGACTGATTCCTGATTTTGAAGTTGGAAGAAAGAGGCCATGAGCTAAGAAATGCAGAAGCCATCTGGAAGGTAGAAAGGGCAAGGAAACAGATTCTCTCTTAAAGCCTTCAGAATGGAACACTGGCCCCACCAATGCCATGACTGTAGCCAACTGAGGTCTATGTTGGACTCTGACTTACTGAATTGTTAAGATAATAAAGTGTGTTTTTTAAGTCATCAAGTTCATACTAATTTTTTTACAACAATGGAAAACAAGAATAGTGTTAAGTTAAATTCATGTGAATCTATATGCATAGTTCTAATGACAGTTTTTTTTTTAAATAAAAGCATTTATTCAGAAATTGTATATCAGCTTACTGTTTGACCAAGTATATTTAAATATATATGGACTTTAAAAATTAGCCTTGTTGGCTAAAAGAAAACATAATCAGGTAGGCCAGATGAATTTTAATAGGTAGTACCCTATTCCTGCTACTTTTGGGGTAGATTTTGTGGGACTCATGTTGTATAGTTACATTAGAAATATATGTGGCCGTGAACATGTTTTCCTTGATTGAGGATATGGGGAATAGCAGGAAGGGTGTGGGAATTGGAGGGTGACTTGGTATTTGTGGTCAGGTTGGTGAAATATTTGGTGATTTGTTAAATTTATATATGACTCTTTTAGTCATAATTTCTTGGCAATGTGAAGGTATCCTTCATCTGGAGTTTTTAAATATTTTACTTGTTAATATCAACATGGGAATAAAGAGATGAAAACAAGAAACTTGAAGGTTAAATAAGTTATGCAAGATTATGGATAAGATTGAGTTAGAAGTTAAACCAAAGTATCTTATATTTCTGCTTCTATTATTTAACTACTAGATAAAAAATAGTAAAAGCTTCAAAAGTTCCAAAGCAATAAATTTTTTAAAAAATCTTAACTTTTTTTTTT
>NW_016107332.1:4796432-4798477 GCF_001604975.1 Cebus imitator
CCAGGATGGTCTCGATCTCTTGACCTCGTGATCCACCCGCCTCGGCCTCCCACAGTGCTGGGATTACAGGCTTGAGCCACCGCGCCCGGCCGACAAAAAATCTTAACTTTTTAGAAGTATTTCATTTAAGAAATTTTTTAAGATTTCAAGTACTTGAAGTAATGCTATTATATACAAGTTCAGAAACAATTTATTTTTCTATTTGTCTTATGTACTAATTTCCTGTTATTGGTGTAGCAAATCTCTAAAAATGTAGTGGCTCAAAACACTATTCTCTTAACAGTTCTGGGAGCCAGAAGTCTGAAATAAATGTTCGTTGCTGACATCAAGGTGTCTGCAGAACTGGTTTCTTCTGGAGACTCCTGGTAAGAATCTGTTTCCTGGCCTTTTCCAGCTTCTAGTGGCTGCTCTCCTTCCTTGTCCCATGAGCGCATTACTTCAATCTGTTGCTCCCATCAGCACATTTCCTTATCTGATTCTGACATTTCCTTCATCCCTTTTATTAGGACCTTTGTGATTACATCAGGCCCATCCAGATATCCAGTGTAATCTCCCTATCTCAAAATCTTTAACCATATCTACAAAAGTCCCTTTTTTTTTTTTTGCCATATAAGGCAACATTTTGAGGTTTTAAGGATTAGGATACAGACATATTTGGTGGGAGAGGGGACATCACATAGCCTACCATAGTATAAACAAAAAATCCTGAATGCTCTGAAACCTTTCAGTACTGTTGTCCTTATATTTGAAGAACAGACTTCTCCCTTCAGAAAAGAAGATTCTCTATAAAATATCTCTGGTTGTTATTTCAACCAAGACACAACATGCAATTCACAATTCACAGAATAATAGAGTCATCAGAGGCTTGAAAAATTATGTATTCCATAACATTTTTGAATCAATGAAGAAGCAGATTAAAACTCTTAAATGATTAGCCCAGGTCCTCCTAGCAAACTTCAAAGTAAAACAAGAGCCAAAAACGTACAAAAGGAAACAAGGCAACAGAATGCAGTACCTATCATGGGCCAGATGCTATCGGTTTTGAAAATCTTCTGGGTCAGTTTTATTGCTCTAAGGTTTACAGATACTGAAAGTGAAACTAGAAGACTAACTGTCTAGTCTAGGATCACACAAATATTTTGGTAAACTTAATTCCTGTTCGCAAATATCCACTGCTCCTTCCTTTATTTCCTTTTCCTATTGAACTTAAGCAGTGAATATGTGATTTCTTTTTTTTTTTCCATTTATTTATTTTATTGCATTTTAGGTTTGGGGTACATGTGAAGAACATGCAAGATTGTTGCATAGGTACACACGTGGCAGTGTGATTTGCTGCCTTCCTCCCCATGACCTACATCTGGCATCTCTCCCCTTGCTATCTCCCCAACTCCCCACCCCCCACTGTACCTCCCCTATTTCCCCCCAACTGACCCCAGTGTGCAGTACTCCCCTCCCTGTGTCCCATGTGTTCTCATTGTTCAACACCCGCCTATGAGTGAGAACATGCAGTGTTTGATCTTCTGGTCTTCTGTTTGCTGAGAATGATGGTTTCCAGGTTCATCCATGTCCCTACAAAGGACACAAACTCATCATTTTTGATGGCTGCATAATATTCCATGGTGTATATGTGCCACATTTAACCTGTCCAGTCTATCCCCGATGGGCATTTGGGTTGGTTCCAGGTCTTTGCTATTGTAAACAGTACTGCAATGAACATTCGTGTGCACGTGTCCTTATAGTAGAATGATTTATAATCCTTTGGATATATACCCAGTAATGGGATTGCTGGGTCAAATGGAATTTCTATTTCTAGGTCCTTGAGGAATCACCACACTGTCTTCCACAATGGTTGAACTAATTTACACTCCCACCAACAGTGTAAAACTGTTCCTATTTCTCCACATCCTCTCCAGCATCTGTTGTCTCCAGATTTTTTAATGATCGCCATTCTAACTGGCGTGAGATGGTATCTCAATGTAGTTTTGATTTGCATTTCTCCGATGACCAGTGATGATGAGCATTTTTTCATATGTTTGTTGGCCTCA
>NW_016107332.1:4799969-4800777 GCF_001604975.1 Cebus imitator
ATTGAGGGTTTTTAGCATAAAGGGCTGTTGAATTTTGTCAAAGGCCTTCTCTGCATCAATTGAGATAATCATGTGGTTTTTGTGTTTCGTTCTGTTTATGTGGTGAATTACATTTATAGACTTGCGTATGTTGAACCAGACTTGCATCCCTGGGATGAAGCCTACTTGATCATGGTGGATAAGCTTTTTGATGTGCTGTTGCAATCGGCTTGTCAGTATTTTATTGAAGATTTTTGCATCTATGTTCATTATGGACATTGGCCTGAAGTTTTCCTTTCTCTTTGAGTCTCTGCTGGGTTTTGGAATAAGGATTATGTTGGTTTCATAAAATGATTTGGGAAGAATTCCCTCTTTTTGTATTCTTTGGAATAGTTTCAGGAGGAAATGGTACCAGCTCCTCTTTGTATGTCTGGTAGAATTCAGCTGTGAACCCATCTGGACCTGGGCTTTTATTGGGTGGTAAGCTCTTAATTCCTGCCTCAACTTCAGACCTTGTTATGGGTCTGTTCAAGGTTTCGGCTTCTTCCTGGTTTAGGCTTGGGAGGAGGCAAGTGTCCAGGAATTTATCCATTTCTTCCAGGTTTATTAGTTTCTGTGCATAGAGTTGTTTGTAATAATCTCTGATGATGGTTTGAATTTCTGTGGAATCTGTGGTGATGTCCTCTTTATTGTTTTTTATTGCATCTATTTAATTATTCTCTCTTCTCTTTTTTATTAATCTGGCTAGTGGTCTGTCTATTCTGTTGATCTTTTTGAAAAACGAGCTCCTGGATTTATTGATTTTTTGAAGGGTTTTTTGTGTCTCTAT
>NW_016107332.1:4802289-4810723 GCF_001604975.1 Cebus imitator
CTTTCTTCTGCTTGGTCAATTCGGCTGTTGATACTTGTGCATGCTTCGTGAAGTTCTCATGTTGTTCTTTTCTGCTCCATCAATTCACTTATATTCCTTTCTGTTTTGTCCATTCTTGTTAGCATTTCGTCAAATCTTTTTTCAAGGTTCTTAATTTCTTTGCATTGGGTTAGAAAATGTTCTTTTAGTTCACAGAAGTTTCTTACTACCCACCTTCTGAAGTCTGATTCTGTCATTTCATCACACTCGTTCTCCATCCAACCTTGTTCCCTTGCTGGTGAGGAGTTGTGATCCCTTTTAGGAGGAGAAGTGTTCTGGTTTCAGGTGTTTTCATCCTTTTTGCACTGGTTTCTTCCCATCTTTATGGATTTGTCCACCTGTCATCTTTGTAGTTGCTGACTTTCAGATTGGGTCTCTGAGTGGACATTCTGTTTGTTGATGATGAGGTTATTTCTGTTTCTTAGTTTTCCTTCTAACAGTCTGGCCCCTTTGCTGTAGGTCTGCTGAGGCCCACTCCAGGCCCTGCTTGCCTGGGGATCACCTTCAGCAGCTGCTGAACAGTAAGAATTGTTACCAGTTTTCTTCTTCTGCTATCTTTGTCCCAGAAGGATACCGGCCAAGTGTCAGTCTGATCTCTCCTTTATGAGGTGGCTCTTTGGATGTACAGGGGTCATGGAGCTGCTCGAGGAGACAGTCCATTCTTTATAGGAGCTCAAATGCTGAGCTGTGAGCTCTGTTGTTCATTCAGAGCTGCTGGGCAGGTACATTTAGGTCTGCTGCAGTGGAACTCATAAACCGCTTTTTGTTCCCAGGTGCTCTGTCCCAGGGATTTAGGGCTTTATGAGTTTCCGTTATGCTGCTGCCTTCTTTTTTTTTCCTTCAGAGCTGCCCTGTCCAGCCAGGAGGCAGCCTAGTCACTGTCTGCCTATAGAGGCTTTGCTGAGCTGCAGTGGGCTCCGTCCAGCTGCCGAGTGAACTTCCCTCAGTCCTGTTTATATGGGTGTAGTTAGAACTGCCTCGGCAATGATGGCCCGTCTCTGTTATGGTGGACTCTCTCTGTAGTGGTGGGTTGCCTTGGCAACGGCAGGCTGCCTCAGCAATGGCGGGTTGCCTTGGCAACGGCGGGCTGCCTCAGCATTGGCTGACTACCTCAGTAGTTTTGGAGTGCCTCGGTAATGGTGGACGCCCCTCCCCCACAGAGCTGGACTGTCCTGGGTTCAGCTGCGCTTGCTGTGAAACTCTCAACCCAGAGAGTTTCTGATTGCTGTTCTTTTGTGGGGGTGGGACCAGCCAAGCCTGATTGCCTGGCTCCCTGTCTCAGAGCCTTTTTTTTTTTAAGTTGGTGTTCCATTCGCCTGTTGAAGAGGTGCTGGGATCTGTGTGTTTTCCCTTGCGGCTACTCACTGTGCTGGCTTAAACAGTGGCACTGAGATTCATGGCTTTTTTTTTGCCCTGGAATCTACTGTCCTGGTTCCCTGTTCAGTCCTCTTTTTAAACAGATGAATGGGTGACTTCCCGTGGCTCCAATCACCAGCGAAAAGGGCACCCAGACCAGTGTATTTTGTATGGAGAACCGCTGTGCTGGGGCACTGGTGTGGGGCAAGGCAGCAGCGCCAGCCGGCACAGCCACGCTGGCCGAAACAGCTGCGCTGGCGACCTGTGGAGCTCCTCCACCTGGGAATTTCCTAGTCTGTGGGCAATAAAAATGTGGCGTCCACTCACCCTCTGCACTTTCACTGGGAGCTGCAATCCTGAGCTGTTCCTAAATGGCTATCTTGGATCCACCCCCTCGTGATTTCTTTTAATCATGAAACATGTCACCTCTGAACTGAGTTTTTCAGAGCTATTGCTTGCTTTGCCATATTCTTTTTTTCTTTCCACAATGACTGGCAATATTCCCAATAAAGGATGGTTTGTTAGCCTGGGTCCAAACATGAAATGAAGCTGGACGCTTGTATGTAAATAAACCTATGCTGTTGTAGGCCACTAAGATTTGGGGGTCATTTGTTACTCCTGTATAACCTAACTTAGTCTCCCGAAGCAGTTAGTAAGTATCAAGGCCAAGATTTGAACTCGGATCTGTCTGATTTCAAACCTTGTCATTATGATGTGAATGTTTGTGCCTCCTTCAAAATATACATGGAAACTTTAATGCAGCAGTTTTAAGAAGTGAGGGTTTTGGGGGGTGATTAGGCCATGAAAGCTTGGCCCACATGGATGGGCTTAGTGCCTTGTAAAAGAACTTGAGAGAGTGAGTTCACCCTATCCATACATTCCACCTCTTCCACCATATGAGGAGAGAGCATTCAGTGCTTTGCCTGTCTGCCTTTGCTCATGGGAGGATGCAGCAGCAAGATGCCATCTTGTAAGCAAGACTGAAACTTCACCAGACTAAAATCTCCCAGCGCCTTGACTTTGAGCTTTTTAGCCACCAGAACTATGAGAAATACATTTCTGTTATTCATAACTTACCCAGTCTGTGTTAGTTTATCATATAGCAAACTATAACAAAGTTTGTTTTTTTATGCAGGAACAGACTGAGACACCTTTGTTCTAGACTCCAGGCAACTGATGCTTATCTGTTTATTTCACTTCTCCACACTATGAGTTACTCACACATGGAAAATCTGAGAAAATTATTATATACTATAGGTTGTGTATAAAAACTTTGCCTTAAACCAGTTTGTAAAGTAAGTAGATATTAACATTTAAGAAGGAATACATCACTACTCTCTTAATATTTTTTTACCTCCTATTAGAGTATACATTATGTCAAGGAAACTCAGCTGTGATAATGAGCTTAGCAAACAGATAAAGAGCAATAAGCAATGTTGTACTAATTATGTGGCACATGGTCTTCTAATTGTCTTATGTATCTTAGCTAAGCTAATCCTCATAAAACCCCTGTCAAGTATTACTAGTCTCATCCCATGTTTTTAGATAAGAAGTCAGAGGCTCAAACATTAAATGGTAGAGCTTCCATTAAAACCCACTATGCTCCTAAACTTTATTCAGCCCACTTTAAATCAGTTTGTTAATTTATTCCAGATATTCACAATCAAAACCAATATATTTAATATATAGGATTTTTAGAACATTGGAATATAAAATACAGCTATATCCCCAATTTTGTATTGCAATTTCTGTTTTATTTGGAGCTCTCCATATAGGTAGTTTCTTTATAATAAGGTACTATTCAGTTCTAAGTACAAATCAACCAGATTGGTGATTTCAAAGAAATATATGTCTGACTCAATACAGTAGCCATAATTAGACATATAGTTTTCTGTACATCTTTTGCTGTAACTACCAGAGTTATTTATAACAGTTACTCACATTGTTACCGCTTTAAAAGTCTATGTGTATTAGTTCAACTAAAATATAAATATTTCCATCCCACTGCTTTCACCCTATTTTCTCCCATTTTTGCCCCTATGATAGCAGACTGACTTGTCATTTCCTCAGCTTTTGTATGGAGATAATGATTTTTTAAAATATATTAGATCTGAAATTCTAACACTGTGCAAGTCAAGGCCCTGTCATGAGAGATGATTTATGTATTGTATTAGTTTTGCCAAATCAATTCAGGATGGGCTGCTGGAACACCTGCCTAAAAGTGTGGACCTTACCAGATAGTTTTTCTGAAGTGAATCAACCTAACTCTGTACCACCATAAAGAATTAAAAATGTTTTCTCTTCATTGATCCCATAAACATAACACATTGCTTTGAAAACATGTCCTCTTTTTAAGCTGTTGACTATTATCAGTAACTAACAGCTGCATTTCTATTTCCTGTATCTTATGGATGTCATCCATACCATGAGACCTTGTATGATTATATAAGTTATCTGTATTATGAAAGTCATTATTTATGATATGGATATGGTCTCCAGTGTTTCAAGGACTTGGGAATAACCTCTTAAATCATTCATTAGTTCTTTTACTGTCAATGCTAAAAACTTTACCATTCTAGTTTCTACGTAGTATTTTGACATATCTATTTCTGTTACTTATTGAAGCTATGTGAAAGTACAATTATAAATGTTCACAATGTACAATTAGGAGCATTTATCAGAGGAGCGATCTATTGGAAAATCATTAAAACATTTAGGGATTAATCTTTTGAATCATTTCCCTGCACTTCCCACTCCTCACCTACCTATTATTGAGCCTCAAGTATTAGAAAGTAACATGTAAGTACATGATATTTGATAACAATGGGAAGATAGAAAGTAAAGGGTAGAAATATAGCATTTTGAATTTCAAAAATAATTTGATATATACTTGGTCTAAAATGTAAGCTTAATTGTCCATGTAACAAACCTACCCAAGTACCCCTTGAACCTAAAATAGAAGCTGAAAAGTTAAAAAAAAAATCTATGGTTTAAATTGAAAAATTTGTGGGTACATCATGGGTGTATGTGTTTATAGGGAACATGAGATGTCTTGATACAGGCTTGCAATGTGAAATAAGCACATCATGGAAAATGGGGTATCAATCCCTTCAAACATTTTTCCTTGACAATCTAATTACACTCTTTAAATTATTTAAAATGCATATTTTAAAATATATATTTTATTGTACTTTAGGTTCCTGGAGTACATGTGCAGAACATGCAGGATTGTTGCATAGGTACACACATGGCAATGTGGTTTGCTGCCTCCATCCCCCTGTCACCTACATCTGGCATTTCTCCCCATGTTATCCCTCCCCAACTTCCTACCCCATGCTGTTCCTCCCCTGATCCCCCTCAGCAGATCCCAGTGTATGATGCTCCCCTCCCTGTGTCCACATGTTCTCATTGTTCAACACCTGCCTATGAGTGAAAACATGAGGTGTTTGATTTTTTGTTCTTGTGTCAGTTTGCTAAGAATGATGGTTTCCAGATTCGTCCATGTCCCTACAAAGACACTAACTCATCATTTTTTTATGGCTGCATAGTAGTCCATGGTGTGTATGTGCCACATTTTCCTTCTCCAGTCTATCATCGATGAGCATTTGGGTTGGTTCCAGGTCTTTGCTATTGTAAACTGTGCCGCAATGGGCATATGTATGCATGTGTCTTTATGATAGAATGATTTATAATCCTTTGGATATATACCCAGTAATGGGATTGCTGGGTCAAATGGGATTTCTATTTCTAGGACCTTAAGGAATTGCCTCACTGTCTTCCACAATGGTTGAACTAATTCACACTCCCACCAACAGTGTAAAAGTGTTCCTATTTCCCCATATCTCTCCAGCATCTGTTGTCTCTAGATTTTTTAATGATCGCCATTCTAACTGGTGTGAGACGGTATCTCAATGCACAATTAAGTTATTATTGACTATAGTCACCTTATTCTGTTGTCAAATAGCAGGTCTTATTCATTTTTTCTGTTTTTTTTTTTTTTTTATACCGATTAACCATTCCTACTTTCCCCCAAGCCCCCAGCTACTGTATTAATTAAATCAGACATTTCTTTGAAATTACACCCTCCCCAGCCTTTGGTAACATCCTTCTACTTTTTAGGTCCATGAGTTCAATTGATTTGATTTTTTGATCCCACAGATAAGTGAGAACATGTGATGTTTGTTTTTCTATGCCTGGCTTATTTCACTTAACATAGTGATCTTCATTTCTATCCATGTTGTTGCAAATGACTGGATTTCATTTTTTTAAATGGCTGAATTACTCCACTGTGCATATGTTATTTACTCTCAGCACTTTAAATATATCATGCCACTCTCTCCTGTCCTTTAACATTTCCACTGAAAAGTCTGCTGCCAGATGTATTGGAGCTTCATTGTACATTAGTTGTTTCTTTTCTCTTGCGGCTTTTAGAATCCTTTTTAAAATCTTTGAACTTTAGGAGTTTGATTATTAAATACCTCAAGGTAATCTTCTTTGGGTGAAATTTGCTTGATTTTCTATAACCTTTTTGTACTTGGATATTGGTATCTTTCCCTAGTTTTGGGAAGTTATGTATTATTGTCCCTTGGAATAAACATTCTATCCCATATCTCTTTACCTCATCTTTAAAGTTAATACCTCTTAGATTTGCCCTTTTGAGGCTATTTTCTACATTCTTTATATGTGCCTCATTGTTTTGTTTTTTTTTATTCTTCTGTCTCCTCTTACCATGTAGTTTCAAATAGCTTGTCTTCAAGATCACTAATTCTTTCTTCTGCTTGATCAATTCTGCTATTAAAGGACTCTGATGCAGTCTTCAATATTCCAATTGCAATTTTCAGCACCAGAATTTCTGCTTAATTCCTTTTAATTATTTCAGTGACTTTGTTAAATTAATCTGGATAGAATTCTGTATTCCTCCTCTGTGTTATCTTGAACTTCTTTGAGTTTCCTCAGCACAGCTCTTTTGAATTCTCTGTCTGAAAGGTTACATATCCCTGTTTTTCCAGGATTGGTCCTTGGTACCACATTTAGTTCATTTGGCATGGTCATGTTTTCCTGGATGGTGTTGATGCTAATAGATGTTCCTTCATGTTTGGACATTAATGAGTTAAGTATTTACTGTAGACTTTACTATCTGAGCTTTTTGGAAAAACTTTCCAGATATTTGAAAAATCTTGGGTGTTGTGATCTCAGCTGCACCTGCTTTAGGTGGCACCCCAAGTCCTGTAATGCTGTAGTTCTTGCAGACTGACAGTTACTGCCTTGACAATTTTGGACCAGTTTTGGGAGAATTCTCTAGATTACCAGGCAGAGACTCTTGTTCTCTTCCCTTTCTTTCTCCCTAACATACAGTATCTCTGTCTCTGTTCTGAGCCACCTAAAGCTGGGGATGGAGTGATGAAAGCACCCCTGTAGCCATCACTACAATGACTGTACTGGGTCACACCTAAAACCAGCACTGCCCTGGGTCTTGCCCAAGGCCTGCTATAACTACTCCCTGGTCACTGCCTATGTTCACTCAATGCACTGGGGCTCTACAATCATACAAAGCCAGCCAGACTATGTCCTTCCTTTCAGGGTGGTGTGGTCCCCCAAGCCCCAGCTGTGTCTAGAAGTGCTGTCCAGGAATCAGGGACTAGAGTGAAAAACCTTAGAAATATGGCTGTTGTTCTATTGCATTGGGGCTTAGCTGACACTCAAACCACAAGTAGTCCTCCCTGATCTTTTCTCCCCTAGGTGGAGGAACCATACCCTTAGCCACCACCAATATAGGCCACAAGGAGTGCTGCCAGACTACGGCTGATGTTCCCTGATGGCCCAAGATCTCTTAAGTCAGCTTGTCATAAATACTGCCTGGCCTAGGACTCACTGTTTAGGACAGTGGAGTCCCTTCTGGCCCAACGCAGGTTCAGAAATGCCATCCAAGAGCTAACTCCTGAAACTGGGGAACCCAAGAGCTTGGTTGGTGCTTTACCTTCCTGTGCCTGTGTTGGTACTTAAGGTGTAAGACAAAGTTTTCTTTACTTTTCCCTCTGCTTTTCTCAAGCAAGAGTTTTACCCCATAGCCACCATAGCTGGTAATGTACTGAATCTCACCTGAACCCTAGCAAATCTCAGAGGCTCACCTAAGATCCTTGATGTAGTACCTGGGTGTTGCTGCTTGTTATTCAGGGATCAAGGGCTCTCCAGTTAGCAGATGATGGATGCTGGAGGAACTGGGTCTTTTCAAGGCAGTGGGTTCTTAGGCCATACCTACATATGTCATCTGGGATCTAGGGCCTGGAACAAGGGTCTCAGGAATCTGATCGGTGCCCTATCATGATGTGGCTGAGCTGATATCCAAGATGCAAGACCAAGTTCTGCCCACTCTGCTTTCTCCTCTCCTCAAGCAGAAGAAAGGGGTCTCTTAGAATCATGAGCTGTACAGCCTGAGTTGAGGGAGGGGTGATGCCAGCACTCCCTTGGCTGTCCTAGCTGGTGTCTCAGTATATTGCATGTTCCCTCTGTCCACTGCCTCTGGGTCTAATTCAGTGCTTGGAGTTGTCTAAGAGTTGCAGTCCTTATGGCCCAGGCTGTCTTTCAAGCTTACTTGGAGACACAGAGTGCTGTAGCCCTTGATGGTGAGGTTTGAAGAACTCAAGTTCAGACAACTTGAATCCAGGATTCCCTTCTAGCTATGATTGGTTTAAATGCTCCCTCCATGGTCCGGCATCAACTGAGTTTGTTCTGTTTTTTCTTTCTGCTCTAACAGGACAGCACTGAGTTCAATGCCTCATCAGTGCTGTGCTCTCCTTCCCCCAGCACCCACAGCTGCTCTTGGCACTTAGCTGCTGCTGCCAAAGATTGGAGAGGTGTGGCTTTGGGGTTTTATATCTGTCTTTTCTAGCTCATCAGTGCCTCTTTCAGCAATATGAAGTTAAAATCAGGTACTGCGAGTGCTCACCTGATTTCTTGTTCTTTTAAAGGTGTTTTTTCCGTGTAGATAGGCGTTAACTTGGTGTTCCTGTGGGAAAGATGATTGGTAGAGCTTTCTATT